>NC_092714.1:222943948-223252684 GCF_047496885.1 Scyliorhinus torazame | reverse complement strand
CCGGGCCTGACGGGATATATCCAAGGATTCTATGGGAAGCAAGAGATGAAATTGCAGAGCCGTTGGCAATGATCTTTTCGTCCTCACTCTCAACAGGGGTGGTACCAGGGGATTGGAGAGTGGCGAATGTCGTGCCCCTGTTCAAAAAAGGGACTAGGGATAACCCTGGGAATTACAGGCCAGTTAGTCTTACTTCGGTAGTAGGCAAAGTAATGGAAAGGGCACTGAAGGATAGGATTTCTGAGCATCTGGAAAGACACTGCTTGATTAGGGATAGTCAGCACGGATTTGTGAGGAGTAGGTCTTGCCTTACAAATCTTATTGAATTCTTTGAGGAGGTGACCAAGCATGTGGATGAAGGTAAAGCAGTGGATGTAGTGTACATGGATTTTAGTAAGGCATTTGATAAGGTTCCCCATGGTAGGCTTCTGCAGAAAGTAAGGAGGCATGGGATAGTGGGAAATTTGTCCAGTTGGATAACGAACTGGCTTACCGATAGAAGTCAGAGAGTGGTGGTGGATGGCAAATATTCAGCCTGGATCCCAGTTACCAGTGGCGTACCGCAGGGATCAGTTCTGGGTCCTCTGCTGTTTGTGATTTTCATTAATGACTTGGATGAGGGAGTTGAAGGGTGGATCAGTAAATTTGCAGACGATACGAAGATTGATGGAGTTGTGGATAGTAAGGAGGGTTGTTGTCGGCTGCAAAGAGACATAGATAGGATGCAGAGCTGGGCTGAGAAGTGGCAGATGGAGTTTAACCCTGAAAAGTGTGAGGTTGTCCATTTTGGAAGGACAAATATGAATGCGGAATACAAGGTTAACTGTAGAGTTCTTGGCAATGTGGAGGAGCAGAGAGATCTTGGGGTCTATGTTCATACATCTTTGAAAGTTGCCACTCAAGTGGATAGAGCTGTGAAGAAGGCCTATGGTGTGCTCGCGTTCATTAACAGAGGGATTGAATTTAAGAGCCGTGAGGTGATGATGCAGCTGTACAAAACTTTGGTAAGGCCACATTTGGAGTACTGTGTACAGTTCTGGTCGCCTCATTTTAGGAAGGATGTGGAAGCTTTGGAAAAGGTGCAAAGAAGATTTACCAGGATGTTACCTGGAATGGAGAGTAGGTCTTACGAGGAAAGGTTGAGGGTGCTGGGCCTTTTCTCATTAGAACGGAGAAGGATGAGGGGCGACTTGATAGAGGTTTATAAGATGATCAGGAGAATAGATAGAGTAGACAGTCAGAGACTTTTTCCCCGGGTGGAACAAACCATTACAAGGGGACATAAATTTAAGGTGAAAGGTAGAAGATATAGGAGGGATATCAGAGGTAGGTTCTTTACCCAGAGAGTAGTGGGGGCATGGAATGCACTGCCTGTGGAAGTAGTTGAGTCGGAAACATTAGGGACCTTCAAGCAGCTATTGGATAGGTACATGGATTACGGTAAAATGATATAGTGTAGATTTATTTGTTCTTAAGGGCAGCACGGTAGCATTGTGGATAGCACAATTGCTTCACAGCTCCAGGGTCCCAGGTTCGATTCCGGCTTGGGTCACTGTCTGTGCGGAGTCTGCACGTCCTCCCCGTGTCTGCGTGGGTTTCCTCCGGGTGCTCCGGTTTCCTCCCACAGTCCAAAGATGTGCAGGGTAGGTGGATTGGCCATGATAAATTGCCTTTAGTGTCCAAAATTGCCTTTGGTGTTGGGTGGGGGTGTTGAGTTTGGGTAGGGTGCACTTTCCAAGAGCTGGTGCAGACTCAAAGGGCCGATTGGCCTCCTTCTGCACTGTAAATTCAATGATAATCTATGATTAATCTAGGACAAAGGTTCGGCACAACATCGTAGGCCGAACGGCCTGTTCTGTGCTGTATTTTCTATGTTCTATGATCTATTCAGACAGCTTGTATGTATGCAACAGTTTAACAGAGTTCCTACCACTCTGGGAAACAAGAGGATTTGTTTCCGCGGATGGTAAACCCCTACCCTCAGCCCCATTACTCCGCCATATCTTAGAGACAGCGAAGGATAGGAAATACGGAATAATTAAGCTTCGCAGTCATCACCGTTCTTCCCCCCCATGTAACGGTAAAGCAGACGCCCTAGCGATGGCAGGCTCCAGGCATGGTCATTTTTGGAACACCCCCGAAAGCACCCCAGTACACGCAGTTAAGGTCTCACAGACCAACATTCAGGATCTAGCGAAGGCACAGAAAGAGGATGAGAAACTCAGGGAAGTTTTAAAGGGTACATTCCCAGGCCCATATGATAAATACAAAAACGCAATAACCTCACACGACGGTGTAATTTTAAAGGACAGGAACCAGATAATTTGTCAGTTCCATGACAATCATGGACACCAAGGAATTGAACCCACCCTAGCCCACCTCAGACCGCTCTGTTGGTGGCCTGATTTATAAACCGATGTAACACACTACATTGAGAATTGCTTAATCTGTGCCCAGAACAATCCGGACAGATATGCGAAAAAGGCTCAACTTAGTCATACCCGCCCAGTTAATGGACTTTGGAAAAATCTCCAGATAGATTATATAGGACCCCTACCGCCTTTCAGAAATGGTTACAACTATGTGTTGGTGGTTATAGACACCTTCACAAAATGGGTGGAAGCATTTCCATCGCGAACTAATACAGCCAAGACAACGGCTAAAATATTAACACACCACATCTTTACAAGATGGGACCTCCCCTGCAGTATAGAGTCTGATCAAGGCTCCAATTTCACAGTGCGTGTAATGAAAAACGCCTCACGATTTTCGGCATTCGACAAAAGTTTCATATCGCATACTACCCCCAGTCAAGTGGTATTGTAGAACAACTGAATAGGACATTGAAAGCCACCCTCAGGAAATGGTACAGCAAAATAACAGCACCTGGGATTCAGTACTCCCATTTGATTTAATGTTTTTAAGAAACACGGTATCTACATCCACAGGATACACCCCCCACACCCTCATGACCGGACACCCCATGAAAGGCACTGAGTATTTATTAGGACTGGATTTGGCCAGCCCCGCAGTTACAGCCCTCACGCATGAAAATGCAGTTCAACAACTGCTCGAGAACATAAAGGCAGCCCAACTCGCAGCAGTTGTGAGACTTGGAACCAGGAAGAAACAGAACAAGGCTTGTTTCGACAAAACAGTACACGCCACTGAGTTTACATTCGGGCAACAAGTTATGCTTTCCCTTTACAACCCCAGTTCATTCCTTTCCCCAAAATTTTCTGGACCGTACCCCATTTCGGACAAAGTCAGCTCCTCAGTATACAAAATAACCTATCCCAATGGTAAGTCTGCGTGGTTTCATATAAACCAGTTCAAGGCTTATGGTTCGCAGAATAGCCACACACACCACATCCTGCTCGCAGTAGCAGATGAGCATGCCCCGCCCACAGGTGACGTTTTCCTACCCTCCCCCAACCAGTCCAGCTCGCCCTCAGACACAACTTCAACTCCGCCCCCAGAGGCACGACTCCGCCTCTCCCTTCTCTCAACCAGCAGCGACAGCGACAGTGATAGTGATCATGATGACGATAGCCAGAGCACACCACATTACGACTACACCCCAGCACCAGGCCCCACTCCCAGCGAATCCGAGCATGATTCCACTGACCCCTTTGAGATTACATATATCAAAGCCCCAGACCCAGACCCACCGCCCGATGATTACGGATTGAAAAGTAGTAGCCCCAACCTCGACACACGATTCTGGCACCGAGACAATTCGTTCAGGCTCATCCGAATGATGAGATGGACCCCAATTCGTCCCAAGCAGCTTTAGCACATTTACTACAGTCAAGAGTTTGGCAGCCGGGAGGAGATGATGACTTGGAGTCTGACTCCCACCAAACAAATCCCTTTGCGTCCCTGTTCGCTATTGAGCAGTGAGGTGTCCAGATGATGGAGGAAAAAGGAACCGATGGAGAGATACGGTGTCCTTTCTGATGGAACCTGCACCATTTCCGTTGTATGTTTGTTCATTAGTGTTAATGTTAAGTGTTGTTCGTAAACTCGAAAGTTTCATGGCCCCACGTCACCACTCCTTTGACGCCCAATGCCTGTTAATGGAACAAGTTTGTCCCCAGACAATAGTTCAGAGGAACTAGTTTGTCAACAGAAACCAGTTTAAAGGTACAAGTTTGTCGCCAGACAACCGTTCAGAGGAACTAGTTTGTCGACAGAACACGACTCATAGCTACTCTCCTGATTCGAGAGGAAGCCCCCACGACGACCACATTCTTACCCGTTCTTGCCGGTTGCTCAAGCAGTGGAGAAGTGGCATTGGTCCCCGCCCTGCCTGAGGACCTCCCCCTCTGGTCCACTACGCTCGGGTAGAGCACATACGGCATTGATCACAGTCCTACCCGGGGATTCCACCCATTTCTTACCCGCCGTGGCCCATACGCACCCTATTTTGGCTCATTATATTTGAAATTCTTTTGTTTGGTTTTGGCAACCCTTTATAACCCAATTATAAAGGGAAATTGGCAACAAAGGACAGACAGACAGACATACGAGATCATAAGCAAGATAATAACAGATATTATGCTTGTGTTCACAGAACTCCGGAACCTCAGGAACCCCAGAGGAAGACAAAGAAGTATACCGACAAAGGTGAAGACAGCCTTCGTGTTCACATGGATCTTAGCGGGATCCCTTCAGTTGCGCGCGGACGCTACCCCCCTGACCCCTACCACACAAACCGTAAATGATTCTCACCCCTGCAATACACGGAACCCCAAGATAACTAGCCCCGCGACAGATAGCAATACCCCGACCTGGTGTGATAAGTTTATCACCTGGTACTCACTCTCATATGTAGTCGAAGCATTCTTAGTGCTGGCGATACTTTGCAGTGTCGTGCAAACGTTTAGTGTTAGGAAATGGTGAAAGAGAGCATATCGCTCTTGCACCCCGGTATACAGGTTTAGGTCCCCCATTTTCGGATTTCACCAGACCCCCGAACCCTTTGGGATGGATTAAAGTGCATCCATTTTTCTTTATGTATCCTGTGGAACAAGGAGATGTAAACCTTTGTGTCTGACTGCCAGACCAGAGAAATGTGTGCTGCTATTTTGTACAGGTTAAGATGTATAGATTATTTTTGGATTGTTTGAATGAGGATAGTTTATTGAGAATAGTTAGAGGTTCCAGTTTTTAAAATTTTCTGTAATGCATGTATTATTGTCATAACGCCCCATAGTTTTATGATAATGAATGTATTTAAAATGGTTTAGGTAAAATTGTGTTGCATAGGATAGGACAGTGTAGAGCCTAAGTATGGGTGCCCCATTTGGTCAGAGGATGAAGACGACGCAGTAATGTGATCCTTCACGCTTCACGTTGAGGATCACAAGGAGGGTGTGTAGCCATCTGGGATGGCCACGTCCTGATTAAAAAATGGACACTTGCAAAGAATGCAGGGAAAATTGGACAATACTGAGAAACAAGCAGGTGCAAGGTCTCTCTGTTGATTAGAGCCTTAGCCCTCAGACAGGACAGAAACTGCTAAGCCATCTACATAATAATGAGCCATCTCCGGGGGCAAAAGGGAAACATTTAGATAAACAATGTTAAGGCAGACACCCCGGCACCAGAGGAGACTCAAACAAAGCCAACCTGGGACACGCCCAACCTGGGAACTCACCCCTCTATTGGAGGATGATCGATAAGAATGATTGGGAAAGGCCCAATTAATTGAGGCCAAGTTCAAGGCCCGCACAAAAGTGCACAAAGCCCTTTTAGGTATAAAAGGTGTTCCCCAAGAGAGAATCGTTCTTCTTTGGCCTTGGCTCTCAGCGAAGAGAGAGACCAGCCTAGCAGCTACACCAGACCAAGTAAGTTCCAAGTCAATGCACGCTACGAGATAGTCGCTCCTAGTTGCTATACTGTAAACAACTCAACCCAGCAGCCTCAGAACCGAGCAACGGCCATTGTTCCTCTGACTGAGTGGGCACTTGAAGCTAAGTATAGGCTTTAGTAATAGTGGTAGTTTAGTTTGTAGAGTTTATGCATGAGTAGATTTGACTGTGTAAATAAATGAGCATTGCTTTTGAACTTACTAACTGGTGTATCGAGACTTTGATCAGTATTCGGTTCTGAACCTTGTGGCGGTGTCGAAAGAAACCTGGCGACTCTTGAGCAAACGTAATTAAACAGAGCCAAATTAAGAGACAACAGCAAAGAGAGCAACATTTACAAAGGCAGTATCACGACACGGTCACTTTTGGAAACCCTCCGAGAGTGCCCCAGTACACGCAGTCTAGGTCTCACAGATGAATATCCAAGATTTAGCACAGGCCCAAAAGGCGGACGACACTCTTCAACAAATTTTAAATGGTAACTTCCCAGCCCCCAACGACAAATTCAAGGACACACTGACGGTACAGGACAGAATTGTATTAAAAAATGGAATTTATGTGGTCCCCATCCAGGACAGGAACCAGATTATTTGTCAATTTCATGACGGACACGGACATCGGGGGTAGAAACCACCATTTCCCACTTAAGACCTTTGTGCTGGTGGCCTGATTTAAAAGCAGATGTCACACATTATATTGAAAATTGAATAATTTGCGCTCAAAATAACCTAGACAGATGCTCCAGGAAAGGTCAGTTAAGACACACTCGCCCTGTTAATGGCCCATGGACGAATTTACAACTAGATTCTATTGGTCCCCTCCCCCCCCCCCTGCAAAAATGGTTTTAAATATGTGTTGGTGGTGATCGACACCTTCACGAAATGGGTGGAAGCATTTCCCTCCAGGACAAACACGGCTATGGCAACAGCCAAGGTTTTAACACAGCAAATATTTACACGCTGGGGACTCCCCCGCAGCATTGAATCGGACCAAGGTTTGCATTTTACAGGAAGAGTGATGCAGAATGTTTTGACAATTTTTGGGATAAAACAAAAATTCCATATTGCCTGTCACCCACAATCCAGCGGCATTGTGGTACGTATGAACAGAACCTTAAAAGCGACTATCAGGAAAATGGTGCAACAGGACAACACTACATTGGTCACAGTTCTCCCATTTGCACTTATGTTTATTAGGAACACGGTATCTAGTTCCACAGGTTTCACCCCCCACACACCGGACGAACCATGACAGGAACTGAATATTTATTAGGACTTGATTTGGCCAGCCCCACAGTCACCGCCCTCACCCGTGAAAAAGCAAATTTAGGGGAGAGGAATGAACTGGAAATCAACACCTACTGATTGACTGTATACTCTACTGGGTATACTGTTCTATGAAAGCAGGCCTTACTCTTCTTTTTCCTAGCGCCTAGTTGGACAGCTGCAGCGAGCTGAGCTGCCTTAACATTTTCCATTACCGGTTTGACCCTGGATCCTACCACCCTCAACACCGCCCTCGCATCTGCCCACGTCCCTTCCTCAATCTCCTCTCCCAACTCTTCCTCCCACTTACCTTTCACCTCCACCACCGAGGCCTCCTCCTCCTCCTGCATCACCTGGTAAGTTTCCGAGATCTTCCCCACTCCCACCCACCCCCCTGAGAGCAACCTGTCCTGTACTTTGTGTGGCAGTAGCCACGGGAATTCCTCCACCTGCCGTCTGGCAAATGCCCTTATCTGTAAGTACCTGAAGGTGTTCCCGGGGGGGAGCCCGTACTTCTCCTCTAGCTCACCCAGGCTCGCGAACTTCCCGTCCACAAACAGGTCCCCCAACTTTCGTATCCCTGCCCTGTGCCACCCCGCAACCCCTCCACCTGTTCTTCCTGGGGCGAACCGGTGGTTCCGCCGTAATGGGATCCACGCCGAGGCCCCAACTACTCTCCTGTGCCGCCTCCACTGCCCTGAAATCTTGAGGGCAGCCACCACCACCAGGCTCGTGGTATACCTCCTTGGAGGGAGCGGCAGCGGTGCCGTTGCTAGCGCCCCCAGACTTGTACCCACACAAGACGCCGTCTCCAGCCTTTTCCATGCAGACCCCCCCCTCCATCACCCACTTGTGCACCATTGTCGCATTGGCGGCCCAGTAGTACCCACAGAGGTTGGGCAGCGCCAGTCCCCCCCTATCTCTACTCCGCTCCAGGAACACCCTTCTCACCCTCGGAGTCCCTTGCGCCCACACAAACCCCATTATACTCCTGTTAACCCACCTGACAAAAGCCTTCGGGATAAACACGGGGAGGCACCGGAACAGGAACAAAAACCTTGGGATCACTGTCATTTTGATTGACTGCATCCTACCCGCCAAGGACAGCGGCAACGCGCCCCACCTCTTGAACTCCTCCTCCATTTGCTCCACCAGCCTTGTAAAATTAAGCCGATGCAGGGCCCCCCAGCTCCTGGCCAGCTGGACCCCCAAATACCTGAAGCTCCTCTCCGCCTTTTTTAGTGGGTGCTCGCCAATCCCCCTCTCCTGGTCCCCTGGATGAACTACGAACAGCTCGCTCTTCCCCATGTTGAGCTTGTACCCCAAAAAGTCCCCTAATTCCCTAAGAATCCTCATTACCTCCGGCATTCCTCCCACCGGGTCCGCCACATACAGCTGCAGGTCGTCCGCATAAAGTGACATCCTATGCTCCTCCCCACCCCGCACCAACCCCCTCCAGTTCCTTGACTCCCTCAGTGCCATAGCCAGTGGTTCAATCGCCAGTGCGAAGTGCAGGGGGGACAAGGGACACCCCTGGCTTGTCCCTCGGTGCAACCGAAAGTACTTGGACCTCCTCCTGTTTGTGGCCACACTCACCATCGGGACCTCATACAACAGCCTAACCCACCTGACAAACGCCTCCCCAAACCCGCACCTCTTCAGCACCTCCCACGGGGACCCCCACTCTACCCTATCGAAGGCTTTCTCAGCGTCCATCGCCACCACTAGCTCCGCCTCCCCCTCCCTCGCCGGCATCATGATAACGTTCAAAAGCCTCCACACATTCGCGTTCAAATGTCTCCCCTTCACAAACCCCGTCTGCTCTTCATGGATGATCTGCGGCACCCAATCCTCAATCCTCATTGGTAAGACCTTTGCCAGCACCTTGGCATCTACATTTAGCAAGGAAATCGGTCTGTAAGACCCACATTGTAGGGGATCCTTGTCCCGCTTCAGGATCAAGGAGATCAGTGCCCGGGACATCGTAGGGGGCAAAGCCCCCCCCCCTTGCCTCATTAAAGGTCCTGACTAACAGCGGGCTCAACAGGTCCATATATTTTTTATAGCATTCGACCGGGAAACTGTCCGGCCCCGATGCCTTCCCCGCCTGCATGCTTCCTATCCCTTTGATCAGCTCCTCCAGCCCACTCGGGGCCCCCAATCCCGCCACCTTTGGAAACCTCAATTGGTCCAGGAGCGGCCCATCCCTCCCTCCTCCTGTGGGGGCTCGGATCGGTAGAATTCCTCGTGAAAGTCCCTGAAGACCTCATTGATGCCAACCCCACTCCGCACCACACTCCCTCCCCGTCCTTAACTCCCCCGATCTCCCTAGCTGCGTCCCGCTTCCGAAGCTGATGCGCCAGCATCCGGCTTGCCTTTTCCCATACTTGTAAATCACCCCCTGGGCCTTCCTCCACTGCACCTCTGCCTTCCTGGTGGTCACCAGGTCGAATTCAGCCTGGAGGCTACGCCTCTTCCTCAACAATCCTTCCTTGGGCTCCTCCGCATACCTCCTGTCTACCCTCACCATCTCCCCCACCAGCCTCTCCCTCTCCCCCCCGCTCCCTCCATCCTTGTGGGCCCCAATGGAGATCAGCTCTCCCCTCACCACCACCTTCAGTGCCTCCCATACCATCCCCACTCGGACCTCCCCGTTGTCGTTGGTCTCCAGGTACCTCTCTATACTTCCTTGGACCCGCTCGCTCACCTCCTCGTCCGCCAGCAGCCCCACCTCCAAGCGCCACAGCGGGTGCTGGTCCCTCTCCTCCCCCATCTCCAAGTCCACCCAATGCGGGGCATGGTCCGAAATGGCTATTGCCGAATACTCAGTATCCTCTACTCTCGCTATCAGCGCCCTACTCAAAATGAAAAAATCGATTCGGGAATAAGCCTTATGGACATGTGAGAAGAATGAAAATTCCCTAGCCCCCGGCCTTGCAAATCTCCAAGGGTCCACTCCTCCCACCTGGTCCATAAACCCCCTCAGCACTCTAGCCGCCGCCGGCTTCCTACCCGTCCTAGACCTGGAGCGACCCAGTGCCGGATCCAGCACCATGTTATAGTCTCCCCCCATTATCAGGCCCCCCACTTCCAAGTCTGGGATCCGACCCAACATACGCTGCATAAAACCCGCATCGTCCCCGTTCGGGGCATACACATTGACCAGTACCACCCTCTCTCCCTGCAGCTTATCACTTACCATTATGTACCCACCACCATTATCTGCCACAATGCTCAACGCCTTGAATGACACCTTCTTTCCCACCAAGATCGCCACCCCTCGATTTCTGGCATCCAGCCCCGAGTGAAACACCTGACCTACCCACCCTTTCCTCAATCTTATCTGGTCTGCCACCTTCGATTGTACCCGGCCCTCCTCTTCGCCACCGCCGCACTCCAGTCCTGGTATATCCGAACCTCCGCGTTCTCCCACCTGCTGCTCCTCTCCTTCTTGGCCCACCTGAGCACACACTCCTGATCGACGAACCGATGGAACCTCACCAGCACCGCCCGCGGAGGCTCGTTAGCCTTGCACCTCCTCGCCAGCACTCTATGGGCTCCTTCCAGCTCCAGGGGCCCCTGGAAGGACCCCGCTCTCATCAGCGAGTTCAACATGGTGACCACATAGGCCCCCACGTCCGGCCCCTCCAGCCCCTCCGGGAGGCCCAGAATCCGCAGATTCTTCTGCCTCGACCGATTCTTCATCTCCTCGAACTGCTCCTGCCATTTCTTGTGGAGCGCCTCGTGCACCACCACCTTTACCGCCAGGCCTAAGATCGCGTCCTCATTGTCAGAGATCTTTTGTCGAGCCTCGCGGATTGCCACCCCCTGGGCCTTCTGTGTCTCCAGCAGCTTATCAATAGACACCTTCATCGGCTCTAGCAGGTCCATTTTAATCTCTCTGAAGCAGCGCTGGATACCCTCCTGCTGCTCCTCCGCCCACTGCATCCATGCTGCCTGGTCTCCGCCCGCCGCCATTTTGTCCTTCTTCCCTCGCACCTTCTTCGGGTCCACCACCACCTTTTTGTCGCCCCGCTCCTTGTTGAAGCCATATATTGACGGGGAGCTATTATAGACTCCTTCCCACACCGGGAAACGTCGAAAAAGTGCCCAAAAGTCTGTTTTTGCGGGAGCAACCGAATGTGCGACTTAGCTCCGCATAGCCGCTACCGGAAGTCTTGGCAACAGTTATTAGTCACGCTAGTGGGATAGTATTCCATTCATCAAAATTGGCAACAATCCTCAGACTGTGACCCCCGGTTCTGGACATACCCATCATTGGTAACACCTTCCCTGCATCTACCCTATCTAGTACTGTTAGAATTTTATGAGTCTCTATGAGATCCCCCCTCATGCTTCTGAACTCCAGTGAGAACAATCCCAACCTAGTCAATCTCTCCTTATATGACAGTCCCGTTATCCCTGGAATCAGCCTGGCAAACCTTTGCTGCACTCCCTCGTGAGCAAGAACATCCTTCCTCAGAGAAGGAGACCAAAACTGCACACAATACTGCACTTCAATCTGTCCTTTGTGTCTGCCAGCTGCATGGTTTTCATATATTAACTTCCTTCCTGTTGATACTGTTTCCAGATCAAGTGTCACTTCTTTAGATCCAACAAAATGACAATTAATGCAGCACAGTGATTCAGTGGTTAGTACAGCTGCCTCACAGTGCCAGGGACCCGGGTTCAATTCTGGCCTTGAGTCACAGTCTGTGTGGAGTTTGTACATTCTCCCAGTGTCTGCATGGGTTTTCTCCGTATGTTCCGGTCTCCTCCCACAGTCTAAAAATGTGCAGGTTAGGTGGATTGGCCATGCTGAATTGTTCCTTAGTGTCCAGGGATGCGCAGCATAGTTATGGGGATAGAGCAGGGTGGACATGGGTAGAGTGCTCATTCAAAGGGTCGGAGTAAACATGGGTGGAACGACCTCCTTCTGCACTGTAAGGATTTTAAGAATGCAAACTCTTAAACGTCCTTTGCAAACATTCTTAAATTCAATGACCCTTAAATTTTCCTTACTTTATTGCCTCTGGGTTAAATGTCATCATACTGAGAAGGAAGTGGATGAAGAGCAGGGGGTACAGGTGGCAGAAAGCAACTTAAAAAACCCTTTCCTGGCTGGGCTGGTTAGGCTTGACTCATTCAACTATGATATCAGTAAACACAACCCAAATTCCACATTTACCAACAACCTCGGTACACGTGACAATAAACAAATCCAAATCCAAACCTTGTGTAAAATTGAATCCGGCCCCCAGGAGATGTTCTGGAGGCAATAAAAACGCTATTGAATATCAGAGGGTGTGCTTAGACTCTTTGTTATTGAAAATGGTCATTTCCTGATGCTTGTGTGGCATGAATGTTACTTACCACTTATCAGCCCAAATATCCTTGTTTCTGACTCATGATGGAGGAAATGTCATTGATGAAGCTGTTGAATGTGGATATTGCCCTGAGGAACTCCTGCAGTGATGTCCTATGGCTGAGGTGATTTGCCTCCAACAATCACAATAATCTTCCATTCTGCTAGTTATGAAAGCAGCTGGTGCAGTGTTTTCTGTCTGATTCCCATTTACTTCAGTCTGACTCGGGAAACTGATGCCACATTTGGTAAATTGGGAGGATTCCTAGAGATTTTTGGCAGGGTGCTGCGTGCTGCATTAAATATTCTGAGAGGTATGTTGTGTAGTTGGTACGATATGGCATTTGAAAATGCATTCACTGACCTTGACCACTCGTGTAAGATCATTAAACCTTTCGCCGCACTTCTTCCAAATCCTCAGGGCTAATACACGTGAATTGGCCACTGTGGCTCTCTGGTCCAACTGCCTTTTGAGAATTTTCTGGAAGGTTTCCTGGCTCCTTTGGCATAGATGACATTTCTCTTCCACTCCATCTCTTGAAGCTGGTCTCCAGGGCAACGCTGTAAATTCTTGGAGCCACTTGCTGCCCTTTTGTGCCATTCTTGTGTTTTTCTCAGGTCAGAAGCCGTTGCAGAATGACGTCCTGCTCGAACTAGAATTCACTTCCCCTTTAAGAGATACAGGCTGACTTTAAATAGTGCTTAATAAGTTCGAGCCTGTCATGGATTTGCAGCCACTGTTTCGGAGACAGGCCCTCAGCAGCACACATAGTACTGGCTGTACATGACAATCATTTGTAGGAGACAGTACAATGTGAGTGCTGCCTGCATGGGAAGTGACAGGTGGGAGTTAATCACATGTTGTGAACCCCGCAGCTACCTTCAGGGATTGTGAAATTTTACAGCTAGCATTTTAGTTTGAACTGAAGATTATGGAGCCTGAGAGGTTTGGGAATGTAAATTCTGAAGTGGGAAGAGGAACCAAGGAAGAGCACAATAATGTAACACCGATGTTTCTGTTTTGTTAGCATTAGTTTGTTCACCTTAAGACCTGAACTAATCAGAAGCTCGTTAGAATTCATTGGTTCTCCAATGTTCATATAGAATCTTGGATTTTGTCTTTTCGAAAATGTAATGACCTTTCCTGAGGTGTTGTAAAAAAGAACTTGAGAGCGGGACTTTCCGTCGGCTGACCCTGGAATTGGGCGGAGAATCGGTTCTGACGCCAAAATCGTGGTGGGTTCCGGTTTCACGCCAGATCATAATTCACCACTGCCTCAACAGCGGTGTCAATGCATCCATTCTACACATACAGTAAACGGCGTTGGCATATCATTAGCGGGACTGACCCGATATTCTCTGGGGCCACTGCGGTTCTCCGCTTCCACGGCGGGGGTGGGGGAGGTCTGGGGCAGGGATTCCCTATGGCGAAGTTCACTTGTGCTTTTAAAAATCAAGAAATCGATGCAGTGGCTAATGAGGGAGAGAGATGAGGTAGGACACGGAGAGGTGCGACCATGGCCTGCCGGGCTGGACACTGGCCGGGCTGGCTAGTGTGGGGGGGGGGGGGGGGGAGCTTGCTGGCTGGTTCGGGGGGTGGGTGGGACTGGGGCAGTGTCCAGGCCCAGACCTCTATTGCCAGGGGAGTGCAACTTTCAGTGTCGCAAGGCTGCAGACCATGAGGGGGGGCAAGGGTCCACCGAACTTCGGGGTCAGGCTTCGGCGGCTGCATTGGAAATCCAGACCGAGCAGCAACGGGGCGCAGAGGTGAGGGAGGATATAGAGCTTAAAACAAGAGTATTCTGCGCCCTGGATCGCGAGATTCGCAATACAATACCCCTTGATTTGGACCGAGTGGGACCCAGAGGCGATGGCTATGGTTTGGGAAGTGGGGTAGGTGTGCAAGGAGCAGCGCCTTACCATTTCTGGGTGGACAAAGCCTTCTGTGCTCCCGGAGTCGAAGAGGCAGGGTGTGTCGAGCCCGTTGGTCTGGACCTGCATCATGAAGTTCCGCAGGTGCTTTGGCCGCGATTGGTTGAGGGTGATCGTTCCCAGTTGCGGGTAAGTCGAGTCCTCAGCCGAGTCGGATTCACAAAATGGCCACCGCCGTCGGTTGCACGTGTTGGATCTGAGAAGATGGCTGCCGCCAAGATGGCCACCCCACGACTTGCACGAGGCCGATGACGCGTCAGAAAGGGGCGTGTCCGGCCGGTGCGCAGCCAAATTGTGGGGCCTGCGGGCCTGTGAGCTCGATTTTCGGGTCTGGTGTGCTCTTTGTTTCTGGGCCTTGGGCCTGGCCAGCCAGACCCTCGCGAAATGCCCCTTCTTTCCACAGTCACTGCAGATGGCAGAGCGGGCTGGGCAGTGTTGATGTGGATGCTGGCCCTACCCACAGAAACAGCACGGTGTGCCCTCGGTCTGGGCGGGTCACTGCACGGCTCAGGCCCGTAGCGTGGCCGAGTCTGGGAAAGTCTGAGGGGGGCTTGCAGCGTCCGCGGGGTACGTGCCTAGGTTGTGGTGGGCCACTTCCAGTGAGGTGGTGAGCTTTACCGTGTCCTGAAGATCTTTAGCTCCATTTTCGAGGAGTCGCTGCCTGATATAGGTCGAACGGATGCCGGACACGAAGGTGTCTCGGATGTTCAGGTTCAAGTGGACTTCCCCCGTCACATCCTGATGGTTGCAGTTCCTGGCGAGAGCGGTGAACGTTTCCACGTACTCGTTCAGCTTTTCCCCTGAGCGCTGCCGACAGGTAGCGAGCAGGTGCCGTGCATGTACCTCATTTATGGGTTAGACTAAATGCTTTCGCAGGATCTCGATCACCTCGTCGTAAGTGGTCGCCTTCTTGATCATGGCGGAGATTCTAAGGCCACCCAGGCATGGAGTAGGCGCAGCTTGCAAGGACGGGAGCTTCCGAGGATTCCAGCTAGGCCTCGAAGCAGCGGAGCCAGTACTTAAAAATTTCTTTTGCCTCCGGTGTCCGTTCTTCCAGGTTGAGTTTTTCTGGCCTGAGACCGGCGCCCATCCTAACATAGTCTGCTTATTAAATTGTAGCACCCTCAATAACGACACGAAAGTGTGGAATGCTAAATGAAGGCTTTAATAAGCAGAGAACTAGCCAGCTACAGAGATGTGTGCTTACTGAGTGCCGCCTACAGGGCGTCACCTTATATCATAGAATGTACAGTGCAGAAGAAGGCCATTCGGCCCACTGAGTCTGCACCGGCTCTTGGAAAGAGCACCCTACCCAAGGTCAACACCGCCACGCTATCATAACCCAGTAACCCCACCCAACTCGAAGGGCAATTTTGGACACTAAGGGCAATTTATCATGGCCAATCCACCTAACCTGCACATCTTTGGACTGTGGGAGGAATCCGGAGCACCTGGAGGAAACCCACGCACACACGGGGAGGATGTGCAGACGGCTACCTGGTGGGCGGAGTCAGAGGCGGAGTCCCCCAGGATTCTAAACCCGATCTTAAAGGTACAGTAACCATTCATCACACTGCCACTTGACTTTTGTGCGCCTCAAAGTGTATTTCTCCTCTTAATGATTGAAACTCGTATGTAAATCAACAACTCAACTGTTAGCAAAGCTATCAATTTGATAGAGAATGTAAGAATGTATGAATGAGGCCTGACTGATAAAAGGACTTCACTCACATCAGCTTCAGGAATAATTGATAACAAGGTCACTGCATTTCTAATAATGATAGCAATTCTAATGCAAGAGATACTGCAAATGCTGTTTTTATGTTAGAAAAACTACATTCACTTCAATGAATAATATTGAAACATCTCTAAATGCCCACTCACATGGTCCTTTGTGCAAAACCACTCAGTGCTACACAAACGCTCATGCTGATATTTACTTCACTTTTGCGCTCTGCGTGGCATTAATTTTGCTATTGTCACAACCATGTAAAAGACATTTCATTAAAGTGTTCCGTGAGCTAAGAATTTGTCTTTGTGTATATACTCCCTTTTAATTCATGAGCGATTCAATTTAAAACTAACCCAGTAGACAAGCTTTAGTCTAAAGCAAGATGCTAATTTATTACAAAACTACTGCTGAAATTTACTCAAGTAAAAGTGATAAAGTTATTAACTACAGATACAAAGATTCAAATGCAGATAAAGGAAAAAAAGGTACTTGAAGATGAAGCTTCAAATCAGTCTCTGTGAGATAACACTGTGGGCCTGTTGCTTGAAATCCTTCTTTCCAGAGTGAAGCAGTTTGGTTTATCAGCTGCAATGGCTTGTGTGGTGGAAAACGCAGAGTTTACATTTGTAGTTGGGCTCAGCAAGCAGAACCAGCCTTGGCAGTGAGTGAAGGCTTCTGTTATCACTTTTTAAAGTCCAGCAAGCTTTGGCCCTTAGCAGATTGTTTTTAATACAGCAGTCCGATAGCTGTTTCTGGAAACCTTCCTCAGTCTCTCACTGCAGCGAAGCAGCTCCTTTTTCAAGGTGTCTCTTTCATGATATCCAAGATAGTTCCATTTTTTGGCAACTTCGTTTCCTGATAATATAAAACCCGAAGATGGCTGCTCCCAAAATGACAATACATGGTAGGTATTGGGCCATATCATAGATTATCATAGATTTTACAGTGCAGAAGGCCTTTCTCCTTCCTGGGGTTCTTTGTTTAGCTTTTCAATAAGATCCTTCACAGTTAATTGTCTTTGTTCTGAAAGAAGATCAGCAAGTGGAAGGATTTCATTGATGCACGATCAATTACACAAAGACGATGCAATCGAGGCTTTATTACACTAAGATGTGTGGCCTCCTACAGCAGCTGGCGAAATGGCTGCTGTATGAGGAGCACACATATTTATACTCTGCCTACTGGGCGGAGCCAGCAGGCCGGGAACTACCCCCATACCTGTAGTACAGGGCCTTACCACAAAGCACCTAATATATACATCAGTGGTGACTACCACACTCATTTACACTTGTGGAACACTCAATGAATTTCAAAATGACTTTTGAGATTGTTCTTGAAATCTGTATTCTGATAAGGTTTTAAACCCACACAGGAAGGTAGCAAAATGCCTGTCCATGCAGCCCTTGTTTGAACAAAGGTTTTTTAAAGCACTTTCTCAGCAATCATCGGCGGGATTCTCCAATCCCCGACGGGTCGGAGAATCGCCGGGGGTTGGCATGAATCCCATCCCCGCCGTCCTCCAAAATCTCCGGACCCCAAAAATCAGCCGGTGTGAGTCGCGCCGCCTGCCTCAGAGAATGGCGGGGTCCGGCGTGACTCAATGGGCCCTGGGGTTGCCCGAATTCTCCGGCCCACAGTCCCGCCCGTCTTTTGCCGGTCCCGCTGGCGTAAATTGGAGTAGGTCCCTTACCGGCGGGACCTGGCGGCGCAAGCGGCCTCCGGGGTTCTTGGGGGGTGGTGGGGGGATTTGGCCCTGGGAGGTGCCCCCATGATGGTCTGGCCCACGATCGGGGCCCACCGATCCGCGGACAGGCTGTGCCGTGGGGGCACTCTATCCTTCTGCACTGGAGGCTGTACCGGTCCGCCACTCCCGATGCGGAAGCGAAGCCCTCTGCGCATGCCTGGAGATGACGCCAGCACGCGCTGGTGCTCCCGTGCATGTGCCAACTCACGCCGGCTGGCGGAGGCCCTTCGGCGCTGGTTGGCGTGGCGCCAAGCCCCTTTCCTGCCTGCCGGCGCGTCGTTAACCACTCCGGGACGGGTCTAGCCCCTGAAGGTGCGGAGAATTCTGCACCTTTTGGCGGCCTGACGCCGGAGTGGTTCATGCTACTCATTCCCGCCGGGATCCCCGCCCCGCCGGGTAGGGGAGAATCCCGCCCCATGTATTTTTAGGGATAAGGCATTATTCAGTTTAGTTTTTAACTAAACTGGGAAGGGAAAGGGGCTTAACAGCTAAAGAGGGAGTATCTCTTTCAATTCTACTCAAAGAAAAGCCATGCAATGGAGTAAGTAGCAAAGAAAGCAAGTGCCAGAAATCAGAAGAATATCTAGTTAAGAGAACTAGAGAAATGAAGAGAGGTTTCCAGGAAGTCTGAAGTTAAAAGAGCAGAGAAACCGGAACTAGGACAGGGTCCATTGAAGCCACCACAGGCAGAGCTGAGAAGGAGGTGGCTAGTGAGAAGCCAGAAAGATATTTGACATGGTTCTAAGGTTTGTGATACCTCACTACAAACTGTGAAGTGAAGGGTGAAATAATTGTGGAGCAATCTGTGGCTAGATCTCAGAGTTTGTGTGAAAGCATTCAAGGAGCAGAGTGGTGCAGCAGAATATCCTGGGCCCATAACTCAGAGGTCAATGGATCGAAAGCATTTTCTGCTAGTAATCTTTTTTTGGGGGAGGCATGGTAGCACAGTGATTAGCACTGTTGCTTCACAGCTCCAGGTTCCCAGGTGCGATTCCGGCTTGGGTCACTGTCTGTGTGGGGTGCGCAGAAAGATGGATGCCATGCAGGCCGCGGCAATGGCGGTCCGTGCCTGCCATACTGCCCATTCCCCCATCACCCCCCTCCCTCTCCTGGCCCTGGCAGGGTCCCCCACCCCCACCCCAGCCAGCCTGGCCAGTGTCTGGCCCGGAAGCCCACGGTCGCGCTTCTCCATGTCCTCTCTCTCCCTCATCAGCCATGATGCCGGTTTCATGATTTTCAAATGCACAATTGACCCTCTCTGTCAGGGATTTGGCCCTTTGGAGGCGGAGAATCGTGGAGGCCTTGGAGAATACCGGGCCAGGTCCACTAATGACATGCCAACGGATTGGAATGCATTGACGCTGCTGTCGAGGCAACGGAAAATTGCGATTTGGCATGAAACTGACGCTCGCCGCGATTTCGGCATTGGAATCAATTCTCCGCCCAATAGTGTATCCCGATTCCACTGTCAGCAGATGGAAAATCCCGCCCTTTGTGTCTCTACTTTCTATTTTGCAATAAACAATGCAAAAAATGTTGAATTTGGAAATCACAATTAAAAGTGTTTTTTTAGGTAGGGTTTAGCAGACTGTATCTGGTAACCATGGCAGTTTTCCTGCACACTGCTTTTCCAGTGTGCCGAGCTCTACACACTAAGGATTTGGGATCCAGTATACTGTCAAACCAAGTGGGACGTATTCCAACATCCAGTTATAGATCAACGGTTCCAAGCATCTGGGCCATGCACATAATTAAGACCTGTTCCTGGGAGAGGATAAATTACTTCACTAGTGCAGGAAGACTGCAGGTCATGGAATGAATTCAGTCACTGTTCAGGTAACTTGACTTCATTAAAATCTAAGAATAATAGATGCAGAATATTGATTGTGTCAGTGATTTTCATGTTCGGTTGGGGATATCTCTATGTTAGTTTCTATGAACCAACAAGGAAAGTGGACGATGAATGTGAAGGCAGAACAAAGAACCAAGAACAATACAGCACAGGAACAGGCCCTTCGGCCCTCCAAGCCTGTGCCGGTTATGATACCAACCTTCTCCGAAACCCTCAGCACGTCCTTGTGCCGTATCCCTCTATACCCATCCTATCCATGTATTTGTCAAGGTGCCCTTTGAACGGCGTAAATGTATCTGCTTCCACAACCCCCCTGGCAACGCGTTCCAGGCACTCACCGCCTTTGCATAAAAAACCTGCCTCGCACATCTCCTCTAAACTTTGCCCCCCAGATCTCAAACTTATGCCACCTGGTGACTGACCCCTACACCCTGGTAAAACGTGCCTGCCCATCCACTCTATCCATGTCCCTCATAATTTTGTAGACCTCTATCATGTCACCCCTCAACCTCCGTCTTTCTAATGAAAACAGTTCAAGTCTATTCAGCCTCTCCGCATAGTTAACACCTTCCAAACCAGGCAACATCCTGGTAAACCTCCTCTGCACCCTCTCCAAAGTCTCCATATACTCTGGTAGTGCAGCAACCAGAATTGAGCGCAGTATTCCAAGTGCGGCCTTACCAAGGTTCTATACAATGTAGCAAGACTTGCCAGTTTTTATACTAGATGCCCTGTCCAATGAAGGCAAGCATTCCGTATGCTTTCTTGATTACCTTGTCCACATGTGTTCCCACCTTCAAAGATCTGTGGACCTGCACGCCCAGATCTCTCTGACTTTCTATATTAATAAGAGTTTTGACATTTACGGTATATTTCCCCTCTATATTAGACCTACCAAAATGCATCACCTCACATTTGTCTGTATTGAACTCAATTTGCCATTTCTCTGCCCAATTCTCCAACCTATCTATGTCCTGCTGTATCCTCTGACAATCCTCAACACTATCTACCACTCCACCGACCTTGGTGCCACCCGCAAACTTACTAATCAGACGAACTACATTTTCCTCCAAATCGTTTATGTATACTACAAACAACAGAGGCCCCAGGCAGATGCCTGTGGAACACTAGTCACAATCTTCCATTCAGAAAAACACCCTTCCATTGCTACTCTTTGCCTTCTGTGATCGAGCCAGCTCTGTATCCATCTTTTTAAAAAATATTTAGAATACCCAATTTATTTTTCCAATTAAGGGGCAATTTAGCGTGGCCAATCACCTACCCTGCACATCTTTGGGTTGTGGGGGCGAAACCCACGCAGACACGGGGAGAATGTGCAAACTCCACACGGACAGTGACCCAGAGCCGGGGTCGAATATGGGACCTCGGTGCCGTGAAGCTGCAGTGCTACCCACTGCGCCACCGTGCTGCCCTGTTCTGTATCCATCTTATTACCTCACCTCTGATCCCATGTGACTTTACCTTTTGTCCAATGTGAATAAAAGATTCATTTTGGGGTTACTGTTTTCTGATTTTTAAAATTGATTTGTTCATGGAATGTGGGCATCATTGTCAAGACCAGCATTTATTTTCCATCTTCACTTGTCCTTGAGATGATGGTGGTGAGCCACCTCCTTGAAGCACTGTGGTGTCGGTGCACCCAGAGTGCTGTTAGGGAGAAGTTCCAGGATTTCGACCCAGCGCCAATGAATGAACTACAGTACCTAGTCAGGATGCAGGTGATGGTGTTCCCAAGCATCTGCTGCCCTTGTCCTTCTAGTTGGTATCGGTCAAAGGTTTAGCAGGTATTGCCAAAGGAGCTGTGCTGCAGTGTATTTTGTCTGACAATGCTACTACTTTGCATCGATGGTGGAAGGAGTGAATGTTTAAGCTGGTGGATGGGTGCCATCAAGCAGGCTGCTTTGTCATGGATGTAATTTTTTAGTCAGATTGAAGTAAATGGGAATCAGACGGAAAACGCTGCTCTGGCTGCTTTCAAAACTAGCACAAAGGAGGATTATTGTGATTATTGGAGGCAAATCGCCTCAGCCATAGGACATCACTGCAGGGCATATACATCTTCAACAGCTTCATCAATGACTTTTCCTCCATCATAAGGTCAGAAACAAGGATATTTACTCATAATTGCACAGAGTTCAGTTCTATGTCAGAATGCAACAAGGTTTGGATGGCATTCAGGTTTGGGTTGATTTGTGGTAAGTAACAGTCATGCCACACAAGCATCAAGAAATAACCATTTCCAATAACAAATAATCTAAGCACACTCTCTGATGTTCAATAGCACTGTTATTGCTTCCCAAACTGATCCTGTGGGCTGGATTCAATTCTACACAAGGTTGTTGGTGAATGTAGAATTTGGATTGTATTTACTGATATCATAGTTGAATGAGTCAACCCTAACCAGCCCAGCCAGGAAAGGGTTTTGTAAGTTGCTTTCTGCCACCTGTACCCCCTGCTCTTTATCCACTTCCTACTCAGTATGATGACATTTAACCCAGCGGCATTACAGTAAAGAAAATTTGTAATTTCTTAAAAATGTCTGTGGAATTTGTAATTGAATTTACGAATGCTTGAAAAGGACTTTTAAGAGTTTGTATTAATTGTAATTTGCTTGGATCAAACAAAATATTGGTCCATGTGACCTGGTGACACTTGACCTGGAAACAGTACCAACAGGAAGGAGGTTAACATACGAAAACCATATGGCTGGCAGACATGAAGGAGAGCTCGAGATAGATGCCGATCAGCAGGCGATGCAGGGCATCCTGGAGATACTGTACACGTGGGCTAAAAAGACCTATAATCTGGAAAGCTGTGTGAATATCTCAGATATGCTAAAGAGCTGAGTGTTTTACCAGAAATGGCCAAACCGTGAACCGGGGTATTATTGGTTGGTCAGTCTGTGGAATCTGGAATTGAATTAGAATATTTGAAAAGGACTTTTAACAGTTTACATCAATTGTAATTTTCTTGGATCAAAATAAATATTGATCCATGTGACCTGGCTCCAAAAACACTCAAAAAACTTGATGTCATGGATGATACCAAGCTTTTTGAGTGTTTCTGGAGCTGCACTCATCCAGGAAAGTGGAGTGTTTTCCATCATATTCCTGACTTGTGCCTTGTAGATTCCCATCCTTTGACCTGCTCTTGTATTTAGGTGGCTAGTCCAGTTTAGCTTCTGGTCAATGGTGACATGCAGGATTTTGATAGCGGGGGATTCAGCAAGAATAATTCCACTGAATGTAAAGGGGAGATGTTTACATTCTCTCTTGTTGGAGATGGTCATTGCCTTGCACTTGTGTGACATGAATGTTGCTGGCCAGATATCAGCCTAAAACTGAATGTTGTCTTGCTGCATATGGACATAGACTGTTTCAGTATATGAGGAGTTGCAATTGGTGCTGAACATATCGCATTCATCAATGAACATCCGCATCTTATAATGGAAAGAAGGTCATTGATAAAGAAGCTAAAGATGGTTGAATCGAAGACTCTATCCTGAGGAACTCATGCAATGATGTCATGGGACTGAGATAATTGACCTCCGACAACCACAACTATCTTTCCTTGTGCCAGATATGACTGCAACCAACTGGTGGGATATTTCCCCCCATGATTCTGTTATGTGAGAGTACCTTTAAGAAATGAGTGTGTATATAAATATCTGTAGCGAGAGTACCTTTAAGAAATGGGGGTTTATACATGAGCGTGTATATAAATATCTGTAGTGGATGTTCCTTTAAGAAATGGGTGTTTATTACTGCCGTGATGTCAGAGAGTGGGTGGAGCTGGGCTGTTAGTCAGCTTTTTACTTTCGCTTTAGGCTTTTTGCTGCAGGGTGGGTTTGGTTTCATTTTAGTTTTGGAGAAGTTGAAATCACAGCAGGATGTGTATGAATCTCTGCAAGCCTATGAATGTTCATTTGCTGATTTCAACGTGGTAACTGCTCTCAATAGTGAATTTAAACCTGAACTTTGTGTTAAAAGGGTCTTTTGTCTTCTGAATGTTGTTTGGGAATTTATTAAGGATTACTTAGTGTTGTATTCTTTGGGGTTGTATATGAATTGATGGTTGCTATGATGTTCACTATATGTTTTAAAGAGGTTAACTTGAGTTCATAGAATATACATTGGTTTGCTTTAAAAAATACTTTTCCATTTCTGCTGTACCACACCTATAGAGTGGGCCATGTGCTCCACATACCACAATCTATTAAAAGTTGTGGGTCAGGTGAACTCCATGATACACTTTGGGGTTCTCTAAACCCTGGCCCATAACAATTCCCATTGACTTCAGTTTTGCTAGGGCCACTTGATGCTACATTTGGTCAAATGCTGCATTGATGCCAAGTGCAGTCACTCTCACCTCACTACTGGAGTTCATGTCTTTTCTCCATGTTTGGACCAAGGCTGTTTTGAGCTCAAGAGCTGAGTGGCCCTGGTGGAACCCAAACTGAGCATCAGTGCACAGGTTATTGCTGAGTAAGTGCTGTGTGGTTGCACTGTTGGCTACCACTTCCGTCACTTTATTAATGATTGAGAGCAGGTTGATGGTGTGTTAATAGGTGGACTGCATTTGCCTTGCATTTTGTGTTCACAACACACCTGATAAATTTTCCACATTGCCGAATAGATGCCAGTGTTGTAGATGTACTGAAGCAATTTTGCTAGGAGTGGGCAATTCTGAAGCACAGGTATTCAGTACTATTACTGGAATGATGTCGTAGTTTTTGAAGAATCCAGTGCCATCAACACTGTGCCTCGGTGTATGTGGAGAATAAGGGAACAGGGAATTCTGAAGGAAAATAATCTTTCTGATTTTATGTTCTTATTGCTGATTCTACTTCTCTTTGTTCACAACCTTCTTGAGATATGGGGCAACGTTCCATGAACCACTTTTCATCTGTGAACTTGTTTTTAGTGATTTATGAACCTGGACATTCAAATCTCTTTACTCCCTCACAGTTTCTAGTCTTTTGCCATAATGAAAGCATTCCAATTTATCTTTCGTGGACGCAAAGTGGATTACCTCACACTTTTCTAAATTGAACGCATCTGCTACATTTCTTGCCTGCTTTCGTACCCTATTTCTGCCCATTTATAACTTTCTGCACCCATCTGCACAATTTACTGTCTCTCCTAATGTAATATCATCTGCAAATAATGTTATCATGCTGCTGGGTTGGGGTTGTTTCATTAAATTCTCATAGACTGCAAGCTGCCAAAAAACTCTAACTTTATTATAAAGTATTTATGGTTGTAAGAAGACTTTACACCAGGCTTCTTGTCATCACAGACTGTTACAGTTAGTCCTTAGAAGGGCTTAGTCTGACAAAGTCTGTAAGACCTGGGCTTCACTTTAATTGCAAGTGTAATACTCAAGTCAAATACAGTTGTCAGAATGAGTTGCAAAAGTTATCTTAAAAGAACCTGCAGTTCCTGACTAGCTACAGACCAACCTGGATATGAGAATGTTATCTCAAGTTTCAAAGAGCTCATTAACTTAATTGTAATAAGTGCAAAATTACCATGTTTAGCAAGGCAGTGAAACAATCTGTTCACTCTGCAACACTGGCTCTCGACTTCTGGTTGACTGTGGTGCTGTCTCTTGTTTGGTTGACCAAAGTCTATCTTCTTTCTTCTTATTTTATGTTAATTTGAGCATCTAGCCACTGAATGTTGTTTGCTATTAACCCTTACTAGCAACTATCTCAATTCACGTTCAATAGTATCCTTTAGTTCTGATTGGTGTGACGATTGGAAGACGTTAGGAGAATTGGATTATGAATGTCACGGCCAATTTAAGGGTTCAAAGCCTGTGGTTAGAATGTGTTTGTTTAAAAAGGATTCTGTTCTGCAGGGTCTGGGTGGGTTTAGCAGCCAGCAGGTGAAATTGATGGAGGAATGTCTGGGCTAATGCATAGTGGTTTGCCCGGGGGGGTTATGTGCTTTTCAGCCTGCAGAGATAGGTTGTTGATCAGCTTGGGGAATAATGTTAGCTCTCAAACTACAGTTTTCTGTTGTGTGAAGAAAAATTGCTTTATCTCTCAAACTACAGTTCTATATATTTTAAATTATATTAACTTTTTAACTGAGTGTTGTAAGGAGAAATAGTTATTTTTCTTCAAAGTTTACAACAGATTTTTTGCATTATTGTGGTTTGTATTATCAGTTTCTATAATAGCTCACACAACAGAACTTTGAGAGGAATACCTCATAAATGTCAAACCTTTTCCTAAAGCCTAACCTCTGCAGCATTTATGCAGCATTTGCTTTCACAATTAAACTACAAGAGACTTCACATATATATATCCTTTAATCAAGCCATAAAATGTTCCAGTGATTCTCTTCAAACCATAAAGCGTAACCCTATTTTAGCCTAAGGCAGGCAATATGGCACATATCATTTGCCAAGTAGGAATGTATCTAAAGAGAGAGACACATGTCATAATGAAAAAATTAAGAGAATTGATTATACACTTTGATTCCTTGATAATTGAACATAACTAAACTAAAACTATTAAAATGATTCAACATGGAATTCCTGACAAATCCATTGTACAACATCTCCCCCAAGTCTCTGTTCTGACTTCAATATTCTGTAATGTTCTTTGAAACCCAATGCTTTGGTCTCTTAATCATTCAGACCATTTTGGTCTGTCACTTCAGAGCTCCAGAGCAGTGTAGGGGGATACTCAAAGTTGCTCTTGTGAATCCCCCCCCGCTGAATGGCCAAGCCTCCTTGATCTCCAGAGGTTCCCAGGTAGGAATTGCAGGCCAATTGCCCCTCACATGGAACCATCCGATAATGTGTTATAAATCGCAAACTTCAGATGGTTCTGACAGTCTTGCAACAATGGTTACCCAAAAAAGTTAGAAAGATTAAAACCACTTTTGCTTCTGAGTAACTATAGAACTGACCCACCCAGAACACCCACAGGACCCCTGTAACCCCCACAACTTCCCATGAGACACCTGCCAGCCCCCACTACCTCTCTGAATCCCTCGGGACTATCCACACCCATCCAGAACCTCTTGACAACTATCACCACAACCTGCCACAGGACTCCCTCAACACATCAACAAATCAGCCCCAAATGGACAGCCCCGTTCCCTCCCACCTCCCTTTCTACTTCCCAAGGGACTCCTCCCCTTGACCCGAGCAAACCTCCCCACCGAGCCACACCTCCACCTAGCCAGCCTAACCCAACACCTCCCACCCCTCCCCTCAAGCCTCACCCAACCCTATCCCGACACATAAACCCCCTCCCCCAACTAGGCCTGAACCAATCCTTTCCACTGCCCAAGCCTGGCCTGACCCAACCTCTTTCCCCCACCATTGCAGGCCTGGACCTGATGCCTCCGAAAAGGCCCGGCTTGAATCCATTCCCACCAAACCTGATCCAACATCCCCCCTGATGCCCAACCTGACACCCCAAGCCCAAGCCAACTCCTCGGCCAGGACCAATTCAATCTGACAACTCCTTCCCTATTCATCATGCTTAATGCAACCCAATGCCATCCGGGCACAGCCTGACCCACCAAAGCCCGACCCAACTTGACCCCCCCCACCAAATCCCACCTTAACACTTATCGTCTCCCTGGCTTGTCAAAGAGGCTGGACCTTTTAACGTGCCTGGATTATGGCAGCTGTTGGCATAAAAAGAGGGCATGGCTTGCTTACGTTCGACTGAGCTGCCCTCAGCTGTTGGCCTGGGGAACCTGTTGCACTGGAGTGACCTTGCCTGGCCTGTGTCAGATAAGTGAGTGAAGTAGGAGCGGCCTCATTTTAACGTTAGAAGCAAGGAGCAGTGTGGCAATTCGACTCAATAGCTACTCCATTGGAAGTTACGGCCCAAAATCTGTATTTATTTTTGTTCTCTTCGACAAATGTGTTATGGGCCAGGGTTTAGAGAACCCCAAAGTGTATCATGGAGTTCACCTGACCCACAACTTTTAATAGATTGTGGTATGGGGAGCACACGGCCCACTCTACAGGTGTGGTACAGCAGAAATGGAAAAGTATTTTTTAAAGCAAACCAATGTTTATTCTATGAACTCAAGTTAACCTTTTTAAAACAGACAGTGAACATCTTAGCAATCATCAATTCAAATACAACCCCCAAAGAATACAACACTAAGTAATCCTTAAGCTGTCCTTTTAACATCCATAAGACTTAAAAAATAACTTTTAACAGAAGCACATCAGGTTAAAGTCACTACTGACAGCAGTTATTAGTTTTAAATCACCAAAGGATCGATCTACAGTTTTTAGATTACAGAGAGAGAGACTAATACCTCTTCAGGCTGTGACTATAGCTATCCAGCTCTGAAAACTAAACTAAAACACACCCTGTAGCAAACAGCCTAAAACGAAAATAAAAAGCTGACTGACAGCCCAGCTCCACCCACACTCTGACGTCACTGATAAACACCCAATTCTTAAAGGTACATTTCTTAAACACCCATTTCTTAAAGGTAGTCTCACATGACAAATGTCATTTTTCTTTTTCTCTCCAGGTTCTCTTGTTCTCCCTTCTCTCTCCTCCACGTTCTCTTTCACTGCTATGCATTCTGTTCCCTTAATGGGTCTACCATACCTAGTTCTCCTCTCATTTGTAGCATTAAGATGCTCTCACGTGGTCTTCCGAATGCTATTGAGCAGCAGATTGTTTGGGATGACCTGCTTTGGTGCCTTCTTTCATTTGCAATGATTGTGAACTCGCTGGTCTCTGTTTCTTAATCTGTTGCTCAGTAGCAATCAAAGCTCTTCGGTTTCTTCTTACTGTGCTGAGTTTCAGCTGGACAATGTAATATCCTGGCCGTGGTGATTCCCCCACTATTCCTCCATATCCCAGTTAATTTCTGATCTAAATCGGTTCTCCCAGTTGAAAAGCTGATCATGCTTTCATTCTGCAATGACTATCAAAATGTTTCAACTGCTTTCTTCAGTAAGTTGCTTCTCTTTTCCGTACTTTCTCTAAGTCGGCATGGGATCCTGTGAGGGCAACCTCCTTTACATGAGTAATTTACTTGGAGCAAATCCATTCTGCAAGCGTGAGGATCCAGAACTCAAGCCCACTGATTGAAAATCCTCATTCTTTTTCAATGATACCTTTACAATTTGGACAGCTCTAACTCTGTAATTCCATTAGCCGGTGGAAACGTCAGTGAACTTGCTGTGTGAACAAAACCTAATGATTCTCAAAATTTTTCAAATTCTATGTTTGTGAATTGTGGACTATTATTTGATATCGCAATATCAGGAATACCCCGGGATGGCAACATTTCTTTAATTATACTGTTGCTGGTTCTGGTGTGACCATGTAACTGTTTCACTCCAATCCACCTCGAGTAATAATCTATTACTATCATGAACACTTTCTCTTCATGTTCAAATCCATTCCTGGGCATTACAATGGTTTTGTAGGAAAAGACGATGGCATCAGTGGTTCTTTAGATTTTTGTCTGTGAATTGAACTTGTGATCATAGAATCATAGAATTTACAGTGCAGAAGATAGCCATTCGTTCCATCGGGTCTGCACTGGCCCTTAGGAAGAGCACCTTACTTAAGCTCACACCTCCACCCTATCCCCATAACTCAGTAACCCCACCAAGCTTTTTGGACACTATGGAGCAATTTAGCATGGCCACTCCACCTAAACTGCATATCTTCGGACTGTGAGAGGAAACCGGAGCACCCGGAGGAATCCCATGCAGTCACGAGGAGAATGTGCAAACTCCACACAGTCACCTGAGGCCGGAATTGAACCCAGGTCCCAGGTGCTGTGAGGCAGCAGTGCTAACCACTGTGCCACCATGCTGCCCATATTCGGGCATCGCCTTTTCCAATACGTTCAGACTGAATACCGTGCTCTGGCATGGCAGTTGGTAATAACTTGAAGTAGGCAGTGCAAGATCTCAAGTTTCAATACCCTTGGGATTACTATTCAATCACCGAAGACCAGCAAAACATCAATCACTGTCAGATGTGTTTGCTGCTCAAAATACAGTCTCAATATGATTGCCAATTCTCCAGAATTGGTCTGGAGTCTCCGGAAATTGAAGATCAATCTCCGGGACACTGCTGTGTGTAACCCTAGAGAAAATCTACAGGGACATTAAAAAATTTTTTTTTTGTCATTTTCTTTGAACATTTATTTTTCACCAGATTATAAATATATTGAAAATAGGGGAAAATTCCGTTCAGCTGACAGTCAAGCATGATCCAATTGGTTAAGAGTCTTTTTGCTTTCCAATTGGTAGAAGAAGGCAGTGCATCACAGGGATGGACTTAATGGCCGACCAATGGCAAGTCATGTGGTGAAATCTCCAGGGTATATTTAATTTAATCACAGTTGGCAACACTAGTCTCAATCAAGGATTACATGATACATATGTTGATCATCCTCTAATACAAAATTCTGTCCTCCTGACTATCAGTTTCTGATTTCTGAGCCTCTCTGAATTTATTCAATCTTTGTGTCGTTGCCAGTAATATATGGACTGTCATTGCAGTAAACTCCTTGACTTCTTCCACAAATTCATCATTATCTCATGAAAGACCTTTTGACAAAGGGTCATCTGGACTCGAAACGTTCGCTCTTTTCTCTCATAGGTGCTGCCAGACCTGCTGAGATTTTCCAGCATTTTCTCTTTGGTTTCACCATTAACTTTCTGGATTCTCTGTTTCAATGCATGATAATGCGTCTGCTGTTACTCTTGAATGTGTACCATATAATAATAATAATCTTTATTGTCACAAGTAGGCTTACAATGAAGTTACTGTGAAAAACCCTGTGCCGTACAACATGGCGCTGGCCACCGGCGGATCTGGCCTGCCAAAAACCGCCCTCCTGTAACCTCCCCTGGACCACCCCTCACCAGTCCCCCCAGGCCCAGCCAAAGACCCCCCTGCCAGTGGAACGGCTCCTCCCCCCCTACTATGGCGGCGCTGGACACTTTGAGTCCGCAGCCGCCACGCGAGGTCCGCATAAACTGAGAGGACATGCGCTCCTTGCCGTCAGAGACTTGGCCATCGGGGGCGGAGCAGCAGGGGGGGGAGCCTCAGGTGACATCCTGAGGCCGTCCCGGCCTCGTGGGCGTACTCAAGGAGTACGCTGTTTTTGAGGGGGCGATGCATCGGAAAACGGCGCCGCTCTCGATTCCAGTGTAAAAATGAATTCTCCGGCCAATCGGCGAACATGATTAGCACAGTGCCTCACAGTGCTGAGGTCCCAGGTTTGATCTCGGCTCTGGGTCACTGTCCATGTGGAGTTTGCACATTCTCCACGTGTTTGCGCGGGTTTCGCCCCCCAACCCAAAGATGTGCAGGGTAGGTGGATTGGCCACGCTAAATTGCCCCTTAATTGGAAAAAATGAATTGGACATTCTAAATTTAAAGAAAAGAATCGGTTGACTTTTATAACAACAATTCCGGCACCTTTATTGGACTAGCACTGGCGCCACATGGAACACGAATGATTCCAATGAAAAATGGTGTTGGATTCGCCAAGGTCGGGATTGGTACTCAAGAGGCTGATAAGTTGCAGCTTCATATTAGCTCTCCACTCCCCACACACACTCATCCCCCCGGCCAGCGGCACAACTGTCAGCACACTATTGTGACACCCCCTCTCCCTCCCTCAGGAGCTACGGCGCCTGTTTCCCGATTTTTGAAACCACAAGTAAAAATCACTGTCGGTAATTCTTCCTGGCAGAGGCAGAGCATCGCGGAGGAGCTGGAGAATACTGGTACAGGCGCACCGGCGTTAGAGAACATAGAACATACAGTGCAGAAGGAGGCCATTCAACCCATCGAGTCTGCACCGACCCACTTAAGTCCTCACTTCCACCCTGTCCCCGTAACCCAATAACCCCTCCTAACCTTTTTAGTCACAAAGGGCAATTTATCATGGCCAATCCACCTAACCTGCATGACTTTGGACTGTGGGAGGAAACCGGAGCACCCAGAGGAAACCCACGCAGGCATGGGGAGAACGTGCAGACTCCGCACAGACAGTGACCCAGCAGGGAATCGAACCTAGGACCCTGGCACTGACCCTGGCTATCCACTTGTGCTACCATGCTGCCCCTACCTATTACACCAATGGTGTTCACTGTCTGTGTGGGGTAGAATGCACTGGCACTGCTGTTGAAGCACTGGAGCATGGCATTCTGTTGGGCGCCCAGCGCCGGGCATGGTTTTCCCATCACACTTCATTCTCCACCCAATCGCGTTTCCCAATTCTAACATCGGCCGACAAAGAATCCCGCCCCATATCTCTATTTGTGTGTGAAGCCACTCCTGAAGTGTCCTTTCCTCATAGTCTTACAACTAAAGTAAAATATTGAGGTTTCTGCCTGATATCCCAGCAAAGGTTGGGGTCTGGTCCAAGATCATTGTCGCATAATCGACTGGTCTGCGTTTTCCACTTCTTTGACCTGAAAAAGTGCTGCCCCTAATCCCAGTAGAAGATGCATCTGCCACGATAATTGCAGTTGATTCCAGAACATAATATGTTAATATCTCTGATGACATCAACCTCTCCTTGATTTTTTGGAATGATTTCTAATGTGCCTCTTCCCACCACCATTAATTATCCTGTTATAACAAGTGGCATAGTGGCTCTTTGAACTCCGATAGATTTTTTTTAGAAATTTTACCACCTAAGAACCTTCGTAACTTTGTAATATTTCTTGGAGCTGGAAATTATTTAATGACTCTGGTCTTCACCTTTATAGCTGATGCCCTCACTATGTGACCATAAAACCTGATTGTTGGCTGTGAAAACGCACACCTACTGTTGAGTATTAAGCCCGTCTCTTATGTTCTTTTCATTGTCCGCATGCCTGACATGAGACTCCCAAAACAAGCTTCGACATGGCAAGCAAGCCCCAGGAGGGCAAAGGAAATACTTCAAAGACACTGTCAAATCCTTCTTGAAAAGTGCTACAGCTGGGAACCTCTGGCCCAAGACCGCTCGAAGTGAAGGAAAAGCACCTGGGAAGAAGCTGAACATCTTGAGTTTCATCATTAAGGGCGAGCTGAAGCCAAGCGTTGACAGTGAAAGAAGCATGTGGCAACTTCAGCACCCCACCCGCCATCTACCCCGCCTGTGACAGAAACTGGAGGTTGCACATTAAACTCCTCAGTCACATACAAACTCATTTTAGTGTGGAAGCATTTCATCCTCAAATCCAAGGTAGTGCTTAATAGAAGAAGGAGTTTTCTCATCAGTGCTCTCACCCTCATGTAATTTAATGAATGGACCAATGTGTGAACACATCATCCATTTGGCAAACAACTCCATGTAATATTAAGATCCTTAATGAGAGCCCAACTATTTTAAATTTTTAAAACTGTGAGGAAATGTTACTGCATCACAGGAGCAATTACACTGACCAGTAGACAGCTTTTACGTTAAAACAAACTTTAATCTAATCACAGAATCAACCACATTAGCAACAAACAAATAGCTTTGAAGTTAACAGTTTAAACAGTTCTTATGTAAAAGAAGAAACCTTAGCCTACTTCCTAAATCTGCCACTGTATTCCAATTAAGCAACCAATATATATTAAATACCACTCATGAATAAAGTTAACAACCGTGTTTTACTTGCTTTTCTCTGTGTAGAATGTTTGGAAAGACAACCTTTCAAGACCACATTAAAATACCTCTGTTCAGATTAGAGTTCAAGGATCTACTGACTCTTCAGATAGAACTGGCTCTTCCCATTAACCACATCATCTGGACCCAAAACATAAGGCATTATTTTGTCTCTTCTTACAAGATATCCCTTGAGCTGTTTTGCCAGGACCAAAAACAATACCCCTCATAAATTATCTACACCCCAGGAGTCCTTCAAACCCACACAATATTCCATTTGCTAGCTATCTGTTAACAAATAAATGGTTCTCAAGATCTATTTGCAGAACACTTCACCTGCAAATTAATGATCACCTCACTTTTACAACACCTTAATAACTGCTCCAGCAGTCATACTGCCCGTATGCGTCTTAACACAGGTTTTAATAACATTGCTGCAAAAAAATATAAAATATGACCATTTCTTACATTCATCACAGTAAAAGATTTGACATTGTTCATTGAAAGATCTCTGGTGCTGATGTCATTCCAAAGGATAACCTGTTAAAACGGAATCTTCCTAAAGGTGATATGAACGTTGTGAGAAGCTTGGGCTCCTCTTTTAGTGCAATTTGCCAGAATCTGTTGTTAGCACCTATTTTAGAGAATATTGAGCTCTTCCCTAATTTTGCTAAACTCTCATTTACTGATACCATTGGATGGACATCTCTTTCCACAGCATTATTGAGTTGTATGAGATCAACACATACTCAAATAGAGGGGCTGGTTTAGCACAGGGCTAAATCACTGGCTTTGAAAGCAGACCAAGGCAGGCCAGCAGCATGGTTCAATTCCCATACCAGCCTCCCCGAACAGGTGCCGGAATGTGGCGACTAGGGGCTTTTCACAGTAACTTCATTTGAAGCCTACTTGTGACAATAAGCAATTTTCATTTTCATTTCATTTCATTTCATTTAGCTTCAGATACCATCCCTGAACACCAACTTGTTGGTGCTTTTCTGAGTGAAATTACTCCTCATCTTACATTGAGTTGATCTCCTTCTTTTCCTTCGAAAGTAAAGGGTGTGGAAACTTTCTGGGTGTTATATGATATTGATTTCACTTATGGGTTTAGTATTATACGATATGCTGTTTTCAGCCTTTCCAATCCAATCCTTTAAACAACTTCGGGAATTCTGCTCTGAATGACCTTCACTGTTCTATATTTCTTCTATACTGTGAATTAGTTTCAATTCCATACATGCCTTTCTACTTGAAGTGAACAACTTTGATCTTCAATTACGGACTGTACTTCAGTAATTACTTTCTCTCTGTGCATTTAAGTAGCTGTTAATTCTCCCAGAACCTTCACCTCAGTCTTCCAGTCCATGTAAACCTTTGCAGGATGGTTGAAGAATTCTCTGATTTAAACATGGTTCAACATCTGAAATAATCAAAACCTCTGCTCCAGTATGTCCAATTAAAATGTGTCTTTACGCCTTCTACCACGATCTCTTCACTTCAAGAATTTCTGCAAAATCCTTTAATCTCTCCTAAGAAGGTTACCTCACTTGTGAATCTTCTACTTCATGGTTTCTAGTCAGTATAAACTTTCTCTTTTTGAGTGTTCTTTCCATTTTTCCTACTGCAATACGATACTTGAAAATGCCCCATCTTTTTAGGCCAATGTCATTGCCCATCTTTGGCGGGGCAATCCCATGCTCACGTCTTTCTCTGTCACACTAGCAACAGCTAGTCTAGGGAGTTTTGGTCTCGAGGGGTTGTTGGGAGGGCCAGGAGTTAGAGTAGAAGGAGACGGGTAGAAGATGCATGGGAACACCACCAACTGCAAGTTCCCCTTCAAGCCACGCACATCCTGACTTCGAAATATATCGCCGTTCCTTCACTGTCCCTGGGTTAAAATCCTGGAAAGCCCTCCCTAATAGCACTGTGGGTGTACCTACACCACATGGGTTGCAGAAGCTCAAAAAGGCAGCTCAACACCACATTCATTAGGGCAATTAGAGATGGACAATAAAAGTGCTGGCCAAGCCAATGGCACCCACGTCCCATGAAAGAAACAGAAAAAGCTGGTCAACAAATAGTTGGGGTTTGGGATGGTGTTGCTAGTCGGATGGTGGCAGCTAGTCAGGCCAGGTCATTGGGAGAGCTGGGAGATTGGGGTAGCATCAGAGTGTTGGGGTTGATTTTGGGGTTCGAGCAGTTATCAAGAGAGCCTAGAGTTAGACTAGGATTTTTATTTGCAACATTTCGTGGATAACTATCCAGGTAAATAAGTTGGAACTGTCCAAAGTCTCCTAGGTCACAAAACCCGCTGATGTTAAATGTGAGGGTATCTCAAAACCCCAAAGGGTAACTTGGAATGCTGGTTCTTAGTGGTGTATGTTTTCAATTTGGTATAATGTTACAAAAGACAAGCAAACCAGGAATGAATAGTCCAGTCATTTTGTGATCAATTAGTAAAACATATTTATTAACTTAAAAGAAAAACACATGACAAGGAGGACTATAATACACAACAGTACACTATAACTACACAGATAACTATACACACACAGTATTACATGACGTTACCCCTATGTTCCCAACTACCTATATTTCCTGAACTCTGAGATGCCCTTTGTTCCCAAACAACATCCAATATCATATTGTCATGCAAGAGTGCCTTTAATGGATGTGTAAGCAATGTACCTTTAAGAAAACAGTGATGTCAGAGAGTGGGTGGGGCTGGGCTTTAGGTCAGCCATTTTTGCAGGTTTTTAGTTTCAGTTTAAGAAACAGTGTGTGTGTGTGTGTCTGTGTGTTTCGAGAGAGCTGCAAGTTTTAAAAAGGGCTGGTGTGTGTCTGTGTTTTGCAGGGAGCTGTGATGTCTGCCATGAAAGACTATCTCTGGATCATTTGAGTGATTTAAAGTAAAGCCTTTAACCTGATGTGATTTTGTTTAAAGGTGTTAAGTCTCTTGGAAGTTTGAAGGAACATTTTAAGGAATTATTTACTGTTGCAATATTTTCTGAGTTATCTTTGAAGTAAGGGGTGTTAAGAGATCCAATGTTTATTTAAGATGTTAAATTGAGTTCATGGAATAAACAGTGTTTTGTGTTTAAAAACCCACGTGTCCATAATTGTAATCCCACACCTGGGGAAAAAGCCGTGTGCTCGGAAAAGCAACAAATCCATTAAAGGGAGAAGTTGGTTGAACTCCATGATACATTTTGGGGTTCTGAAACGCCTCGGCCATAACAACTGGGGGCTCGAGGGGGATAAAAGTCTATCTATTGGATTGGCTTTTGTGAACTTAAAGACAGTGAAGGATTGTTGCTTTTCCGGTGTGGTATTTTAGTTTAAGTGTTGTGAACAATGGCTCTTTCAGAGGCTCAGAAGTTTTTGGCGGAGGAGAATGTCGCACGTAGTACTTTACGGACAGAAACGAAAAGCAGACTGTTAGATTTGGCAAGAACATTGCAGTTAACATTACCTGACAAAATGCGAAAAGATGAGGTATTTATGGCAGTGGTTAAGCATTTAAAGTTGCCTAAGATAGAGTTTGACTTATTGGAAATGTCAAAAATTCAGTTGAAAATTAAACAAATGGAACATGAGAAAGAATTAAAGCGGCTTGAATTCGAGAGTGAGAGAGAGGAAAGAGAAAGAGAGAGAGAGAAAAAAGAAAGAGACAGAGAGAGAGAGGAAAAAGAAATAGAAAGAGAGAGAGAGGAAAAAGAAAGAGAAAGAGAGAGGAAAAAGAAAAGGAGAGAGAAGATAGGAGAAAAGAAAGAATAGACCTAGCAGAACAAAAAGAAAAAGAAAGGGAGATACAAATCAGGGAAAAAGATAAAGAGAGGGAGTTTGAACTTCAGAAAATGGTCATGAAACATGACAATCAGTTAAAATTGGCAGATGTAAAGGGACACGTACAGTTGGAGGAGATGGATGAGGATAATGAGACAGAGCGTCATAGTCGAAGATGTGGTGAGGATCTATTTAAATATGTCCAATCATTGCCAAGGTTTGACGAGAAGAAGGTAGACGCCTTTTTCATTTTATTTGAGAAGGTAGCTAAACAAATGAAATGGCCACAGGACATGTGGGTGTTACTGATTCAAACAAAGCTGGTAGGTAGAACATAGAACATAGAAAATACAGCACAGAACAGGCCCTTCGGAGCTAGTGAAGTGTTTGCATCACCACCGGAGGAGGTATCTGGAACATATGAGGAGGTGAAGAAATCCATCTTAAGTGCATATGAGCTAGTGCCTGAAGCTTACAGACAAAGGTTTAGAAATTTAAGGAAAGAATTTGGTCAAACATACATGGAGTTTGAAAGGCTCAAACAGAGTAATTTTGACAGGTGGATAAGGGCTTTGAAAATAGACCAAACGTATGAAGCTCTCAGAGAAATTATACCTTTGGAGGAGTTTAAAAATTCAATTCCTGATGTAGTGAGAACTCATGTGGAAGAACAGAGGGTTAAAACTGTGAAATTAGCAGCGGAAATGGCAGATGATTATGAATTAGTTCATAAATCAAAGATTGGTTTCCGACATCAGTTTCAGCCGGTGAGGGATAGAAACTGGGGACATGAGAATACTCAAGTGGTAAAGGTAAAGGTGATCTGATGGGAGACAATAAAGAGAGTGTACCTCAGATTAAAAAAGAAATCCACGAAGGTGGAAAAGAAATGAAAAGTTTCAAATGTTTTCACTGTAATAAACTAGGCCATGTAAAGTCACAGTGTTGGTGGTTGAAGAAAAGCACTGGGAAGGCTGATGTGGTAACTCAGGATAAGACAGTGGGGTTTGTTAGAGTGGTAAAGGAAAGCCCAAGGGAAGCGAACGAGGTGCAAACGATTGTACAGCCTGTTCAAGAAGTAATTGTTAAGAAGGTGCCAGATGTCTTTTAAGAATTTACTTGTGTGGGTAAAGTTTACTCATGTGGATCAGGAAGAGCAGGTAAAGAAGTCACAATTTTAAGAGATACAGGGGCTAGTTAATTTTTTTTTTTTTCATAGAATTTACAGTGCAGAAGGAGGCCATTCGGCCCATCGAGTCTGCACCGGCTCTTGGAAAGAGCACCCTACCCAAGGTCAACATCGCCACCCTATCCCCATAACCCAGTAACCCCACCCAACACTAAGGGCAATTTTGGACACTAAGGGCAATTTATCATGGCCAATCCACCTAACCTTCACATCTTTGGACTGTGGGAGGAAACCGGAGCACCCGGAGGAAACCCACGCATACACGGGGAGGATGTGCAGACTCCGCACAGATAGTGACCCAAGCCGGAATCGAACCTGGGACCCTGGAGCTGTGAAGCAATTGTGCTATCCACAAGGCTACCGTGCTGCCCACGGTCCTGGTCCTTTGCACCACCAAACAGCTTTTCTTTGTCCATCTTCTCTAACCCTGTCAAATTCTTCTACACCTCAGTCTAGTTTCTCCAGCCTCGGCTCCCAAGTTGAGTGGAAGTTGGTAACTGTCCTTTACACCACCTCCAGCAGCTTTGCTATTGGGGGGGTGGTGGGAAGAGAGTTGACGGAGCCGAGAGAATTTTCTTCCTATCCCTTCCCTTCCACACCCCGTGGCGCTTCCCCTCATATCTCAGTGACAGGGCGCACTTACCACACTGGTACAGCCGGCTGAGAAACCTGTCCAACACCAACCACTCACTCTCGCCCATGGCGGCCACCGGCAGTCAGGACTCCACTTTAATGGTAAGAGATGAGGAATTATGTAGTTTGGGAAGAATGTTGCCAGAAAAGGTGGTGATGTGTGGAATTCAGGGTGAGAGGAGTAGCGTTCCAATATATATGAGGTAAGGTTGGAAAGTCCAGTGAAGAGTGGTGAAGTGGTAGTAAGAATAATAGATAAACTATCTTGTCCAGGAATACAGTTTATCTTGGGTAATGATATAGCTGGATCGCAGGTGGGAGTGGTGCCTACTGTGGTTGATCAGCCAGTGGACAATCAGACAACTGAAGTGTTGAAGGACGAATATGCTGGGATTTTTCCGGATTGTGTAGTAACAAGGTCGCAAAGTCACAGGTTAAACCAAGAGGAGAAATCAAAGAGTGAAGATGAAGTTGAAGTGCAATTATCAGAAACGGTTTTTGATCAGATGGTTGAAAAAGAACAGGTGGAGGATGAGGCGGATATTTTTAGTTCAAGAAAATTGGATAAGTTACAACAGAAAGATGTAGAAATAAAACGGATATATCAGAAAGCATATACGGAAGAGGAATCTGAGAGTATACCAGAATGTTATTACCGTAAAAATGATGTCTTGATGAGAAAATGGAGACCTGTACATATGCAGGCGGATGAAGTTCATCAAGTAGTATTGCTGGTAGGGTATAGAAAGGAGGTGTTGCGAGTTGCACATGAGGTCCCAGTGGGAGGTCATTTGGGAATAAGGAAAACTCAAGCTAAAATCCAGAAACATTTTTATTGGCCTGGACTACATAAAGATGTAGTTAAATGTTATCAATCATGTCACACATGTTAAGTGATAGGGAAGCCTCAAGCAGTGATTAAACCAGCACCCTTAATACCCATTCCAGCATTTGAGGAACCTTTTACAAGGGTCCTAATCGATTGTGTAGGACCGCTTCCTAAAACAAAAAGTGGGAATCAAAATCTTTTGACTGTAATGGATGTGTCTACTAGGTTTCCAGAGGCCATTCCAGTATGGAATATTGCAGCTCAAAGGATTGTGGAGGAGTTACTTAAATTCTTTACTAGATATGGACTACCCACAGAAATTCAATCGGATCAAGGAAGAATTTTACTTCAAAGTTATTCAAAGAAGATATGGATAGCTTAGGAATAAAACAATTTAAATCAACTGCGTACCATCCAGAATCGCAGGGAGCGTTAGAAAGGTGGCATCAGACGTTAAAGACAATGTTGAGGGCGTATTGTCAAGATTATCCAGAGGATTGGGAAAAAGGAATCCCATTCGTATTGTTTGCAATTAGGGATGCACCTAATGAGTCTACCAAATTTAGTCCTTTTCAACTATTTTTTGGTCATGAGGTAAGAGGACCACTTAAATTGATTAAGGAAAAATTGGTGGGTGAGAAATCGGAAATTACACTATTGGATTACGTGTCAAATTTTAGGGAACGATTAAATAGAGCAGGTGAATTGGCGAGACAACATTTGAAAGTTGCAAAAAATGTGATGAAACGGGTAGCGGACAAGAAATCCAAAGTTCTTAGTTTTGCCAGCGGGGATAAAGTTTTAGTGTTGTTACCAGTGGTAGGGGAACCTTTAAAAGCTAGGATTTGTGGACCGTATCAGATTGAAAGGAAATTAAGTGAGGTGAATTATGTGGTAAAAACACCAGATAGAAGGAAGACTCACCGAGTGTGCCATGTGAAGATGCTTAAAAGGTGCTTTGAAAGGGAAGGAGAGAAAAAGGAGGTTTTAATGATTCTAACTCGAAGTGATGAATCAAATCCAGATGACTGTAAATTTGACATACCTCAAATTAAATTGGAAAATGAGGATGTTCTTAAAAATTGGGATGAATTGTTAAGTTACCTTCCAGAGGATAAAGGAACTGCCCTGAAAGAGTTATTGATATCACATGGGCAAGTTTGTAGAGATAAATTGGGAAGTACTAAAATGGCTATACATGATGTAGATGTGGGAAATGCTGTTCCGATCAAACAACATCCATATAGACTTAACCCTTTACAATTGGCACAGGTTAACAGAGAGATTGAGTGTATGCTGAAGAATGGCATAATTGAAGTGGGTTGCAGCCAATGGAGCTCACCCATAGTGATGATACCTAAACCAGACGGCACCCAACGGTTGTGTGTGGTCTATCGAAAGGTGAATGCAGTTACAAGAATGGACGCTTATCCTGTCCCACCATTGAAGGATTGCATGGAGAAAGTGGGACAATCTGCTTTTATTTCCAACTTCCAGACATGGAAAGAAAATTTAAAACATCGTATGGAGTTCTTCGATCGACTTCAGGTGGCGGGTTTGGTGATGAACCTAGTCGAAAGTGAATTTGGAGAAGCCCGAATCACTTTCCTTGTGGAGTTTCCGTTATCCTCAAGGCAAAGGGAAATAATGTGATTTCTTAGCATGAATGGCTTTGATCGAACAATTTTGCAAAAGTTTTGTGGCGTGGTTACTCCACTGATGGACTTGTGAAAGAAACGTCAAAAATTTCAATGGACAGCGGACTTTCAACAGGCATTTTACTGCCTGAAAGATGTGATCACCAATGCTCCTGTATTGGAGAATTACAAGGGGCTCTGTGGTCAGATTGAACTAAATTATCTGATTCTAAAGAGAAATGCCGAGGAGTAGAGGAATGGATGGATTGTGCAGAGACTTTGTTCAAAGAGACTGTCAATCGAGAAGGATTTTGGTTGGAGGAAGAAGAACAAAGAAAAATTGTCTATATTATTATACCTGTTTTCGTGTGTTGTTTTCTTTAAATGAAAATGTATATTTACTGTGTGCATTTCTTAGTGGATGGTGCAAAAGTGAAAAATGAAACCATCTTGAAGTTGATGGTTCATTTTTTTTTCTTGGGAGGAGGTGTCATGCAAGAGTGCCTTTAAGAAATGGATGTGTAAGCAATGTACCTTTAAGAAAACAGTGATGTCAGAGAGTGGGTGGGGCTGGGCATTAGGTCAGCCATTTTTGCAGATTTTTAGTTTCAGTTCAAAAAACAGTATGTGTGTGTGTCTGTGTGTTTCCAGAGAGTTGCAAGTTTTCAAAAGGGTTGGTGTGTATCTGTGTTTTGCAGGGAGCTGTGATGCCTGCCATGAAAGACTATCTCTGGATCATTTGGGTGATTTAAAGTAAAGCCTTTAACTTGATGTGATTTTGTTTTAAGGTGTTCAGTCTCTTGGAAGTTTGAAGGAACATTTTAAGGAATTATTTACTGTTGCAATATTTTCTGAGTTATCTTTGAAGTAAGGGGTGTTAAGAGATCCAATGTTTATTTAAGATGTTAAATTGAGTTCATGGAATAAACAGTGTTTCGTGTTTAAAAACCCACGTGTCCATAATTGTAAGCCCGCACTTAGGGAAAAAGCCGTGTGCTCGGAAAAGCAACAAATCCATTAAAGGGAGAGGTTGGTTGAACTCCATGATACATTTTGGGGTTCTGAAACGCCTCGCCCATAACAATATAACTCCATGAGCTAAATCCAACAGATAATTACCATGCACCGGTTATTTATCCACATTCGGGAAAACCATTTTTAGTTTCAGTGAAGGTGTAATCTTCCTGGTTTGAGTATTTGACTTTAACCTGCTGCCCTTCTGGCAATAATTTGTTTTTAGGGGAGATTGTTTTCTGCAACTGTATGTGGCTGGGGCAGTAGCTGCCTCTACTTTGTCCCTGTCTGCAGTTACAATGCTCTGGATATATCATGACTTCTCTTTGATGTTACCCATCCTGTGGATCTGGCTTTTTAGCATATAAGTGCCAATTCCCTTATTTCTCCACTTTGAAGTTGCCTCTTCATTACCCATTGCTCTCTCCTGGTCACAAAGGTAAACTTTGCTTTTCACACTGGTATGCTAATTTGCATATCCCCCTTTTTATTTGATCCCGATTTCATTTATTTATCTTAATTTTCACCAAATTCTAACACTGAATCTAAATCCGGGTTGGAGGGTTCCAGAGAGTAGGGGAAGGTCAAACTTCCCTGGCAATTCTCACAAAGTTCTGTCAGAACTTCTGCGGGGTCTTGAAGCGCTTCTTGAGGGGTGAAGGGGTGGGGGGGGGGGGTTGGTACGTCTGGTCTGTGGCGATCCAGAAGGTCTGGGCCAATTTGAAACTTCCTCCCTCAGCACCTGAAGTGCTCAGCTGCTTAGATCTTTTAGCTTTATCTTTTATTGTATTCCCATTTAATAAAAAAAAATAAACTATGGAAAGATCAACAATTTCCAACTGAGTTCTAACAAACTTAAAATGTGTTCAATCCTTCGCGGAATCCAATGGGCAAAGCTCAGTCGGACTCCTTCCTGGCAAGGAAGGTTTTACCTATTGCAATGGTGTCTTGTGGGGATTCGTGATTTCGGGAGGCTTTAGGACCTAGAAGTTGCAGTCGCCTCCGCTCCTCAGTCGTTGCAGTTGCTCTTTGGGCAGCTCGGCACTCTCCAGACGGCATTCAGGCGGGAGCTAAGGAGGGATGACAGCCTCTTGTCACTTTAGTTCAACCCGGCCATCGCAAACCACTCTTGGCTAGCAAGGTAACTGAGTCAAGACAGCGGATGAATATTGGCTCCTCACGAAGTAAGTGACACTTTCAGTGGAAATCATAATTTTGCCTGTTTCCTTTCACGGTTAACAAGACATTTAAAATAGTTTAAGGTGCAACTTAGTAAATCCTTTGACAGGTTACTGATCATTAGTCCACCAGTAATGTGCAATGCGCTGGTCTTCACACACGGGGAAAATTTCAAACTGAGGAAATAATCAGAATTGAACAATATTTCTGGACTTATTTTATCCCCGTTGGGTTGGGGGGGGGGGGGGGGGGACCTCGATTAAAAGCAGGAAGATGTATAAAGCAGTGCTCCCTATTTTGGAAATAGGAAAGGTTTGAGCAAATGGCTTGTAACAGGGTAACTTGAACCGACGGTGTCTCATTCTCAAGTGGAACTGGGTTAGGAATTGGTGAACGGGTTAATTAAATTTAAAATGTACATCTTGGTAAAATTACACGTAGCACATCAGATGCCCAATTTTCAAGTATCATTTAAAACATTACACAAGTTCAAAAGTATCCGGATGCAGTCGACATTTCCTCAATGAGGAGCCCCAACATTGTAATCCAGCCTCTTAGTTCCTACACGCTGTCCTTCCAAATGGTCTCAGGGATCATTTGTTTGGGAACAGTGCGGCGAATAAACCAGCGCAAAGGGAAGCGCCAGTCACAAATAAGCCAGTTCGTCAACCTCAGTTAGGGAGAGATTAAAAAAGAAACTTTCAGCTCAGGCTTTTTTTCTATTCTGTTGAAAAGTTGTTTCAAATTGTCTAACGTTCTCCGTTAAGTTAGGCTGTTGCTGTTTATTTTTATTTTAAACGTAGGCATCAGTGGCGCAATGAATCCCCAAACCTAAGGAACGGCAGGCAAGAGCAAGGCGGTGAGCATGGAGAACATAACAAGTGTGGTTGAGCTATTCAACAATTCGCTGAACCGTACTGAGGAGGTGGGGAGGATGCCTCAGAATCCTCTGGAGTATCAGGTAGTGACTATCCTCTTGGTGATGTTGATCTGTGGGGTGGGGATAGCTGGAAACGTCATGGTCGTGCTGGTGGTGCTGAAGACCAAACACATGAGGACGCCCACCAACTGCTACCTGGTGAGCCTGGCCATTGCCGACCTGATCGTCCTCCTTGCGGCGGGCCTGCCCAACATCACAGAGAGCGTGGTCGCCTCATGGGTCTATGGGTACGTGGGCTGCCTTTTCATCACTTACCTTCAATACCTGGGCATCAACGCGTCCTCCTGCTCCATCACCGCCTTTACCATCGAGCGCTACATCGCCATTTGCCACCCCATCAAAGCTCAGTTTATCTGCACCGTGTCCAGAGCCAAGAAAATCATCGCCTTTGTCTGGGCCTTCACCTCTGTGTACTGTGTCATGTGGTTCTTTTTACTGGACATCAAGCAGATCCAACACGCCAATGGCATTCAGGTGGTTTGTGACTACAAAGTGTCCAGGAACCATTACTTGCCCATCTACTTCCTGGACTTCACTATATTCTACGTGATCCCTTTATTCTTGGCCACAGTTCTGTATGGGCTCATTGCTCGGATACTGTTCCTGAATCCGATTCCCAGCACACCGCAGGACACGGCCAACAACTCCATTCACAAGGGACGTGCCAGCGCCTCCAAGATGTCCTGTCGCCGCAACAAAGGCGCGCAGTCCTCACGAAAGCAGGTAAAAACTGTCCATGAATTGCCATCTTCTGTCACTGGACCCGCTTCTTTCATCGTCTTTCATTGCTCGGTGCCAGACTTTATGCATGTTCACCTTGCCCTGGCATCTGGGAAAGGTACAGCATTTGACAATTCTGGTGCTTATCACTGGGTGACGGGTGTGTTTAAATAAACAGCACTTCCGCAACTTGCGGGGAGCTAGCTGCACACCTTAATAAACCAACCAGAGCATGGTTAGGCTGGTCCCGGAAATCAGGGCAGAAGCAAAATACTGGAAATCTGAAATAAAGATGCTGCGAATTCTCAGTAGATCTGGCAGCATCTGTTCAGAGAGGAACAAGAGTTAGCATTTCAGTTCGAGGAGCAGACCTGTATTTCCAGCACACCGTCTGTTTTTATTTTAGACAGCAAGGCAGGATTGTTTCCTGCAATAAAATTGCATTAATGCTAAAATTGACAGCTCAACATTGTAGTCATCATTTGATTTTTTTTTGCCGACTCTTATGCAATTCTTTTTCGACCAAACATTCATTTTTGCAATATTGGGGCAGCACGGTAGCACAGTGGTTAGCACTGTTGTTTCACAGCTCCAGGGTCCCAGGTTCGATTCCCAGCTTGGGTCACTGTCTGTGTGGAGTCTGCACGTTCTTCCAGTTTCTGCATGGGTTTCCTCCCGGTGCTTCGGTTACCTCCCACAAGTCCCAAAATAGACGTGCTGTTAGGTAATTTGGACATTCTGAATTCTCCCTCTGTGTACCTGAACAGGCGCCGGAATGTGGCGACTAGGGGCTTTTCACAGTAACTTCATTACAGTGTTAATGTAAGCCTACTTGTGACAATAATAATAATAATTATTAGAATATTGTTATTATTGTTGCACATTTGAAAGTACACAGTGCTCAAGATCACAAAGGCACACCCCTCTTAATTAGCCTAAAATAAACAAGTACCTTGTTTTTACCCAATGCAAGTTTATGTTTTGCAATTTAAAATGCCAGAGAACAGAATTCTTGAAGGTTACAGCAGGTGGTGATATGAAGCCTCTCAAAATATTGAGTTGAAATGATGTACTCCTCCTGCATTTTGAAACCGCTTACTCACTATTATACTACCCATTTCCATGCAACCAAATATTTTACAGCAACAAAAAGCATGTACTATGTTGTAGTATCCAAGTAACAGGATTCCTGAAACAAATAATAAGAAATAGAAAGTTGTCACAAGAACATCAGCAAATGATAAATATTTAGGGTCATCTTGTAAGATTTATAATGTACACAGATTGCTTCAACATTACTTGGTAAATTACCATGCACGCAATTTGGTTTCATTGCTATAAAAGCCAGACATTTGTCAATGCAGTTTCACTTACAGTAGATCATTTGGTCTTTTGTTTTATTTATGTCTTTAATGCCACCTGGAAATTCAATTTACCCTTAGAAATGCCAGGTACCCTTGTTTGTCTGTGGCATTTATTGGTAGCTGAGCCATAAAGATCAGGAAGATTTCACATTTGATCTGAGACCTATGCTAAGTTATTCGATTTCAGGCAGTAAGGCAAGCTTACAGTTGGCCTTAACACCCACTGGTCAGTGAGCCTAGAAGTTGTTGTACCCTGCTCCTGATTAGTGTCTAGTGACTATTGTTGGAAGTCACATATAAGTATCAAATAAGAGTGTGATGCCCTCTGCAAGCAAATAGCTTGCAGCCATTCCTTGTCAATGTTCACACATGAACAGTGATTATTTGGCCAAGATAGTGAAGGTCACGCACTGCCCATGGACTGGTCACCCAGAAAGAAAAGCAAGGAACAAGAAAATATTTTTCCATTATTTTTGATTCAGTATTTCAAGTTTTCTTCACCTGTTATTAACTAGATTTTGATTTGAAATTGGAATTTAAGTCTGCCATATCCTCTGAATGGTGAGTTACATTTTCTGATGGATAAACCATATTGGTTTTTGAATATCTCCCAAGTCAAATGCAAACTTGGATATACAACTCTCTCTTTCTTCATCCGAGACATTGACATATTTGGTGGAAAGCTGAGAGCCCAGTACAGATCCATGGGGAACACTGCTTGTCACATCCAAACACTCAAATAATGTTGCCTTTTTTCCCTGCTTTTGTCGCCTGTCTCCTAGTAAATTGCCACCATTTATCTACCAAATGGAAATTAATATGTACAATATTATAATATTCAATATAATAATATATACATAGAACATAGAACATACAGTGCAGAAGGAGGTCATTCGGCCCATCGAGTCTGCACCAACCCACTTAAGCCCTCACTTCCACCCTATCCCCTATACAACATCAATGGACTCTCCCCACTCACCAAGTTCATGACATCCTCAAAAATTGAACGAGTCAGACATAATCGACTCTCCACAAATCCATGCTGACTCTTTTTGATCTGCCGGTGCAAAAGTTTAGAGAGGTATTTTGAGAACTTAGGACAGAGATTGGCAACCTGTGGTGCCTGAAGCCCCCCCCTCCAATAGCTCTGTATCAGCCCACATGGGCTCCCAACATTTTCCAGTTGGTTTGAATTATCATGAGAAAAGCCAAAAAAAAGGGCAAAACATAAAGTAAGAGACACACTTCTATTGTGGGGACAAAAGACGAATCATTCCGCTGCACTTGATGATTGCAAATGATTATGTCAACAAATGACATCAATGTGCTCTGTTCAAGTGGTATACCTACACCATAATTATGGATAATGGGCTGGATTCTCCGTGTCTGCGGCTAAGTGACAGCTCGAACAGAGAATTTGCGGGTGTTTTACCACCTTAAAATCGGCAGCGACCCAACACCGATCCGGGACCGGCGAGGGGCTAGCAGCGCCGCCGGGTGAAACACCTGCGCCGAAAATGGCTGGTGAATGTCCGGGTCCATAGCTGCGCAAAAGCACGGCGATGACCTGCAGCGGTCGCAGCCGTACAACGTGGCGCAGTCCATGCGCAGACCCGACCCGCAATCCACGATCCCACATGCCACCCCCTGGCCAGCAGCACGGATCCCAGCCGGGTGTGACAGCGCTGGACACAGTGCGCAGCCGTCACCCTGGGTTCCCGACCGTTGAGACCACATGTGTCCCGTGCGGTCAGGAACGCAGCCTATTGGGGCAGAGCATCGCAGGAGGGCCTGCCAATGACGCGACAACGTTGCTACCAAGGCGTGCAGCGTGCAACACGATGATGCCATTTTGGAGGGGCGGAGCATGGCTGAGCGACCCTGATTTGGGCATCGGAGTGGATTCTCCGCCCAATCACCGATTACGATATTGGCATTGGGCAATGGAGTATCCCGTCCAATGCCTTTCGTTTTAGGGATCATTATTGTTTCTTATGTACCTGGGATGATAAATTATTTTGAATGTGCCATTGGAATCTTTTTTATCAGGAGATTCAATTGTTGAAAACATTGTCCTCATTCTATGCATTTTAAGTTCAGATTTGTTTTGAAGATGAATTTGCTGATAAAATTATTGTTATAAAAATCCATTTGCTACAAGATCTGTCCTGCATTTTTTTCAATTTAATAAGTACATTTCTGACTTTTAAAATTCAAAGTGGAAATATGCTGTTTGTTTCCATTAATTAATATGCAAGTTTATGCATAAATGCTAAACATGCATGTATTGGAAATACAGAAAGAAAAAAATTTCAAGATACATGCAATGTCAAAAAAAATTATAATTCAAAATTAGGTCTATTTTAACTTATTTATGATATAGATAAAACATATATTCTATAGGGACACTTCGCAATCTGCCATATATTTGCTTTACAGATGCCAAATTCTCACCTTGTGCCTCCGAATAGATTTATTTTACACAAATTGTTAGAAAGGATCTTTAGATAAAAATGATTGCTGACCTCTGGCTTAGAGCTTTAATAACTGAAGTCATGGCAACTAAGTATGGAGCAATTAAATCGGGGATGTTTAAGAAATCAGAATGAGAGGAACTCAGATAACTTGGAGAAAGAGTTAAAATAGAAACATAGAAAATGGGAGCAGGAGTAGGCCATTCGGCCCTTCAAGCCTGCTCTGCCATTCGTAATAATTATGGTTCTTCATCCAACTCAGTAACCTATTCCCATTTTCTGCCCGTATCCTATGATTCCGTTAGCCCCAAGCACTATATCTATCTCCTTCTTGAAAACATGTAATGTTTTGGCCCCAACTGCTTTCTGTGGTAGCCAACCCTTTTCTCTTCATATAGAAGTTTTTACAGTCAATTTTTATGTTCCCCACAACGTTACTCTCATACTCTATTTTCCCCTTCTTAATCAACCCCTTTATCCTCCTTTGCTGAATATTAAACTGCTCCCAGTTCTTAGGTCTGCCTTTTTTATGGCCAATTTGATTGCCCCTTCTTTGGATCTAATACTATCCTAATTTCCCTTGTAACCATGGTTTTGCCACCTTTCCTGTTTTATTTTTGCACCAGGTAGGAATGAACAATTGTTGCAGTTCAACCATGAGCTCTTTGAGTGTTTGCCATTCCCAGCCACCGTCATCCCATTAAGTAACGTTCCCCAATCCATCACAGCAAACTCGCGCCTCATGTCATCATAGTTTCCTTTGTTTAGATTCAGGACCTCAGTCTCAGAATCAACTACATCACTCTCCATATTGATGAAGAATTATGGTCACTCATCCCCAAGGGGCCTCTAATAATTAAAGTGCCAATGATTCTGTTCTCATTACACAATACGCAGTCGAGGATGTCCTGTTCTCCAGCTGGTTACCTAACAAATTGGTCCGGAAAACCAACCCTTATGTAGTCCAGGAATTCCTCCCCTATGGTATTGTTATTAATTTGATTTGCCCAATCTATATGCAGATTAATGATGCCCATAATTACAGATGTTCCTTTATCGCATGCATCTCTAATTTCTTGTTTACTGCCATTCCCAACATCGCCACTACAATTTTGGGGTCTATATACAACCCCCACTAATATTTTCATAGCATTTACAGTGCAGAAGGAGGCCATTTGGCCCATCGAGTCTGCACCGGCTCTTGGAAAGAGCACCCTACCCAAGGTCAACACCTCCACCCTAGCCCCATAACCCAGTAACCCCACCCAACACTAAGGGCAATTTTGGACACTAAGGGCAATTTATCATGGCCAATCCACCTAACCTGCACATCTTTGGACTGTGGGAGGAAACCGGAGCACCCGGAGGAAACCCACGCACACACGGGGAGGATGTGCAGACTCCGCACAGACAGTGACCCAAGCCGGATTCGAACCTGGGACCCTGGAGCTGTGAAGCAATTGTGCTATCCACAATGCTACCGTGCTGCCCTATTTTCTTCCCCATCGTGTTTCTCAGCTCTACCCATACAGATTTCACATCATCGGAGCTAATGTCTTTCTTCACTATTGTGTTAATTTCCTCTTCAACCAGCAATGCAACTGCACCGCTTTTTCCTTTTTGTCTGTCCTTCCGAAATACTGAATACCCCAGATGATCACTTCCCAACTCTGGTCACCCTGCAGCCATGTCTCCGTAATCCCAACTATATCATAACCATTTACATCTATTTGCACGATTAATTCATCCACATGACTGTGAATGCTCCACGCAATAAGGCACAAAGCCCGAAGACTTGTCTTTGTAACATTACTTGTTCCGTTCCCATTATTTTTCACTTTGGTCTTGTTTGATTCTGGCCTATCACTTTTCTTATTCCCCTTTCTGTTTTTTGTCCTTGTCCATGTTTTCACCTCCTCTGATTCCTGAATAGGTTCCCATCCCCCTGCTATTTTAGTTTGAACCCTCCCAGCCACTCTAGCAACTCCTCCTCCTAGGATATCAGTCCCGGTCCTGCCCAGGTGTAACCCATCCAATTTGTACTGGTCCCAGCTCTCCCAGAACTTGCCCCAGGAATCTGAAGCCCTCCCCCTCTCACCATCTCTTCAACCTCATATTCATGCGAAAACACCCTGCTATTTCTAATCTGACTAACACTGGTAGTAATCCTGAGATCCATACCTTTGAGGTCCTCCTTTTCAACTTACTTCCTAACTCTCTATACTCTGCTTTTAGAACCTCATCCCTTTTTTTTAACCTATGCGATTTGTTCCAATGTGTACTACAGCTACTGACTGTTCACCCTCCCCCTCCAGAATGGAACAGCTCAGAGACATCCTTGACCCTAGCACTAGGGAAGCAACATAGGGTGGCACAGTAGCATAGTGGTTAGCACTGTTGCTTCACAGCGCCAGGGTCCCAGGTTCGATTCCCGGCTTGGGTCACTGTCTGTGTGGAATCTGCATGTTCTCCCTGTGTCTGCGTCGGTTTCCTCCGGGTGCTCCGGTTTCCTCCCACACGTCCCGAAAGACGTGTTGTTAGGTAATTTGGACATTCTGAATTATCCCTCTGTGTACCCTAACAGGCGCCGGAATGTGGTGACTAGGGCCATTTCACAGTAACTTCATTGCAGTGTTAATGTAAGCCTACTTGTGACAATAAAGATTATTATTATATCATCCTGGAGTCTCATCCGGCCATAGAAACGCTTATCTATTCCCTTACAATTCTATAACCATTGAATCTCCACACTTTTTACTCCTCACATGTGCAGCAGAGCCACCGGAGACATGGCTGCAGTGTGACCAGGTTTGGGAAGTGATCATCCAGTGTAACAAATTTGGCTGAAGCTGCTTTCCCCTGAGAGGCCATTCCCCCAATGGTATCCAAAGTGGAATATCTGTTTTGCAGGAGAATGGGTACAGTAGGTTCCCACACTGCTTGCCTGTTTTTTTTGCACTGCCTTGTGGTCACCCATTGACTGCCTGCCTTTGGAGTCTTAGCCTGCCGGGGACCACCTCTCTATACGTACTATCCACTATACTCTGCAACTCGCAGATGCTCCACAGTGTCCCCAGCCACTGTTCCAGCTCCAAAACCCAGGCACCCAGGAGCTGCTGCTAGAGACACTTGAAGCAGACATGCTGGCCCTGTGCATTGGAAAGGTCCCCGGCTTCCCACATAGAGCAGGATGAGCACACCACAGCTTTGACCTCTGCTGGCATGATTTACCTCTTTAATTAAAACTTTTGAAGATACTTAAAATAAAATAATATCAGTTACTCTTTGATCCTTCTTCCCTGGTTTTGTTACAACAGAATATAGCCCTTACAAACGATAGGCCGCAAAACTTACAAATTATAAGCGCCAAAAGTAGTAAATACTTACCCGACCGTACTTACCAAATCATCTGCCCTGTGTCACTTTTGAATCCTGATGTCACCTCAGGAGCTCTAAACTACAAACTAACATTCTGCTCTCAGTCTCTTTCTCACATTCTTTTATCCTCCCGGCTCCACTCAGTCTCGCTCATTGTCGTGCTATTTTATGCTCCCAGCTCTGCCCTCTGCTCCTTTATCCACCCGGCTCCACTATCAGTCACACTCTTTCTCACACTCTTTTATCTCCTGGCTCTGCTCTCAGTCGCGCTCTTTCTCATGCTCTTTTATCGCCTATGCTTTGCTGTTTTTTCTGCGCTGTCACCCTTTGTTGAGCTGAAGTAGGGAGTGGTGAGGCCATGGAGGGATTTGGAAATGGATGAGAATTTTAAGATCAAGGCATTCCTTGTCTGGGATCCAATGTACGCCAGTGCGATTAAGGATATGGGCATCACAACTTTGAATTCCTTATGTCCATGAAGGATGGGGGGTAAGAGGTTAGCCAGAACTGCAATGGATAGTGAATTCTAGAGGTAACAAAGGTATAGATGAATGTTTAAGAAACAACTGAGCTGAAATAGCCAGGTGATGTAACAGAGGTGAGAGGAAGTGATTAGGTGTGATGGAATGGATAGGAAGTCAGAAGCTCATTTTTGGGTTGAATATGACACCAAAGTTATGAACAGTCTGGTTCTGCCTCAGGCATTTGCGAGGACGTGAGATGGATTCCAATGAATGACAATGTGAACTAAAGAAGCAATTCACAACATATTACTCACGACCTAACAACATCAAATTTATTGTCAATAACAAGAAGTAGTAATGGAACCAACAAAATCTACACTTCAACAACTAACCTTCCAATTATCTCCCTCAATTTGTGTGGAGTTCAGATTTGTTTGAGACCTTACCTCATTGTATAACTTCCACCAATATCTGGTATGACATGAATCAGTGTCACAAGGAGGAATTTAATATTTATGATAGGGGTGTTGCCTGCTGGAGGGAGAACTAACAGGAACACTGCGTTGTCTCTGTTGTGGAATGCTCGGCAGCATTAAGTAGCCAGTATTAAGGATGGGATTTGGCGGGTCCATTTGCCACAGACCCTGGTGAGGTACATAACCTGGCACCCTGGCAGTGCCCCTGGAACTGCCATGTTGGCACTAACAGGGGTGGGCCCTCTGGGGCGTCCAGTGGGTGTTCCCCTTATGTGTGGGAGGGGTGAGATGATTGTTGAGAGGGGGGTTTATGCATGCATTGGGGTGGGGGGGTGGAGACTGTGGAGGGGGTAGGGCTGGTGCCAGTGATGGGGAGTGGAGGGCGGTGCCAGTGACGGTGAGGCACCTCGATTCTGGTGGGAGATGTCATATCACCCCAATGCTTGCATGGTGTAGGAGGGCTGCCCCAATATTTGCATGGCAGGGGATGGTTGCCCTTCTGCGTGTTAGGGTAGGAGGTGTTCCCCTTGTCTGTCGCAGGGTCCCAATCTCCTGGGGGAGGGGTCTCAATCTCCTTGGGGTGCTCCCAATCTCATTGGGGAGAGGGGAGACTTTAATCTAACATTGAGATCGGGGATCCCTTTCAGAATCCCGGTCTTACTGGCCTGTTTAGACCCCCCCCCCCCTCCCCCCCCCTCCCCCCCCAATCTGGCTGTGTGATCCTTGCCAGCACTTTGAAATTGCATAGAGTGCTGTTTAATCAGATGAGAAAAGTCATCTGTGAAGCCAATAGGTTTCACACAGCTTTTCTAGCCTGATCCAGAAATCTGCAATTTGGGAAAAATTCCACCCTTGGCATTACTCGGGATTATGCACCCGGGAGCAAGCACCTTGCACACTGCAGCCCCCCTACAACACCACCCCCTCACCCCCAAACGATCTGAGAGCTGGCCTGTCATAGGCCGGCAACTCTCCATTATCATCAGCGCAACCGGGAACAGGAGCTGCTGCTCCTAATGCACCCTCCAAAGGCTCAGCATCAGAGGGGGACCCCAGGCCAAAGGTAAGTGAGGATGGCTGGTCGTTGTGGGTGGGGATCATGGGAGGGGGTTTGGAGGTAAAGGCTGGGACTACTGGGGGAGGGAGAGGGAGGGATGTGGAGGGGAGGGAGGGGCTGGGGTAGAAGGGGGTGGGGGGGAGGGAGGGGCTGGTGGAGGGAGGGGCTGGTGGGGACGGGCTGGAGGGAGGGAGGGAAAGGGGGAGGGAGGGGCTCAGTGGTGGGAGGGGCTGGGGAGGGAGGGGCTGTGGGAGGGAGGTGCTGGGAGGGAGGGAGTGACTGGGGGGGGGTGAAGGGCTAGAGGGGGAGGGGCAGGGGATGAGGGGCTGGGGGGGGTTGCAGGAGGGGGTTGGAGAGGGTGCGTGATGGAGAGGGTGTGGGCCGGGAGGAGGGGGGGGCGTTGGGAAGGGTGCGTGCTGGGGAGGAGTGGGGAGGGGAGTTGCTGGGGGGGGAGGGAGTGACTGGAGGGGGGGAGGAGCAGGGGATGACGGGCTGGGGGGGGGGGGGGGTTTGAGAGGGTGTGTGATGGAGGGGGTGCATGCCGGGAGGAGGGGGCGTGGGGGTGGTTGGGAAGGGTGCATGCTGGGGAGGAGTGGGGGGGGGGGGAGGTGGTTTGGGGACGGTGCATGCCGGGGAGGAAAGGGGAGGGGTTGGGGAGGGTGCGTGCCAGGGAGGAGTGGGGGGGGGGGGGTTTGGGGAGGGTGCGTGCCGGGGAGGAGAGGGGGGTGGGGTTGGGGATGGTGCGTGCCGGGAGGAGAGGGGGGAGGGGTTGGGGAGAAGAGGGGGGGGGGACTGGAGAGGGCGAGTGATGGAGAGGGTGCGTGCCGGGGAGGAGTGGGGGGGGGGCGGTGGTTGGGGGGTTGTGGGGGGGGGAGCGTGCAGGGGAGGAGAGGGGGGATGGGTTGGGGAGAAGAGGGGGGGACCGGGGAGGGCGAGTGATGGAGAGGGTGCGTGCCGGGGAGGAGGGGGAGGGGGGTTGGGGAGGGTGCGTGACGGGGTGGAGAGTTGGGGGGTTGGGGCGGGTGCGTGCCGGGGAGGAGAAGCGGGGGTGTTTGGGGAGGGTGCGTGCCAGGGAGAAGTGATGGGGGGATTGGGGAGGGTGCGTGCCAGGGAGGAGTGAGGGGGGTGCATGCCAGGGAGGAGAGGGGGGGGGGCTGGGGAGGGCGAGTGATGGACGGGGTGCGTGCCAGTGAGGAGAGGGGGGGTGGGGTTTGGAGACGGGTGCTCGCCTGGCTATGTGCCAGCTGGCAACAGTCGCGACCATGCAGCCCATGGCACCAGGCTGCGTGAGGTGGGGTGGGGTATGGGCAATGGTGACATGTCGTCTGTCTCCCCCACCCCCACCCCCCACCCCCTGCAGGCCGTTATGTTTGGTCATCACCGAGCGATGTTGGCCGCCGTGGCGGGAGCCGCACTTCTACATGTTGCCCTGGGAGAGCTGGAGCAGGGAGGCAGCGGTGGCTGCCGCAGAGGAGCGTGCCGCAGGGAATCAGGTGACAGCCGCCCAGGCTGGCGGGCCGCCCACATGACAGGATGAGGAGGAGGAGGAGGTGATGGTGCCACGGCGACGGAGACATCTGATGAGGCCTCGTGTGTACCGGCCCCGTTCGTCGTACCAGGACCTCACGGAACAGGCATGCAGGAGGAGACTCCAGATGAGTCGGGAAACCGTGGCACACATCTGCCACCTAATGGCACACCTGGCACCACGTGGCACTGGGGGAGGACACCCTCTCCCCGTGGCTGTCAAGGTCACGGTGGCCCTGAACTTCTATGCCACGGGGTCTTTCCAGGAGCCGACTGGGGATCTGTCTGGCATCTTGCAGGCATTGGTGCACCGTTGCATCCGTGCAAATACAGACGCCCTACATGCCATTGCGGACCGCTACATCCAGTTCCCTGTGCACCGGGCCAGTCAGGCTGCCTGGGCAGCGGGCTTCGCTGCGGCGGCCAGTATGCCCATGGTCCAGGGAGCGATCAATGGGACGCATATCGGGGTACGGCCACCTGCGGATAACAGGGTCGTGTTCACGAATAGGAAGGGGACCTATTCCATGAACATTCAGGTGGTCTGTGACCACCGCATGATGATCCTGCACCCCTGCGCCCGGTACCCGGGCTGTGTACATGACTCATACGTATTGAGGCAATCTTTCATCCCCACCATGTTGAAGGGACGCCTCCCCCCGGCTGAGGGACTGGTTGCTGGGCGACGGGTTACCCGTTGCGGTCGTGGCTGATGACGCCGATACGGAGGCCACAGACTGACGCAAAGAACCGCTACAACGATGCTCATGCAGCGACTAAGGGTGTGATAGAGAGGTGCTTTCGGCTGCTAATAATACGCTTCAGGTGCCTGGACCGCTCTGGCGGGGCCCTCCAGTACCCATCAGGTAGGGCGGCCGCATCGTTGTGGTCTGCCACGTCCTGCACAACATAGCCCAGCAGAGGGGCGATGTGCTGCAGGCAGAGGAGGGGGAAGGGGAGGAGCAGCAAGATGAGGCGCAGACCTCCCCAGATGAGAAGGATGGGGGCAATGGTCAGGACAGATGGGCTGGGCCAGCGGGCACGGGACAGGCAGATAGCCGCCTGGTTCATGGACTATGGGGGCGTGGGAATCGCCGAGTATGGGCACAGATGCAGCCTATCACCCTCACCCAACCTACCAACACCAACCACCCTCACCCTGCCCACCCAACACCAACCACCCGCACTCCACCCGCATGTACACCACCCCTCCATTGCACATTCACCTGCGGCACAACGGGCCGGGCTCACACGGTCGCCGGTGGAAGCGTGTCTATTGCAGGCCATGGAGGATGATGACAACCCGCCCTGCGATGAGCTCTGGGCTGTACATCATTGGACAATGTCTGACCCATCGCCACCCTCCACCCGGACCGTCCCTGCATGAGACCGTGACACTGCAGCACACGGTCCCGTCGTCAGTCCGAAGGGATGGCGAGGGCGACTCGGGGGGAGGGGGGGGCACACTCACCTGAGGCCGATGTTCTATCACCCCTCACACACCCACTGGCGCTCACCTCACACCACACCCCCGCACACATTGGACAGAGCACAAAGGCAGCTTCTGTAGGTGTGAAAGTGATTTTAATAACAAACAGTTCATGCATGTGCCCTAGCCCCAGAACTAATCTGTGCCCTGCACCCATGCCAACTTACTCAGTGTTTAATTTCTTGGCCTTACGGTCCCTATGACATCATCTAGGTGGTTCCCCAGATGGTACAGCAGAACTGGGGTGGACTCCTGTGATTCCTGCCCTGTGACTAGGGACCCCTCTGGCGGCCGTTTCCTGGGGCGGCCCGGCCTAGATGGGCCAGGCTGCGGCTCGGGCAACTGGGATGGCGAGCTGCCTGCCTGTCCTGCCCGTTGTCCACCAGATGCACCTGGGACGGAAGGGGGGGAGTCCGAGGTGTCGCCGTGTTCCGGGACCTCCCCTACAGGGGAAACCGGAACGGGCCCCAGCACTTCCTCCTCCCTCGGGGTGCCCGATGGTCCCCAGGCCTCTACATGGGTCGGGGATGCGAACAGGGATGCGCTGCCAGTCCTGGAGGCCCGCCCTGGTATCAACAAGGGTCTGCAGGTTTGCAGCCATGGAGCTCAAGGAGTTGGCCTTCCCTGACTGTGTCTGGGCGACGCCAGCCAGCACCTGGGCAATTGTGCCGATGCCCTCAGCGATGGCCTGCTGAGACTGAACCACTGCCTGCTGAGACGGGGCCACGGCGTTGAGCACCTCTGCGATCTGCTGCTGGCTCAGGCTCATGGCTGCCTGTGAGAGGGCAGCCATGTCCTAGGCATGAAAGCCCCACACCTTACATACTGCGACCCATGTCTGACACCATCGCACCCATTGCCTCCACCGCAGACGCCACCCGTGCAGTGTCAGCCTGGGTGGCACGCATGACCGGCACCACTACCTGCTCCTGCATGCGGGTGGACTCCTAAACCTCGTCTGCAGCTGCCGCAAGCCGGCCGTCACCCCTGTCAGTCGTCCCTTGGTCCATGCCTGTATCGGGTTTATGGGTGGGTGTTATATTGGGGATATGGAGGAAGGGGGATATGGGGGGAGGGGAGATATGGGGGTAGGGGGATATGGGGGAAGGGGGGATATGGGGAAGGGGATATGGGGGAAGGGGATATGGGGGAAGGGGGGATATGGGGGAAGGGGGATTGGGGGAAGGGGGATATGGGGAAGGGGGATATGGGAGATTATGGAGGAAGGGGGGATATGGGGAAGGGGGGATATGGGGATATGGGGGAAGGGGGTATGGGGAAGAGAGATATGGGGGAAAGGGGATATGGGGGAAGGTGGATATGGGGGAAGGGGGAATATGGGAAAGGGGATATGGGGAAGGGGATATGGGGGAAAGGAGAATATGGGGGATATGGGGGAAAGGGGATATGGGAAAGGGGGATATGGGGGAAGGGGGATATGGGGGCAGGGGTGATATGGGGGATATGGGATAAGGGTGGATATGGGAGAAGGGGTAAATGGGGGAAGAGGGATATGGGGAAGGGGGATGTGGGTGGACATGGGGGAAATGGCAGAAGGGGGATATGGGGGAAGGGGGAAATGGGGGAAGGGGATATGGGGGAAGGGGGGATATGGGGAAGTGGGATATGGGGGAAGGGGGATATGGGGGATATGGGGAAGGGGATATGGGGGAAGGGAGATATGGGGAAGGGGATATGGGGGGATATGGGGGAAGGGGGATATGGGGGAAGGGAGATATGGGGGGATATGGGGGAAGGGGGATATGGGAGAAGGGTGGATATGGGGGAAGAGGGGATATGGGGAAAGGGGGATGTGGGGGATATGGGGGAAGGGGCGAAATGGGGAATGGGGGATATGGGGAAGCGGGATATGGGGGAAGAGGGGATATGGGGGACGAGGGGATATGGGGGAAGGGGGATATGGGGAAGGGTGGATATGGGGGAAGGGGGATATGGGGGAAGGTGATATGGGGAAGGGGGGATATGGGGGAAGGGGGCTATGGGGAAGGGGGAAGGGTGATATGGGGGAAGGGATATGGAGGAAGGGGGGATGGGGAAGGGGGAAAGGGGGGCAGGCAGTGAGGAGTCTCACTTGGTGCTGCGCGGCAGTTGGCCATTTTGCCGAGTCTCCGGATGATGCCGTCGCGAATGGCGTCACGCCGCTACTAGCCCATTTGGGGCCAGAGAATTCGCGACATTTCAGGGTCCGACGCCGGAGTGGTTCGCGCAGTTTTTGGCGCCGGTTTCGGGCCATCGCGCCGATCACGGAGAATCCCGCCTCAGGTTTCACTCTACTAAATATGGGAATGATTATTTATTGAAAATATGTATCTGATAAATATATGTCAAAGCTTTTCCTGACTAAAGTTAAGGTTTAAGGAACTGTCTCATCAAGCAAAACTTCATACAAAGTTAATGTCAAATGAAAAAGAAATGTTAAATGAAATAAAACCTCATATTGCCTGCTTCTGTATTTCGAAAACGAATGTGCTAAGATGCAAACATATTTGTGTCTAATGAAGTTGCTTGTCTAACTGTGTTCATCAAAATATTGTGAATGTTGTATTTTGTAGTTCAATATTTGTTTTATTTTTTTCCTGGTTACATTCTACTTTCCACTCAATACCCTGCATAAGTTTTTTTCCCTGACCACAGTAAATTGTTTCTAAATGACACTGCATTAAAATAACTACCCAGTGAAATTACATCACATATATCATTTCCTCAAACGGAGCCTCCCTGATAGTTTGCCCCTCATCAAATCATTGATAAATGAGCTCAAGAGATTGTTATACGCATTTGCACATGATCTGTAAATAAAAGGCACAGTAAGTTATATTGAGGACCAAAGGAAGCTACAATGGAATATTGTTCAGTTGGTAGAATGGGCAAAATATATAGCTGATGGAATTCAATGTCGATAAATGTCAGGTGCTACACTTGCATAAAAAAATGAATTATACTTTGAAAAGTAGAAAACTGGAAGGTGTGGAACAGTAGAGAGAATGGATGATTCATTGCGGAGAATTCTATCAAGTCCAATAGAAGAACCTGCTGCCATGTTGTTGAATCAAACTTTTTAATTCCTTCGTTGTCGTCATGTCAGTGGAAATGTAAATCTTTTTAGTTTATTCAAGTTAATCACAACCATAAAGTTACCATGTTGTTTTAAAAATACAATGTGGATTTTTTTCAGGTGTCCTATTCTTCCCATTTAATCCTTCATGCTCTGATGACTGACTCTGGGTTGCAGCCTATGATTGAAGTATCCAAAAATCATAATGTCAGATTACCTATTGATTTGCTGAAAAAACTGGACATTGTTCATATTGTGCTATTTATTTGTTGCAAAACTACTGAATCTGCTGTAGATCACAGATACAGACGTTCCAGTTACTTAGAGTGCCAATCTTGACTCAGGGATATTACGCTTTCTTCTAGGTCAAAAGACCGTGGCCAGGATTTTATGCTCCCCTGGTGGGTTTTGTGGCTGGGTGGGGGGGGGGGGGGGGGGGGCGTAGGGGGAGGGGCGGGGAGTTGCATCTCATTGGAAGCCCCCTTCTTCTGTGGTGCCCTCCCATTTCCAGACCTCCCTACTGCCCTCCCCTCAGCCTATCCCCATTATCACTTCTCCCCCTACTGACCCCCCAGGGCAGCCCCTCCCCTCCCCTCCCCAGACCTCTGCCACTTACCTCCCACCGGCTCCCTGCACTTAGTCCCAGGCACGGCGCTGCACTGCCTCTACTGGTCGCTGCAGCACTAGGACCAGATGGGCTGGAGAGCTGTCGGCCCAACTGATTGACTGACAGCCCTCCAAGGCTGTACTTATTTCCAAGTTGGGATCAAGTCCCACTTGCTGCCAATCAGTGCTCATTTGAACGTGAAATGGCAACGGCCTGTCGGAGTCGACAGGGATATGTTCAATTCCGATTCTCTGGATGGCAGGGGTCAAGCCCCCACCCATACAAAAAAATCAGTTCCATTCCAGAGATATGAGCACCAAATTGTAGGCTGACACACCAGTGTGGCAATGTTGCACTGTCAGAACTGCTGTCTGTTAGATGAAATGTTAAAATGAGGACCCATTTGCCCAGTCAGATGTACATAAAAATTCAATGGCATTATTTCAAAGAAACTTAGGATTCCTTTTCAGTGGCATGGCCAAAATTTATCCTTCAATCAATATTGCTAAATTAGATTCTCTAGTCATAATGTCTTTGCTTTGAGTCTTGCTGTACGCAAATTGGCGGCCACAATTCCTATATTACAACAGTAGCGAGACCAAAAGTGCTTCCTTGGCTGTAACGCACCTTGAGACATTCTCAGGTTGTCAAAGGTTTTTGTATAAAAGCAAATTCTTTCTATCTTCCTTTGATTGTTGTTTATGGAGCAATATTACCGTTCCTGGTATTGATGTTTCAGATAGATCTATTCGTTTGTTTTTATCCAGTCATTAATTTTATAGTTTTGGGATTTGGAAACACTTTCTTTCTAAATAATTTCCTGCTTCATTTAACTTACAGCAAGTATAACTGACTCAATGTCAGATATTTGTACTTTACTCTCTTAATTCCAGACATTTATATCTGTTTGTTTTCCCTATGGTAAATAACAATTAGGAAACAATGCTTCCGTGTGTCACCATGGATAGCCAATGTTTCTGACTTGTACATGGTTTAAGTATAATAATCCTGACTCAGTTGTCTTTTCTCTCGTCTGCTACGCACACATTCCCAAATGATTTATCGATATTCAGGATATGGTCCCGAGCAGACTGTCTATTATCCTCAGTGCCAGATTTGCTCACTGCAAGTGTTATTGCCCAGAGGGTCAAAAGATTGTGGATTGAATTCCCACGCCATAAACTGAGCACAGAACCAAATTCACACTGAGGAACCACTGCATTATTCGAGGTACTATCTTCCATATCAGACATTAAATTAAGGCTCTGTTAGCCTGTTTGGTTGGGCATAGAAATTATCATCATACTATTTTTGTATAAAAGAGAGGAGTTGTCCCCGGTGCACTGGTCAAAACTCTGCCATCAACCAATACGACAAAAACATTAACTGGTCACTCGCCTCATTACCACCTGTGGGGTCATCTCTGCACAAATTGATTGTCACGTTTGCCTACAAAATAACAGTGACAGTGAAACACTTCGAAACATCCTGAAAGTTTGCTAAACAAATTAAAATTCTGTCATTATTTCTCTTGTTCTGCATGCATATTAGGAATGCAAATTATTGGAATAAACATGGTTTGCATTGTTTGGTGTGTATGTAAGTCCCCAGTTATGTTTCCCTTTTTTGTTGGAATGGAGGAAAAGTGCCTCTCCCATAAATAAAGGTTTCTTGTCTGCAGGAAGTTGTATCTTTCTGGATGATGATTTATCACAGAATCCTCAGGGACATTAGTTTACAGATTCAAGAATTAAAAGTGAGACCATTAATTCTGTTTGTTATGCATTGCTCCCCAGGTCACTAAAATGTTGGCAGTGGTGGTCATCCTTTTTGCCCTGCTCTGGATGCCCTACAGAACCTTGGTGGTCGTCAACTCTTTCATGAACACGCCCTATTTGAACACCTGGTTTCTATTGTTCTGCAGGATGACCATTTACCTGAATAGCGCCATCAACCCTGTCATTTACAACCTAATGTCTCAGAAATTTCGTGCTGCCTTCAAAAAACTTTGCAAATGCAAACAGACACGGGCAGAGAAACCATCTGCCTATAATGTGCCTGTTTACTACAGTGTAATGAAAGATATGTCACATGAAAGTCCTGATCATGATCTAACAGAGCAAGAGGATATTAATGGCTACCCAATTTCTAACAAGAAGTTAAATTTTGATAATACCTGTTGTGATACCAACACATTCAGTGTTGCCTGAAGCGGTAATGATCATCTTATAAAACTTGTTAGAGAAAATTAAATACCTATTTGGCAATCATTTGGTTTAAAAATGATCTATTAATGTCCATTGCTTACACACGATAAAATATTCTCAAATGAAATGTTAATTCCTTGACAGTTTTAAAATAAAATATTTGAAGGTTTTATGGGACAGTTATGTTTCTCAAATACTCACGCTTTAAATTATAATAAGTTAAAAACTTTGATTTCATGTCTGGAAATTAAAGCTGTCATATTAAAAGCAATTAGCTGGATGAGTGCAAAAGATAATTTATAGCAAAATAGTAAACTTGATTTATTACTTGAGTTTACACTTGAGCTACCAATTACATTTCCAACACTCTTTACCCTCACACAGTCTGTTAGTAGTCAAATCTTTGAAATATGTCTGTTACGTTAGCCATTCTGGTGTAAAGATTCAGCTTCTTATTCACAGAGCATGTTGATTTAACATGTCATTGGATGAATTCAAGAAAAGTTCCAGAAATCTCCTGAAGCTTTGCCACTTTAAATATTTGTTAAGGGGAGCAGCAACTGCTCCCACAGGAAAAAATATAACACCACAATAATTATATTGCTATGTTTCTTCCTTGAGTGGTAGCAGAAATGTTAGAATCGGGTAATTTCAGGTTAGGTGATGTGAAATAAATAGGTAACTTCTGGAACATTTACAGTGTTTTTTAGATCCTTATTTATGGTAGCTTTATGACAATCATAAAGAAAATTAAGTGCCATTTCTTCATGTGACTAAATTATTAATAAATCATAGTAATTTTCAATAGTTACCTTTTTTGCTCAACATAATGTAATAAATTACATTATTTAGATTAAAAATAAAAGTATGCAGCAGTACAAAAATGCAAAATTGATCAAATATATTGGTTTAATATTTATCTTTTTCTATTGTGCCCAGACTTCTGAATCCAATCCTAGTAATTCACAAAATAACTTTCTGTTGAGGGTCTTTTAAAATAATTACGCTGATGTACATGATTTGCTACTGTTTATATAGAAATGTCCTCAAACATATGTTGCAGCTCTGCATATTTATTAGGACTAAGACTTTGAGAGAACATCACAATGCACTTTCTGCGAATGTTAATATTAAGTAAACATACTATAGGTTAATTTATTGAACTTGTTATAAATTATTGTCATTCTTTTGTCAGCACTGTGCATAGTATGCAACTGTGTTTTAAATGCAAGTGAATCACACGCATACAACAAAATATACCTACAGCTTTTAAGTAGTTTTGTGAATTTGGTTGAGGCTAGAATGCCAATTAACAAGCTTCAGAGTCATGTCTGCAATTATTCATGCTGTCAGTGTAAACCGGAAATTAAGTGTATTTTGGGAGTATTAGATATGTTTCTTTGTAAAGTGTAATGATTTAATGTATATTGCAATCGAAAATATTTTCACTGTAACAGATTTGTGATCCTTTATTTATACATAGCACAAATCAAACGATTCCATAAGTTGTTGTATATGTATTGTATTGTAAAGTTATAAGGCTGTATGTAATGTTCAGTGAATGTTCTTGTACTTAAGTATTTGTCCATTAAAGTGATAAATACAATGCCCATATCTTTGATTGATATCAGAAAATCTGACATCTCTTGGTCTGTTGACCTGTAGGTAATAGCACCTCAAGCACAAATCTGGTGTTCTTGATTAATAAGGAGATTTATTGATTAATAAAGGGGTTGGAGTTGTGGGGAGAAGGCAGAAGAATGGGGATGAGAAACATATCAGCCATGATCAAATGGCGGAGCAGATTCGATGGGCTGAATGGTCTAATTCTGCTCCTATATCTTATGGTCTTAGACAATGTTATACTTTCTTAAAGTCCATTGCCACTACACTCCTTATTTCCTCACCTATTAGCTTTCGGTTGAGAATCTTTTTAATTGTTGTTGTCATTTTAGTTTTCTCTGCATTTAACTAAATCATAGAATCATAGAATTTACAGTGCAGAAGGAGGACACTCGGCCTATCGAGTCTGTATCGGCTCTTGGAAAGAGCACCCCACTTCAGCCGACATCTCCACCCTAACTCGGTAACCCAGTAACCCCACCTAACCTATGGGCAATTCAGCATGGCCAATCCACCTAATCTGCATATCTTTGGACTGTGGGAGGAAACTGGAGCACCTGGATGAAACAAACGCAGACACAGGGAGAGTATGCAAATTCCACACAGACAGTGACCCAGGATCGGAATCGAATCCGGATGCCTGGAGCTGTGAAGCAACTGTGCTAACCACTGTGCTGCCGAGCCCCTCATGGATGATCCTCAATGCCATCTTCCTGCACAATCCCGTATCCCTGATGTCATCAGTATCTAGAAATCCATTGACTTTTGCTTTGAACAAATCTAATGGCCGGAATTTTCTGGCTATTCCTACTGGAGCGGTCCAGTGGTCCCATAGACAGCGAATCCCGATGTCGGGGGGATGCATCCAATGGGAAACCCCGTTGACAGCGGCAGGACCAGAAGATCCCACTTCCGGCCAATGAGAGGCCACCCACGCCACCATGAAACAGGTTGCGGGGGAGCGTGAAAAATCCCACCAAATGATTGAGCGTCCACAACCCTTTGGGCTGGAGAATTCCAAAGATTCACCACTCTCTGGCTGAAGAAATTCCCCCTCATTGTAGTCCAAAATTAGACCATGCCCCTTGGTTCTAGACCCAATCCCCCCACCAACCAAGGGAAACATCCTATCTACATCTACCCTATTTAAGATTTTTGCAAACTTCAATGAAATCACCTCGTTCTTCTCAACTCTGGAAAAGATAGGTCTAGTCTCCTCAATCTCTCCTCATAGGACAATCCTAGAATCTCAAACATTAGTCTGGTGAACCTCTGCTGCACTCTCTTTATGGCGCGTATATCCTTCCTTAACTAAAGAGACCAAAACGGTACACATTTTTTCAGGTGTGGTCTCACTAAGGCTACATAGAAATGCAGGAAGACATCTCTACTCCTGTACTCAAATCCCTTGTAATAAAGGCTTTTAGTCTGCCTATGTTGGTAAAACACAGGAGCAGTGGCAGGAAGGGCCCTTGAATTGTCATTTTAGTGGCTCAATAGGCCTATGGTTCACCTTCCCTACTGCTGATGAAATGCTGAAAAGACAGTGGGGTGATGATGGGCACTCCACTACCTCATGTTTCCTTACTATAATACAGCATGGTGGCACAATGATTCGCACTGCTGTCTCACAGCTCCGGGGACCAGAATTTGATTCCAACCTTGGGTGACTGTGTGGAATTTGCACACTCTCCTCATGTCTGTGTGTGTTTCTTCTGGGTGTTCCAGTTTCCCCGCACAGTTCAAAGATGTGCAAGTTAGGTGACTCCCTGCCAGACCCCACAAGGCTGGTAAAAGTCAGCTGACAAGATATGAAATTGGTGTGCCAATAGTGAGAAAAGGAGTTTATGGTTAGTTGATAGCTCATTTAATCCTGTGCCTGATTTTCTCCACTGGACTGCTGAGGCTATTTTGAGCTTCTCTCCAGAATAATGTCACCCTGACAATCTGAATAAAATGGCTGTAAAAGTCCTTGGGAGTTCACTAGCATTCTGACCCTTCCAAGTCAAATGATTGGCAGGGTGACTCTAGAATAAGAATGACCTCTCCTTCGACTGCAGTGACATCCAGCTTGCCAATGGGAACCCTGAGCATTTAGAGGTTTACTGGTCTTCATAAGGCTCTTACTGGTGATGACCAGGCTGAATACCAAAATTCTTTTGTAACGTATTATAGATTGACTGACTTGGTCGAGCAGCTGAATAGACAATGTCATGAATTTAGGAAGATGAACCGAGGGAGCCACCTACCAACACCCACCAACCTACCCACGCATCCCCTCACCCCTTCACCCTCTCATTGTCTCTTACCAACCACCCCCCGCACTCCATGGACATATGTGAGCTCAGGACTTTGACCACCTGTTCCATGCTAATTCGATGCACACTTCAGAAAGAAACTTGTTTCTTTAGTTTGTATTCTTCAATAAAATATTCATGGAAAGATTATGTTATATCATTTCTCCTTTACTAAGAATCCATCCTGCATGATTAATGGTTGGCACTCGTGGATTAACACCCTTGCATAATTTAAATAATAACCACTTTGCAAGGTTTGTAAGACATCAAGGGTGGGATTTTTCAGCTGTTCCTGCCAGTGGGATCTTACGGACCAGCCGATGGTAAATTCCTCCACAGGCTCCCCAGTGCTGAAGGGTGCAAACAAATGCGATTTGAAATGCCATTAACAGTGGTGGGACAGGAATATCCCGCCGGCAGTAAAACACGCTGCGGGGAAGTGAAGAAAAATCCCAATCCCTGAAAATGCAGTTGTAGTCACTTCCGGACTCCCCAAAGCACCTGCAATACACACGTCAGGGGTTGTGATGGAATACTCTCCACTTGCATGGATGACATCAGCACCAACAACACTCAGGATTTGCCACCATCCAAGAAAAAGCAGTTTTTTCAATTTGCCGCCCCATCCGCCTCCTTCAACATTCACTCCCTCTACCACCGAAGCACAATGGCAGCAGTGGGTGCCATCTACCACCTAGAAGGACAAGGGCAGCAGATGCATGGGAACACCACCTCCTCCTCTTCAGCTCATTCACGAGCCTCCCTTGTGTCATGTGAGAGTACCTTTAAGAAATGGGTGTTTATCAGTGATGTCAGAGTGTGAGTGGAGCTGGGCTGTCTGTCAGCTTTTTACTTTTGTTTTAGGCTGTCTTCTGCAGGGTGTGTTTTAGTTTTGTTTTCAGTGTTGGAGCTGAAGCCAGACAAAGCAGGTGTACTGTTGATCTCTCTGCCATGAAAAGATTATCTCTTGATCATATAGTGAATTACGAATTATAAATGTTCTCAGTAGTGAATGTAAACCTGATGTGCTTCTGTTAAAAGGTGTTTCTTTTGTCTTCTGGATGTTGTTTGGGATGTTATTAAGGATTATTTAGTGTTGTACTCTTTGGGGGTTGTATTTGAATTGATGGTTGCTAAGATGTTCACTGTATGTTTTAAAAAGGTTAACTTGAGTTCATAGAATAAACATTGTTTTGCTTTAAAAAATACTTTTCCATTTCTGCTGTACCACACCTCTAGAGTGGGCCATGTGCTCCCCATACTACAATCTAATAAAAGTTGTGGATTAGGTGAACTCCATGATACACTTTGGGGTTCTCTAAACCCTGACCCATAACAAATTGGGGGTTCGTCCCTGATAAAAGACTATCTATTGGATTGGCTTAGTGAACTTATGTGAGGGGTGAGCATATTGTGGTTGCTTTTCAGGTGCAGTATTCCAGTTTAAGTGGGGAGTGTGTTGTGGACAATGGCTCTTTCAGAGGCTTTGACGTTTTTGGGGGTGGAGACGGTCACATGCAGTACCTTATGGACAGAGACTAAAAGCAGACTGTTAGATTTGGCAAAAACATTGCAGTTAACATTATCTGAGAAAATACGATAAGCTGAGGTAATTATGACGGTGGCTAAGCATTTAAAGTTGCCTGAGATACAGTTTGACTCATTGGAAATGGCAAAAATTCAGTTACAACTTAAACAAATGGAACATGAGAAAGAAGCAAAGCAGCTTCAATACGAAAGAGATAGAGAGGAAAAAGAAAAGGAGAGCGAAGAAAGGAGAAAAGAAAGAATAGCCCAAGCAGAACAAAAAGAAAGAAAAAGGGAGATACAGATCAGGGATAAAGATAACGAAAGAGAGTTTGAACTTCAGAAAATGGCCATGAAACATGACAGTCAGTTAAAATTGGTGGTTGTAAAGGGAAACGTACAGTTGGAGGATAGTGATGATGATAATGAGAAAGAGCGTCAAAGTTGAAGGCTTGGTGGGGATCTATTTAAATATGTCCACGCAGTGCCAAGGTTTGATGAGAAGGAGGTAGAAGCCAGTTTCATTTCATTTGAGAAGATATCTAAACAAAGGAAATGGCCACAGGACATGTGGTTATTACTGATTCAAACAAAGCTGATAGGTAAGGCTAGTGAAGTGTTTGCATCACCACTGGAGGAGGTATCTGGGATGTATGAGGAGGTGAAAACATCCATCTTAGGTGCATATGAACTAGTGCCTGAAGCCTGCAGACAAAGGTTTAGAAATTTAAGGAAAGAATTTGGTCAAACATACATGGAGTTTGAAAGGATCAAACAGAGTAATTTTGATAGGTGGATAAGGGCTTTGAAAATAAACCAAACGTATGAATCTCTCAGAGAAATTATACTTTTGGAGGAGTTTAAAAATTAAATTTCTGATGTAGTGAGAACTCATGTGGAAGAGCTGAGGGTTAAAACTGCAAGATTAGCAGCAGAAATGGCAGATGATTATGAATTAGTTCATAAGCTTGGTTTCCGACATCAGTTTCAGCCTGTGAGGGATAGAAACTGGGGCATGAGAAATACTCAAATGGTAAAGGTAAAGGTGATCTGATGGAAGATAATAAGGAGAGTGTACCTCAGATTAAAAAAGAAATCCAGATAGAAGGAAGACTCACTGAGTGTGTCATATGCTTAAAAGCTACTTTGAAAGGGAAGGAGAGAAAAAGGAGGAGGTTTTAATGATTCTAACTCAAAATGAGGAATCAAATCCAGATGACTTGGAGTTTGACATACCTCAAATTAAATTGGAAAACAAGGATGTTCTTAAAAATTGGGGTAAATTGTTGAGTTATCTTCCAGAGGAAAAACGGACTGACCTGAAAGAGTTATTGATATCACATGGGCAGGTTTGTAGAGATAAATTGGGAAGTACTAAAATGGCTATCCATGATGTAGATGTGGGACATTCTGTTCCAATCAAACAACATCCATTTAGAGTTAACCCTTTAAAATTGCCACAGGTTAACATAGAGATTGAGAGTATGCTTAAAAATGGCATAATTGAAGTGGGTTACAGCCAATGGAGCTCACCCATAGTGATGGTACCTAAATCAGATGGTACCAATGGCTGTGTGTGGACTATAGAAAGCTTAATGCAGTTACATGAATGGACTATTATCCTATCCCACGTTTGGAAGATTGCATTGAGAAAGTGGGACAATCAGCTTTTATGTCCAAACTGTATTTACTTAAAGGTTACTGGCAGGTACCTTTATCTGAAAGGGCAAAGGAGATTTCAGCTTTTATGACTCCAGATAGTATATACCAATTCAAAGTTATGCCATTTGGTATGAAAAACGCCCCAGCCACTTTTCAGCGGTTAATTAACAAAGTTGTTTCAGGATTACCCAATTGTGCGGTATACATCGACAATCTGGTAATTTTCAGCCAGACATGGACAGAACATTTAAAACATCTGATGGAGTTATTCGATCGACTTTAGGGGGCGGGTTTGGTGATAAACCTAGCCAAAAGTGAATTTGGAAAAGCCCAAGTCACATTCCTTGGCCATACAATCGGACAGGGTAGAATGGTCACACGGGATGTGAAGATAACAGTTATTGAGGAGTTTCCAATACCCTCATTACAAAGGGAAATAATACGATTTCTTGGCATGAGTGGATTTGATCGAACATTTGTGAAAATGTCTTGTAGCGTGATTGCTCCACTGATGGACTTGCTGAAGAAACGTCAAAAATATCAGTGGACAGCAGACTTTCAACAGGCATTTGACTGCCTGAAAGTTGTGATAACCAATGCTCCTGTGTTGGAGAATTACAAGGGACCCTGTGATCAGATTGAACTAAAGTATCTGACTTTAAAGAGACATGCCGAGGTGTAGAGAAATGGACGGATCATGCAGAGACCTTCTTGTTCAAAGAGACCGGCAATCGAGAAGGATTCCATTTGGAGGAAGAAGAACAAATAAAAAATTGACTATATTATTATACCTGTTTGCGTGTGTTGTTTTTTGAAATGAAAAAGTATATTTACTGTGTGCATTTCTTAAAGGACAGTGAAAAGGTGAAATATGAAACCATTTTGAAGTTGATGGTTTATTTTTTTTTCTTGGGGGGAGGTGTCATGTGAGAGTACCTTTAAGAAATAGGTGTTTAAGAAATGTACCTTTAAGAAATGGGTGTTTATCAGTGATGTCAGAATGTGGGTGGAGCTGGGCTGTCTGTCAGCTTTTTGCTTTCATTTTAGGCTGTTTGCTGCAGGGTGTATTTTAGTTTTGTTTTCAGTGTTGGAGCTGAAGCCAGACAAAGCAGGTGTACTGTTGATCTCTCTGCCATGAAAAGATTATTTCTTGATCATTTGGTGAATTCAGAATTATAAATGAAATTAACTGAAATGAAAATGAAATTAAATGAAATGAAAAATGAAATGAAAATGAAATGAAATGAAAATGAAAAATGAAAATGAAATGAAATGAAATGAATGAAAATGTTCTCAGTAGTGAATGTAAACCTGATGTGCTTCTGTTAAAAGGTGTTTCTTTTGTCTTCTGGATGTTGTTTGGGAGGTTATTAAGGATTACTTAGTGTTGTATTCTTTGGGGGTTGTATTTGAATTGATGGTTTCTAAAATGTTCACTGTATGTTTTAAAAAGGTTAACTTGAGTTCATAGAATAAACATTGTTTTGCTTTAAAAAATACTTTTCCATTTCTGCTGTACCACACCTGTAGGATGGGCTGTGTGCTCCCCATAGTTAGTCTTACTTCGGTGGTAGGCAAAGTAATGGAAAGGGTACTGAAGGATAGGATTTCTGAGCATCTGGAAAGACACTGCTTGATTAGGGATAGTCAGCACGGATTTGTGAGGGGTAGGTCTTGCCTTACAAATCTTATTGAATTCTTTGAGGAGGTGACCAAGCATGTGGATGAAGGTAAAGCAGTGGATGTAGTGTACATGGATTTTAGTAAGGCATTTGATAAAGTTCCCCATGGTAGGCTTATGCAGAAAGTAAGGAGGCATGGGATAGTGGGAAATTTGGCCAGTTGGATAATGAACTGGCTAACCGATAGAAGTCAGAGAGTGGTGGTGGATGGCAAATATTCAGCCTGGATCCCAGTTACCAGTGGCGTACCGCAGGGATCAGTTCTGGGTCCTCTGCTGTTTGTGATTTTCATTAATGACTTGGATGAGGGAGTTGAAGGGTGGGTCAGTAAATTTGCAGATGATACGAAGATTGGTGGAGTTGTGGATAGTAAGGAGGGCTGTTGTCGGCTGCAAAGAGACATAGATAGGATGCAGAGCTGGGCTGAGAAGTGGCAGATGGAGTTTAACCCTGAAAAGTGTGAGGTTGTCCATTTTGGAAGGACAAATATGAATGCGGAATACAGGGTTAACGGTAGAGTTCTTGGCAATGTGGAGGAGCAGAGAGATCTTGGGGTCTATGTTCATACATCTTTGAAAGTTGCCACTCAAGTGGATAGAGCTGTGAAGAAGGCCTATGGTGTGCTCGCGTTCATTAACAGAGGGATTGAATTTAAGAGCCGTGAGGTGATGATGCAGCTGTACAAAACTTTGGTAAGGCCACATTTGGAGTACTGTGTACAGTTCTGGTCGCCTCATTTTAGGAAGGATGTGGAAGCTTTGGAAAAGGTGCAAAGAAGATTTACCAGGATGTTGCCTGGAATGGAGAGTAGGTCTTACGAGGAAAGGTTGAGGGTGCTAGGCCTTTTCTCATTAGAACGGAGAAGGATGAGGGGCGACTTGATAGAGGTTTATAAGATGATCAGGGGAATAGATAGAGTAGACAGTCAGAGACTTTTTCCCCGGGTGGAACAAACCATTACAAGGGGACATAAATTTAAGGTGAAAGGTGGAAGATATAGGAGGGATATCAGAGGTAGGTTCTTTACCCAGAGAGTAGTGGGGGCATGGAATGCACTGCCTGTGGAAGTAGTTGAGTCGGAAACATTAGGGACCTTCAAGCAGCTATTGGATAGGTACATGGATTACGGTTAAATGATATAGTGTAGATTTATTTGTTCTCAAGGGCAGCACGGTAGCATTGTGGATAGCACAATTGCTTCACAGCTCCAGGGTCCCAGGTTCGATTCTGGCTTGGGTCACTGACTGTGCGGAGTCTGCACGTCCTCCCCGTGTCTGCGTGGGTTTCCTCCGGGTGCTCCGGTTTCCTCCCACAATCCAAAGATGTGCAGGTTAGGTGAATTGGCCAATGATAAATTGCCCTTAATGTCCAAATTGACCTTGGTGTTGGGTGAAGGTGTTGAGTTTGGGTAGGGTGCTCTTTCCAAGAGCCGGTGCAGACTCAAAGGGCCGAATGGCCTCCTTCTGCACTGTAAATTCAATGATAATCTATGATTAATCTAGGACAAAGGTTCGGCACAACATCGTGGGCCGAAGGGCCTGTTCTGTGCTGTATTTTCTATGTTCTATGTTATACCACAATCTGTTAAAAGTTGTGGGTCAGGTGATCTCCATGAAACACTTTGGGGTTCTCTAAACCCTGGCCCATAACACATGGGAATATATCACCATTCCCACACTGTCGCTGGGTCAAGGTCCTGGAACTCCCTCCCTACGAGCACTGTGGGTGTACGTACACCACATTGACTGCAGTGGTTCAGGAAGGCAGCTCACCACCACCTTCTCAAGGGCAATCGGGATAGGCAATACATACTAGCCTAGCTCGTGACACCCACATCCACTGAAAGAATTAAAAAAGGTCTGCTGTCGGGTCATATTTGAAAGAATAATGAACATTTTAGTTTCATGTCAGTGGTTTTTGTTACAGATGTGCGGAGACAATAAACCGTGATCCCTGAGGCTTTAATTGTAGACTTTGTTACAGCTGTGATAAGGCTAGAAATATCATGGCTGAGTATTTCATTGTGAAGCTGATTCAGTATCTGAGTGTATTAGGATAATTAGACCTTGGTAGAGCAGCAGTGCAATTTAGAAGACTCAGTCTTCTCTGACCTCAGAGAATTAGTGGATTAAAAACTGATACAAATAAATTTAGAGAGATTGCAATTGCTCAGTATTTTCCTTATTGTACTCATTAAGCCAGAACTGGGAAACATTCAGTTGTTTCCACTGAGGACCAAGTAAAAACATTTCAAATTACCAAGAAACAAGAAGTAATGGAAACTGCTTTCAGGCAAAAGTTGGTTTAAAATATATGAAAAAATACAACACAATCACAAAAGTGTTACGAAGTGTGAGGAAGCCATTCTCATTTTACCCATTGTATCTGCACTGGCCCACTAAATGGGCATTGTGAGTCAGCACCTTTACCTGTACCCTTGCACATTGTTTCTAAGTAGGAAGGCACTATAGAAAAAGCAGAATATAGGCAATAGCAAAAGGAATTATTGAAGGGATGTCACAAATGTAAGTATTTGTGTAAGTTGAATACACTGGTAAAAGGTAAAGTCGCCATAGTTCCACCTGACCATAGGCTGATTTTTCCTTTTGAGGGGAAGAGCTGACTGCTGGTGATTTATCCTGAGGATCATCACAGCTCAGGCAAAGGGGAAGGCTGAGAGAGCAGGCCTTCATGAATACACAAATGCGTTTACAGAGCTCATAGTTCTGCCCAGCCACCCAGTCTTCATAGTTTTATTTTATTAATTCTGTTTCCCTTTATACACCAAATTTGAATGAACAACAGACTACTTGAATGAATGTGATATGCATTTTTGTTCACTGGATATTTGCTGTAATTACATGTTTTGTTGCTGTACTATTGTCAAGAATGACATCAAACGATAGGGCCTGATATTCCTGGGAAAAAGTATCAATGTGGAATGAATTTCAAGATAAGCCAACAAAGATGACTTTATTCATGCTTAGCATTGCTCTGAGCATTGCTCCCTTAGGTCTCTCCACATGAGGCAGATGAAGCGTCTACTTATGTCTGTTTCCATGGCTAGATTTTCCGAGGAACAAGATGTCAGAGGCTATAACATGAGGGGAACCACTCCATGTCAATCATGGCCGGCCAGAAGGCTCTCTTGTTCTTAGATCCTACCATTGACGTATTGGAAATGTTTACAGGTTGATAATCAATGGGCAAAATTCTACGCCTGGCGCCAGCAGTGGCAGAGTTCCCGATGAAGCGGAGAATCAACGGTTGTTAAAACCCATTTGCTTCCACTTAGCAGGCCGCGCACTATATTCTCCGGGTCAGCGTGATTCTCCGGTCACCTGGGCCGGAAATCACGTGGCCGATGATCACTACAGGTCTTGTTGAGCGATGCCCTGGATATTGCAGTGGGTCAAGGGGGTATCACTTTAAGGGAATTGCCCCGATAGTCCATCCGAGGGCCACCCTCTTCCCACCACAATAAAAGACCTGCCCACCCCCACCAGACCTTCCCACCACCCCTTCCACCAAAAGCTCCCTAAATAAAGAGACCATCAGAGAGACCTCCTAAAAAAGAGACCCTGCCTGAGACCTCTTTAATAAGGAGACTCCCCCATAACCCCACCCCCCCACAGAAGAGAGACCCCTGTTAGGAAACCCCCCCAAAAATAGACACCTGTCAGGAAACCCCCAAGAAGAGATATCTCTGCAGGAAGCCACCGCCCCCCTCAAGAAGAGACACCACTGTCTGTTAGCTAGAGAGCAGTCCAAGCAGAGGCAGTGAAAAAAAAATACTGCTTTATCACTCACCTGGGCAATACACCTGCTGGCTCAGATGCTGGAAGCCCACCTGTCAATTTCTGGAAACAGAAAACCAATCAGCTGTGTTTAAACCCCCTCAGACCTTTGAACTGCAAGCCATTCATTCAATTCTCTTTGAGTTTCTGGACTCAAACAGAATTGAGTGCTTTCCAATCATCGCCTTTCATGCTTGAGTCATTTTGAAGTGGTCAGCTGGAAATTGACAGCACTCAATTCTGTTTGAAGTGGTTCAGGAGCTGTCAATCAAAGCTTGACATTACAGCACTTCAAATTTACCCAACTGTGAAGGGAGGTGAATGGAGCAATGCTGACAGCTGTGTGTGTGGACACTGTCAATCACAGCCCAGTAAAATCAATATCAAAGAGAAATGAATGAATGGCTTGCAGCTCAAACATCTGAGGGGTGGTAAACACAACTGACTGGTTTTCTCTTCAGACTTATTTTGGATTTCTGCCCTGGATGATTAATCTTAATAAGCTGTTTCTGACTAAGCCACTGAAAGAGGGAAAGCTATTTTTGAGACAAAATAGGGAACAGCTCTCACTAGAGAGCAGTTCCAGCTCTGAAATTGTTACACAACTTTCAGTTAATTCCTAATGGGGGATTCCCCAGGAAAGTCATCAAACTAACCGTTACCTTTTCAGCTTGGATTCTTGTCGCTTCGGACTTTTCCTGACGAGCTTCTAAGAATTTAAACTCAATCAATGTAACACACACAGTTTATTAGTGGGTTTTTATTAAAAATATTTAAAATAGAAAACAGATTTACAGAGTCTACAAAAGGTCAGCCTGCTGGCAGATTCTCATTAATGAAAGTGCTAACAGACTGTCATTTTTAAAAGAGAAATATACTTAGATGTGGATATCCAAAAGTATCTCTTACAACAAAACTTTTAACAGAGTAAGAAAGTTCACAAAGTTCAGAATGACTTGTTTGACGAAATAGGCAGGAGCAGAATGTTTGACTCTTAGTTGCAGGACAGGAGTGCTGGTTCGATTGAATATGTCTCTTTTATACATTTTTCTTCTCTTTCTCTAGAATAGCCTAATGGTAAATAGCTATCTTAGAGACAGCTATCCATTTTTGTAGATTTATATATATTTTTTTCTAAGGACAGTGAGGTATCTTGTAGCCTTGACGGTAGTAACCTATAGTGCGCCATCTTAAAGATAGTTATTCATAGTATAGGATCCTTTTTTTGAAGGATCTCATTTGGGGCGGAGAATCCACTTTTGTGCGAGAATCGGGCAAAATTGCGTTCCCGCAATTCTCCGATCTCATGCGTGATTTATGTGGCTCGGCTGGGGGGTCATTGCCAGAGGCCCTCCCAGTGATGCTCCGGTCTCGACGGGCTGAATTCCCGACGGCGTGGTTCTAACCATGTCTGGCCAGTCGGGACTTCTGCGGCTGCAGGCTCAGTCCGTGTCCACCCTGGTGGGGGGGCGGGGGATCAAATACCGGGGGGGGGGGGGGGGGGGGTGCCTTACTGGTGGCAGGAGTGGCGATCGGGCGGGATAGATCGAACGGCACGGTGCAGATCGTTAGGACCTTCATTATTGGTCCAGGTCTGCTGGCTGAGTCCGCCATCGCGTTCGGCATGGCCGCTGCAGGCCGCTATCGTGCACATGCGCAGACTCGCAACCGGAGGTGTGGAGGCCCGTTCGCACAGCTGAAGCTGTGAGAAGCTCTCCGGGGCCCTTCCAGCCCCTTCAAGGTAGATGAATAGCTGAAAATTATTTTATGGAAAATCTGGCATGAAACGCCAGCTTTTGTACGCTGGCGTGGGGACATAGCCCCATCTTTGGAGAATCCAGGCCATGTGTCTGAACCAGCAGGTGTATTGCCCAGTGTTTAAATCTTTCCATTACATCTGTCTGGACTGCTCTCTAGCTTCCAGATAGGGGTCTGGTCTCTCTTCTGGGGGGGCTTTCTGATCGGGGTGACTTTTCTGGGGGCGTCTGTGGAGGGGGTCTCTATGGGGGGGGGACTCTTTACTTAGGGGGTCTTTGTGGGGGGTCTTTTTATTTAGGGGGGTCTGTGGGAGGGCTCCTTATTTAGGAGGTCATTGTGGGATTCTTTTTATTTTGGGGTCTTTGTGAGGGTCTCTTTATTTAGGGGGTCTCTGTGGAGGGTGGGGGGGGGGGGGGTAGCGGTCAGGCCATCCCCGTACTGGGGGCAAAGAGGAAATGCAAAACCATGTCAGGTATCTACTTAATATGCTGCCTTATAAGCAATGCTACAAAAGCCCATCACATTCAGCAATATAAAAACAATTAAAAATAACAGTTCCTGTTTCCAAAGATACGAGAGAAAACATCACCATGGTTGTGATGCTGTGGCTCTACAAATGACCGCATTTTCCTCTAAAACTGCTGTCCGTAGTTTGGCTTTAATTTCAAGTTTTGCTTTCTGGCTGAATGACTGCTCTCGAAAATGGAAAGTTTTGCAGCACACAGCACAACTGACCTTAGAAACTTTGCAAACTGGAGAGCTGAACTGTACCTGATGTGCCCAGGCAGGGTAAGCATTGTTTATTGTGTGTTCCAGCAGAACGCCAATACAAGTAGGAGCCTTATTGCACTTTCTATCTGTCTTATTTTGGAGATCCCTGAAAGGCATTTACTGTCAGGGTTGTAAAGGAAGACTATCCACCCAGTTTGACAGCTCCTCTCAAATTGTCTGCCATGTGGATGTGTACAAAAGTTAGGCATTATGGCGGGTAGTCATCTAAGCTTTTGTGTTCTTGTGATCGGTGATAATCTGAATATTAATGGTACAGTAGGCTTCACAATTTACATGTGACAAGGGTTGTTGTGATGTGCCTTTCTGGCTATAATAGTGCTGGAATAAGTTCCTGAACTTTAGGGAAACCAGCTGCCTAGTAAAAGTTCCGTACCACTTTGAGTTGTTGCCTTTGTTCCTTGGAGAAAGTGATATGAATGTTGCCCTAACAAACACGGTTTCAGTTTGAAGCACTGATGAACTGTGATGCCAAGTGTTACTCTTGGTGGCTGAAAAGGATCCAGTGGAATAAAAGCTTAATGAGGCCATAGCTTTCATCAGAGGGTTGTCCCTGTGCTGAATCTTGTTTACACCAATAAACGGCATAACTTGCCAAAACGGGGAAGAATACAGAGGTTTTTTCAGATATTCCAATTAGCTGCTCCTGAGTCAGATAGGACAAGGCTGAAAAGTTTAATTCCACCCTAAACAGTTGTGGCATTGGTGAAAGAGTCACATTACCTGTTCAAAGTTGGTGGTGGGCCTCACTTAAATGGTCCCAGGCTATAAAAGAGGTGATGCACAACAGTTTGCCAGTTGTGGAAGGAATGGGAAACCATGGGGAGGGCTTTCCGGGCTTGTTCGCCACCGGCGCAAATCCCGTTATGGCTGCTAACATTGCAGAACGTGAAGGCGTCACAGGCAAAGGGTGTTTGGTAGGGCTGGACATCCTCAGGGAGGTCCCTCGGGCGTCCAACTGCTGTTCAACCTTCCTTTGGCTGTCCAAGGGCACCTGCCTGACTCCTTGAGGGGCACGGGCACCTGGAAGGAAGTTGGCATGTCCTGTACCACTCTCATGAAGCCACTGCAGAAACTTACCCATGGTTACAGTGATGGAGTCAAAGTCTGCGTGCATCTCCGGCAGAATCTGCTGGACTAGGTTCTGCATGGAGGCCACCACCATCCCCACGGAGACCTCCATGTGCGCATAGGTCGGCATCACTTCATCAGTCAGCAGGCGGGCAGACTCCTCCACCTCACATGCCAACCTATTGACGGCCTCTGACGACTCTGCCTGACTTTCATCTGTCTCATTCTGCCTCTGCAGCCGATTCCAAAGGCTTATCATTGGGTGCAAACATCATAGCTGCCTTTTCCCCAGCACTTATTCAGCTGCAGGTGAGCTTAGCTGACCTCGCCTCCTCCTTCTGCGGACTCATGTCCATGCAGTGAACACCAGAATGTGGGACTCTTCTAAAACTAGAACTATTACTCACCAAGCTATGTGTCTCTGGGCTGGTGGAGGGTGCAGGGGTTTGCTGTGAGGCCTGTACTTCTAGAATGTTTGTAACGCTTGCAAAGCTTTGCCCGCTCCATTGTTGAAGGCTGTTCTCAAACAATTGAACCATTAAAGACAAGGTGAATGAGTTCCTCTCTGCGCTTACTTCTATCCTTTCGCATTTCTTCCTTAATTTCTATTTGTTATTTTGATTCATCTTATTAATCTTTAGAAGAATCGAAAGGGGGGACTGATAGAAATCATCTTTTTTTTAGTTAATTATAGATAATAGATAAAAGTTTATATAAAAGATCATTAAGAATAATTAACTAAATCAATATATATTAACCACAACAGTAAGAAAAGCTGAATGTTTGTGGATTGATCAGATAAGCAAACTGCTAGAGTCCATAAGGCCAAACTAGTAGAAAGACCCTTTGTGTTAGAGAGCTGGGCTAAGATCCCAATTCCGTGTCCATGGTAACAACACGTCACCCCATAGTGCTAATATTAGTGGGAAAGATTTTCTTTGAATGGAAAAATACAGAAATTGCATCAGGCCTTTATCTCTTAATTTAACAGAGACATTTGCTCAAATTGAATGAATTATAAATTATTTAAACCCAATCACAGCCGAAAAGGGGACAGAACATTAACGCTTTAAAAAGTTCAGTTGTTGGGATGAGACCTCACTCACCTCTTTTTCTATTCTTACCTAATTTCTGAAACCTATTGCTAGCTTTGCAAACCGCCATTTTCTTTTGTTTTGTTTTTGTATTGTACATTTTGATTCAGAGCTGAATTGCCACAAACTATAATTGTATTTTAAATTCAATTGAACTCATCTGTATTTGCCAAGGACAAGCAATCGATACATCTGACTAGCGTACTGCAGGGCTAGTCGGACCTTCCATATTCTGTACTTGTGTGGAAATCGAAGCTTACCAGTAGACACTACTAGCTAACAAAATAAAAGTTGCAAATTGCTTTTAACCAAGAAAGAAGCACAGTCTTGAATTTCTGTTATTTGATATAGGTACGGTGTTACAGGTATAGGAATAGACACAGAGATCCCACAATGGGGTTGAGAGCAATTGGGTTTCATTTATGTTTCCCATGCTTCCAGTCTTACAAATAACCCATTAGATTGTTTGCCATGTGATTAATACACTGTATGTTGTCCAGAAAGGTTCTGGGCCACCACCCTCCAGAGCAGTGAGCCCATGCGGGTATAAGGGAAAGACTCAGAGAGGTATGTCATTAGTGGTGCTTTCTGATGCCCTAAATTCTTAAGTCCCTTCCTCCAAACACCCCCACCCCAGGCAGCATGTGAGCTCTCTGAATGGAAGGGTGAGGGGCCTGTTGAATTCAGATTTAGAAAGAAGATTTTAGATAAAGTTACCCTGGCTTAGATGCCTGTATAAGAGGCAATTTGTAGGAATAAATAGTGTATGATCAATGCGTGTGCTTTTATAACCTAAGAATTACTGATATCATAAAGGACAGACATACAATTAAAAGAAGTTACACAAAATGGCTGTTAGCTGAATTATCAATACTAAAGACACAAAATGGTCTTTATCTGAATTAGCCACATTCCTGAACTACCATTAGCTGGGTTAAGTTGCAAATTGGTATAAATAACATCATTTAATTACAGACAGCAGAGATAGTCAGGGAGACAAGGATGATTGATATTAAGGCATTGAATGGGACAGACATGAAATATTCCTGGGAGGCACACACAGAGAAGTGATAAACAGCTTCCACATGAGAAGGACCAATGTTCATCCTCGCCAGCCCAAGGTCTCTAGTTGCAGGCAGGAGAGATAACTTTAACAGTTAGTATGAGTGACTTATTCATGAAGTCAGGGGCTGATAAGGTACCAACCCACTTTATGAAATGTCAGGTTCCATTGGATATATAACTAATGTATGTAATCTATAATCAATAGTATTGGACAAGGTTCAGTCGAAATGGACTGTGTAGCTGTTTAGAAAATGTATAAGAATGGATGTTTTACTTTGAACGATGGAGAAATGGCCTGGGGCTTTAACAGACGCCATCTCCCCTCCGGCGAAATAAACCATTTGATGCGAGGACCAGCAGCCTTGGATGTTGAGTGATTTATTTGAGATCCTCTCCCGCTAACTGGTCTCGATCTCCACCTGTCGAGTGGACCCTCAACTGCTCACACTCAGCTCATTGAATGGTACAGGGGACATGGACCTCAGTGATATTGTGATAAGCTGATGTCCAGTAGCGTCACTGCAGTCCATCCAGTCTGCAGGAAGGAGGGTCACTGAATATTTTTAAGGCATATGTAGGTTGATTCTTGCTGGAAAAGGGAATCAAAAGTCATCGGGGGTGGATGGGAATGTGGAACTCAATGCTAAGAGATCAGCCATGATCTTTTAAATGTCGGAGCAGAATCAAGAGGCCGAAAGGCCTACTTCTGCTCCTATTTCACATGTTCATATGCCATCATGAATGTTGTACCATCATTACACGTGAGAACACCATCCACCAGGTACGCGGTACATACTCGTGCGACTTGTCCAACGTTGTCTACCTCATACGCTGCAACAACGGATGAATGGACATCGCGCGACAATCGCCAGGCAGGAATGTTCCCTTCCAGTTGGGGAACACTTCAGCAGTCAAGGGCATTCAGCCTTTGATCTCCGGGTAAGCATTCTCCAAGGCAGCCTTCAGGACGCGCGATGATGCAAAATCGCCGAGCAGAAACTTATCGCCAAGTTCCACACACATGAGTACAGCCTCAACCGGTACCTTGGATTCATGTCGCTTTACATTCACCCCCCACCATCTGGCCTGGGCTTGCAAAATCCTACCAATTATCATGGCTTGAGACAATTCACACATCTTTAAGCTGGGGATACCCTTATCTCTGGATCTGTAAAGACTTAATTACCTGCAAATGCTCACATTCAAAGCATTGTCTTGCATCTTTGACTTTGTCTATATATATGTTTCTGGAACATACCTCTTCATTCACCTGAGGAAGGAGCAGTGCTCCGAAAGCTAGTGTTTGAAATAAACCTGTTGGACTTTAACCTGGTGTTGTAAGACTTCTTACTGTGCTCACCCCAGTCCAACGCCGGCATCTCCACATCATGGCTGCCATCGACACGACAAACTGACGGCTCAAAATGGAGAGGATCTCCAAGAAGATCGTGCATATAGACACTGACATTAAGTTTCTACAAAGATGCAGGAAAGGAGACAAGATCCCGAACGGGCTACAGATCACAAACCCACTCAAGTCGACCTACAACACAGACTACGCTGAGAGACTCTGCAGTCGCACCTCTCTCACACTCCTCAACCACCTCGTACAGTAGACGCCGCAACCTGGAAACCAAGATAGAGTCCATTTTCTCAACTTGCACTCAGGATGCAGCAGACCAGCTGCGGAACACCGCCAAACAGATGAGACAACGATACTACGCCACCTATATGCACACCAAGAACAGGAAGCTTGAGAAATTTGGAATCACCACCAGCCGCAACCAAGTCTCCCCAGATACCACAGTAGAAAACAATACAGGGAAAGCTATTGTCAACTTGTCGGACTACACCCTCCAACCAGACAAAATCAAAGTCCTCAGCAGAGGGCTCAATTTCTGCACCACCACCAAAATGGACCCCATCAGTCTCGCGGCAGACACGGAGGAATTCATCAGGCGAATGAGGCTCCGGGAGTTCTTCCACAGACCACAAAAGACCGACAGCGAACCCAATGAGGCAACCAATGAACTGGAACAGCAGACCAAGAGATCTGTGGTGCGGCAACCGAAATGAAAGAGTCATTGGACCCCTCCGGAAGGCCGCTGCCCTAGACGCAACATGCATGCTCAAGCCGTCAGGAGTCGCGTCAATGCCAGATTCATCAGTCGGAATCACAAGACAGCCCCGAACGTCACCCAAGCACAACGCCACGCCATCTGTGCTCTCAAGACCAACCGCAACATCATCATCATACCAGCAGACAAAGGAGGGGCCACCGTCATACTGAACAGAACGGACTACTGCAAAGAAGTGTACCGACAACTCAACAACCAGGAACACTACAGACAGTTACCCGCAGATCCGACCAAGAAACACACCTGCCAACTCAACAGACTGATCAAGACCTTCGATCCAGACCTTCAGAGCACCCTCCGTGCTCTCATCCCACGCACTCCCCGCATTGGAGATCTCTACTGCCTCCCGAGAATACACAAGGCCAACATATCAGGCCGTCCTATTGTATCAGGCAATAGGACCATGTGTGAGAACCTCTCTGGCTACATCGAGGGCATCTTGAAACACATCGTACAAGGAACGCCCAGCTTCTGACACGACACGACGGACTTCCGACAGAAACTCAGCACCCATGGACCAGTTGAACCAGGAACATTCCTCGTCACAATGGACGTGTTGGCACTCTACACCAGCATCCCCCATGACGACGGCATTGCTGCAACAGCCTCAGTACTCAACACCGACAACTGCCAATCTCCAGATGCAATTCTGCAACTCATCCGCTTCATTCGGGATCACAGCATCTTCACCTTTGACAACAAGTTCTTCATCCAGACGCACGGAAGAGCTATGGGGACCAAATCCGCACCTCAATATGGCAACATTTTCATGCACAAGTTTGAAGAAGACCTCCTCACCGCACAGGACCTTCAACCGATGTTATACACCAGATACATCGATGACATTTCTTTCCTTTGGACCCACGGCAAAGACTACACGATGACATCAATAAATTCCATCCCACCATCAGATTCACCATGGACTACTCTCCAAAATCAGTTGCATTCTTGGACACACTCATCTCCATCAAGGACAGTCACCTCTGCACTTCGCTTTACCGCAAGCCCATGGATGACCTCACGATGCTCCACTTCTCCAGCTTCAACCCTAAACACATTAAAGAAGCCATCCCCTATGGACAAGCCCTCCATATACACAGGATCTGCTCAGACGAGGAGGAGCGTAACAGACATCTACAGACGCTGGAAGATGCCCTCGTACGAACGGGATATGGCACTCGACTCATCGATCGACAGTTCCAACACGCCACAGCAAAAAACCGCACTGACCTCCTCCGAAGACAAACACGGGACACAACCGACAAAGTACCCTTCGTCGTCCAATACTTCCCCGGAGCGGAGAAACTACGACATCTTCTTTGCAGCCTTCAACACGTATCGATGAAGATTAACATCTTGCCAAGGTGATTCCCACACCCCCACTACTTGCCTTCAGTCAACCGCGCAACCTCAAACAAACCATTGTTTGCAGCAAACTACCCAGCCTTCAGAACAGCGACCACGGCACCACACAACCCTGCCATGGCAATCTCTGCAAGACGTGCCAGATCATCGACATGGGTACCACCATTACACGTGAGAACACCACCCACCAGGTACGCGGTACATACTCGTGCAACTTGGCCAATGTTGTCTACCTCATATGCTGCAGGAAAGGATGTCCCGAAGCGTGGTACATTGGCGAGACCATGCAGACGCTGCGACAACGGATGAACGGACATTGCGCGACAATCGCCAGGCTGGAATGTTCCCTTCCAGTCGGGGAACACTTCAGCAGTCAAGGGCATTCAGCCTCTGATCTCCGGGTAAGCGTTCTCCAAGGCGGCCTTCAGGACCCGCGACAACGCAAAATCACCGAGCAGAAACTTATAGCCAAGTTCCACACACATGAGTATGGCCTCAACCGGGACCTTAGATTCATGTCGCATTACATTCATCCTCCACCATCAGGCCTGGGCTTGCGAAATCCTATCAACTGTCCTGGCTTGAGACAATTCACACCTCTTTAGTCCGGGGTTACCCCTATCTCTGGATCTGTAAAGACTTAATTACCTGAAAATGCTCACATTCAAAGCATTGTCTTGCATCTTTGACTTTGTCTATATATATGTTTCTGGAACACATCTCTTCATTCACCCGAGGAAGGAGCAGTGCTCCGAAAGCTAGTGTTTGAAACAAACCTGTTGGACTTTAACCTGGTGTTGTAAGACTTCTTACTGTGCTCACCCCAGTCCAATGCCGGCACCTCCACATCATGAACGTTGGTCGACAATTATATGATTAATGAGAGGATAAGGCTCCAGGAATATCCCCATTCTCATTTATGATGCAACCCAGCATATCAGTGCAAAAGTCAACGCTGAAGTATTTTCAACCATCATCAATCAGAAATGTCAAGTGGAAGATCCATCTCAGCCTCCCACTGAGAACATCACCATTGCTGAAGTCAATCTTCATCCAATTTGAATCACTTTCTGCGATATCAAGCAATTGATAAGTGTACTGGATACAGAAAAGGCTTTGGGCCCTGATACTTTGCCCGCTGTAGTACTGAACACTTGCACTCCAGAACCAGCCACCGCTCTAGTTAAACTGTTCCATTACAGCTGCAAAATTTTCATCTGCCTAAAAGAGTCAAAAATTGCCAAGGTATATCCTGTCCACAGAAAGCAGGATAATTCCAATTCAGCTAATTACTGCCCCTTCAGTCTACTTTCAAATCATCAACAAAGTGATGGAAGGTATGGTTGACAGTGCTATCAAGCAGCATGTATTCTTCAATAGACTGCTTACTGATGCTCTGTTTGGATTCTGACAGAACATTGTGGCCCCAGATCCCATTACGGCCTTGGTTCAAACATAGACAAAGAAGATGAATTCCAGACCTCAGGTGTGAGTGACTACTTTTGACATCAACGCAGCATTTGACTGACAGTGACATCAAAGAGCACTTGTAAAATTAAAGTTAATAGAAATCAGGGGAAAAGCTCTCTAATCATTTGGGATATACTTAGCACAAAGGAAGATTGTGATTGTTGTATATTAACTATCTCAGCCCGAGGACATTGCTGCATGAGTTCCTCAGGCCAGTAGTGTCTTTTGTACAATTATATTCAGCTGCTTCATCAATGACCTTCCTTCCATCATAAGGTCAGAAATTGGGATGTTCACTGATGTGTGTTCAGCAATACTCGAAACTCCTCAGATAAAGAAGTAGTCCATGCCTGCATGCAGCAAGCCCTGGATATGTGACAAGTAACATTTGCATCTCTGAAATGCCAAGCATGACTAATGTCACCAAGAGAGAATCCAACCACTGACACGATGATGTGACAAGCGCATGCAAGATAATAACCCTTCATTTCATTGGCTGATCAACTATGCATTTAACTACTTTAAAAGGACTTTTAAACAGCAAGCAAAGCTACTGACTTAAGATGGTGGCCACAGTTCATCTGGTATTACAAGTTGGCCAGTTTCTCGAAGTTTCCAATGTGAATTACAATTAAAACACCCACCTTCACACCTGCTGATGTCAAGAATTATTTGAATGATTAATAAAAACAGTATGGCACTCATTATTTGCATTTCTATAAAGCTATCTTTCAAGCAGAGGCGGAAAGTCTGCCAGGTCAATTGCTTTGTTGGTGTTCTGCTATGACATTGAGATTGAGAGTGGATCATTCAGGAATTCATGGCTGGGACATTCCAGAATCTAAACATCTTGGCCATAACACAATAGCCAAGGTCCATAAAGACATGTGCTAATCAATTACTTTCTGAAATCATTATGAGGAGAGAGGCCATGTGACCAGAATAATAATTTTGAAATGTCCTTTAGTACAATACCCAAACGGCTAAAAAAAGGAGTCTGGAAGAAATCTGCCAAAGGAATAGTAACACCAGCTCTCTTTCCGCTTTCTCACTGCTGAGTCTACAGAGAAAGTAGACATACTTGTCAGCGAACGCCATGTCAAGGTTAGAAGTTAGACCACCTCACCAGAGAAAACTATCTCAAGCTAAACCTAGAAGAAAGAAGTGCAAAAGCGAAAACCTGAACTTGAGAAAAACATTGACTGGAAATCATCCCAGTGCATCAAGGATCCTTAGCCTTTTATTTTTAATTTATCTTTTTATTCAAATTTGAATTTGAATGCCTTAAGCAGCTCATGTTTGATCAGTGGATGTGGGTGCTTAAGATCGCGGCTGCTTACAAAAAAACCTACATAAAGTAATCCTTCTAGAAGAGTTCAGAAATGTACTCCTTCTCCATTAAAGTTAAAAAGAACAGAAAGTGGGAAAAGGGCAGGCAGGCAGTCCAAATGATAGACGATTATGAGTTAACCTATAGAATCCTGAATCAAAGCAAACCAGCGTCTGTAACTAACACACACAAAGGAAAGGTGGACGAGAGGTAGATGAAGCCGAGGCAGGATGGGACAAAAAAGGGAATACGGAAAGAAGGGTGGAGCAGTCCCCGTCCTTACAAGGAGAAACTCAGAAGGGAGATCAGTCGGAAACTGCCCCCTGTGTTTCCAAGACATTTAAAACAAACTTATTGGCACATGAAGAGACCCTTAGGGAGTCCTACTGCTAAACCAGTATCCTGTGCACTGAAAGTGATCAGTCACTGTGCAAATACAGCAGAAATCAGAGTCACTATCAGGAGTTTGTGTCCAAGGGCAAGATGACCCCGAACTGTTTTAAAAGCTGGAAAAAGAGACCACCATTTTCGGAAACAGGGAAAATTGAGGATTTTCCACTTGATCGTTTTAAGAAAAAACAGCCCACTTGATTGGCACTCTGTCCACCACCTTAAACATTCATTCCTTCCACCAGAAACACAGTGGTAGTGTATACCAGTTACAAAATGCAGCATTCCTAAATCCAGGACCTCCACAGTGTGGGCGTATGCCCATTTTTGGGACTGTCCCAAATCAGGAATACCTCTTAGATAACTCCTTTCAACCTTAGGTAGAGAAAGTCAGATCTCAAAGATTCTTAAATGAGTCGAAAAATTGATTTTACTTCCCCAAATGGAAAAGAGCCACCCAAAAGTATTCTTCCTCCGGGCAGCCTTTTTGATAAATTGAAGCCAGATTATAATTTCCTGAATAATATTCGGGTTTCAACATAAACTCCCCAATAATGTATACCTCCACTTCAGGCAGCGCCATGTTTCCATATTTAGAGGTCATCAGAATGAGAGGAGAGAGAGGTATTAGAAGGGCCAAACCAGCCCCTAGATTCAGTGAGTCCTCCCTTGGAATCCTACTGCATGGTATTTTTGACTGACGTTTGAAGCTCATGCCGAACAGTGGAAAGAGAAGGAGGCCCAGCCAGATATGTGCTGTGTGGGAGGAGGTGATGGGCAAGGTCAACAACATGGGGGTAATGAGAAAACTTTAAGCTCAGTGCCAGGAAATGTCCAATGTCTTTATTACATTGGCCAGGGCAGTAAGGCCTCAGTCTGAGAAATTTTGGTCTAGTATGCCACAGTTCTCACTAGCGAATGCAGGAGGGAATAGAGATGTGCTGCTCCCCAAAGGCAACATAACTGCACAAGGACATAGCTGTCGTAGATCATTGTGCAATTCAAGCAACTGTCTAGTTATAATTTGAGTTGTTTGCAGCATAACCTTATCATGCATGAGCATAGGCTCCAGGCTGGCACAACCTAAACTGGTAATGGCTGGAAGGCATACCTGATGATTGTTTGAAATTTTTGATGGATGCTCTATCTCTAATCTTTTCAAGAGAAGTGAGCCCACGATGCCCAAGAAAGAGCCCATACAGGCAGGGGTTTACTGTATACTAAAGTTTCCAATCCTTTTACATAGAAATATAGAAATTAGAAGCAGGAGCAGGCCATTCGGCCCTTCAAGCCTGCTTCGCCATTCATTATGATCATGGCTGATCATCTAACTCAATAGCCTAATCCTGCTTTGCCCCCACATCCTTTGATCCCCTTCGTCTCAAGTGCTATACCTAACTGCTTCTTAAAAACATACATTATTTTGTCCTCAACTACTTCCTGTGGCAACAAATTCTAGGGGCTGGTTTAGCACACTGGGCTAAATCGCTGGCTTTTAAAGCAGACCAAGGCAGGCCAGCAGCACGGTTCAATTGCCGTACCAGCCTCTCCAAACAGGTGCCGGAATGTGGCGACTAGGGGCTTTTCACAGTAACTTCATTTGAAGCCTACTTGTGACAATAAGCAATTTTCATTTCATTTCATTTCATTTCATTTCAAATTCCACAAGCTCATCACTCTCTGGGTGAAGAAATTTCTCCTCAACTCTATCCTAAATGGTCTACCGTGTTGTGTTCTGTGAATTTGTCCTAGCAATGATTCATTCAGAATTGCTGGTGACTTAATTAGAATGATGTTATTGATCCACACTGGAAAGGTAACAAACAGAATACTATCCAGACTAAGTTACTATTTGAGTTTCATGAACTCTCCTGGAACTACCTTATGTGCGACTGTCCTGTTGTACGCCTTACTACCAACTGCCGAGAGTCAGATGTCACATGATCAATGTCTGATGCCACCGGCTGGTTGGAGATCGCATTACTAAATATGTACAATATTATTCACAGGCATATCACCACATACGACCTGTATCCTCAGACTGTGACCTGGTTCTGGACACCCCTGCCATCGGCAACATCCTTCTTGAATCTACCGTTTAGTCCTGTTAGAATTTTATAGGTTTCTATGAAATTCCTCCTCATTCTTCAGAACACCAGCGAATCAATCTCTCCTCATACATCAGCCCCGCCATCCCAGGAATCAGTCTGGTAAACCTTTGCTGCACTCCCTCTGGGGCAAAAATATCCTTCCTCAGATAAGGAGACCAAAACTGCACACAATATTCCAACTGTGGCTTCACCAAGACCCTGTATAATTGCAGCAAGATTTTCCTGTTCCGATACTCAAATCTTCTTGCAATGAAGGCTAGCATACCATTTGCCTTCTTTACCACCTGCTGTGCCTGCATTTAGATTTGAACATCTAGATTTAGATTTATTGTCACATGTACCGAGGTACAGTGAAATGTATTGTTCTGCGTATAGTCCAGTCAGATTGCTCCATACATGAAAACATAGAACGTATGATAAATACATGAAGGTACAAAGTGAAAATACATAAACATAGTCAGCAGGTGAAGTATATGGTATATAGTGCTGATGTTCAGAGAATAGAGTATGAGGACACCCAGGTCTTGCTGCACATTCCCATCTCCTGCACTCAGATAATAGTCTGCCTTCATGCCTTCTTGGGTCTCAATACACTACCCCTAATCCCATGCACCTTAATTTTGGCTGGATCCTGACTCCTCCAGCAGTATAGACGGAGAAGAAATTGGAGGAAGACCTAAGTCTGCTGAGATGGTAAAAGGCTCAGTCCTAATTGTAAAGGGGAGATGGCTTGTGGAGGTTTAATGGTGGATAGATGTTATGCAATATGGCTGGTGAGTAGAGCTTACACATTGGAACCTTGACAAGCTTCATTATCTGAAGCTTCAAATCATCGTTCAAGAATATGTTGTGACAGTGGATTTAATCACTTATGTTGGATAGTCCGATGGTTGATTGCGATGTGTGGTAGGGCTGATGTGGCAATGTTTTTGATATCCGATTGCCCACTTACTGATGTTTCTCTGTTATAGGTGAAGCTTGTTCTGCACAGATACCACCAGAAGCCGTCCAACAGCCTACATCCTCCCCTGGCCAACCCTCGGAGGATGCAGCATCATATTGTCTCACAGCACACAGCACAAGAGCAGAGACTGGCACATTGGTCGGGAAGGTGGGGTCACAAAGGAATCATGACTCATACTGGAGAGGGCACTTCACATTTGCATGTGCAGCTGCTGAAGAATGTTGTAGAGCAGGCCCTGGGTAGTTTGAGGAGTATGTGGGGTGATCTGGAGACTTATTCCAAGTCAGATGATGAGTCTATGGAATCATTCGTATGGTTGCTGTATGTCCAGCGCGAGGTCTGTGAAGATTTGGCTGGTATATCAGAAGGGTTGCATGCTCTGGTACAGAATGTGTAGAGTCCATCCAGGTGATGTGCATTATGATCACTCACTCTTCAGAGTGCCAAGCTTTCTTCATGGACAGAGTGGCGATTGCCCTGGAGCGGCAAACCAAGCACATTGCAGACACAATTGTCAGGATGCGCTCCGCCCTGCACATCAGTGCCCTGGCCCTGAGCTCAGGAGCACAGAGCCAGGGCGACAGAAGAATAGGGAACTTGGTTTGTTCCTGTCTGCCGCAAAAGAAAAATGGTAAAGGTGCCAAACCATGGCTTACAAGAGAAATTAGAGATAATATTAGATCGAAGGAAGAAGCTTACAGATTGGCTATGAAAATCAAGAGACCTGTGGGTTGGGAGCAGTTTTGAATTCAGCAAAGGAGGATCGAGGGATTGATTAAGAAGGGGAAAATAGAGTACAAGAGTGAGGTTGCAGGGAACATAAATACTGACTGACAGGTTTCTGTAGGTATGTGAAGAGAAAAAGATTGGTGAAGACAAGTGAAAGTCCTTCACAGTCAGAAACAGGGGAATTTATAATGGGGAACAAAGAAATTCTGACTAACTAAATGATTCTGTCTTCACAAAGGAGGACACAAATAAGATACCACAGGGTTTAGTCAAAGGGAGGAACTGAAGGAGATCAGGATTAGTAGAGAAATTGTGTTGGGGAAGTTGTTGGGATTGAACACCGATAAATCTCCAGGGTACGATAATCTACAGAACCAGGGTACTTAGGGAAGGGGCCGGAGAAATAATGGATGCATTGGTGGTGATCTTACAAGATTCTATAGACTCTGGAACAGTTTCTACAGATTGGAGGGTAACTAATGTGACCCCACTACTTAAAAATCGAGGTGGAGAGAAATGAGGGAATTATAGACTAGTAAGCCTGACGTTGACTGTGGGGAAAAATTATAGAATCCATTATCAAAGATTCTATAGCAGAGCACTTGGGAAACAGTGGCAGGATCAGGCAGAGTCAACATGGATTTATGAAAGGGAAATCATGCTTGACAAATCTACCGGAATTCTTCAAGGCTGTGAGTGGACGAGGGGGGCTAGTGGATGTGGTTTATTTGGAGTTTCAGAAGGTTTTTGACAAAGTCTCATATAAGAGATTAGTGTATAAAATTAAAGCACATAGGATTAGTGGTAGTGTATTGAGATGGAGAAAACTCGTTGGCAGACAAGAAGCAAAGTATTCGGAATAATGGGTATTTTTCCAAATGGCGGGCAGTGACTAGTGGGGTACAGCAGGGATCGGTGCTGGGACCCCAGCTACTCACAATACATATTAATGATGTAGATGTGGGTACTAAATGTAATATCTCAGAAATGCAAATGACACCAAGTTGTGTGGGAAAGTGAGCTGTGAGGAGGATGCAGAGATCCTCCATTGCCATTTGGACAAGTTGAGTAAGTGGGCAAATAAATAGCCTATGCAATATAATTTGGATAAATGGGAGGTTATCCAATTTGGTAGCAAAAATGGGAAGGCAGACTATTATCTGAATGGCCATAAATTAGGAGAGGGGAATGTGCAACAAGACCTGAGTGACCATGTACACCAGTCACAGAAGGTAAGCATGCAGGTGCAGCAGGCGGTAAAGAAGGCAAATGGTACATTGGGCTTCATAGCCAAAAGTTTCAAGTGCAGGAGCAGGGGTGTCTTGCTGCAATTATACAGGGTCTTGGTGAAGCCATACCTGGAATATTGTGTACAGTTTTGATCTCCTTGTCTGAGGATGGATGTTCTTGCTCCAGAGGGGGTGCAAAGGTTTACTAGACTGATTCCTTGGATGGGGCGACTGACATATGAGGAAAGATTGAATTGGTTAGGATTGTGTTCGCTGGAGTACAGAAGAGTGAGGGAGGATCTCATAGAAACCAATAAAATTCTAACAGGACTGGACAGGGTAGATGCAAGAAGGATGTTGCTGATGCTGGGGGTGTCCAGAATCAGGGGTCCACCGCCTGAGGATAGAGAGTAAACCTTTTAAGACAGAGATGAGGAGAAATTATTTCACCCAGAGAGTGATAAGCCTGTGGAATTTGTTACTACAGAAAGTAACTGAGGCCAAAATGTATGTTTTCAAGAAGCAGATATAGCACTTGGGGCATAGGGGATCAAAGCATATGGGTGGAATGCAGGATCAGTTGGCCGATCAGCCATGATCATAATGAATGGCAGGGCAGGCCTGAAGGGCAGAATGGTCTTCTCCTGCTCCTATTTTCTCTGGTTTCTATGTTTAGCTGTCAGACCCAGCTCTTGTAACCTCATCGGTTGACAAGGTGGTCTAGCTGGTCCCAGTGGTGGTGGGTGAGGAGCATCTGCCTCCATTTGGATGTTCCCCTTATTGTACTTTTGGTGGGGGCTGTATCTCTTCCATCCTTCAGCCATTGACAGAGGCCTTGTTCATTGCAGTGGTGACTGAAGACTCACGTGCATGTCAGCAACAATCTCCTGAGTGGTGGTCTCCCCAGGCCACAACCATACAGAGGACGGCTGCCAAGGACACCCAAGGCAAGGCACATGGCAGAGCTCCTCTTTCCAGTGCAGCCATAAGTGTTGATCTCCAAATTTCTTTCTCTGTCAGTCTGGCCTCAATAAAAGTTGAGACGGATTCGCACGTAAACAGAAGTTATTTATTTAGCTTGCAAGCTTGAATCATCTTACAGAAATGTAAGAGACATCCAGCTTCTTACATTCCAGAAAACGACTGAACTAAAAGACAAAGGGATCTCTGCAAAATCAATTCAAATGGTATCAAGTTTCACATACTCGACGGACATAGGTCAGCCTATGTCCCTCCTGACCTGTTCGATCTATTCTGATTGGCTCACTTCCAATCCCTTTCTCTGGCCCCTATCAATGCAGCATCACTCTCATAGACACACCTCTTCCTGCTTTTTCCATGCGGTCTCAAACCCCTTTGTCCCTAACTGCCAGAATCAAAGTGGCTTATTTCTACATTACATTAACTAGTATCTCTAAAGTAACTATTTTATATCACATTCGTCATTCCCTCCTTTTATCATTCCATGATAACCGAACTATCCAATCTATAGCTACGGTTCCTCATCTAAAAAGATCCGTCGCTGCATTTCCAATTCCTGCCTTAGCCCCCCTTCATCTGCCTCACCCTCATGGATTTTAACAGTTAAATTTTTTTTCTCGGTGTTTGGGGCGGTGATCTGATCTAGTGCACCCCGCATTCTACCCATCACACATTTAAGGATGGCCAGGCCCACAAAGATGCAGCCGATAGCTACCACTAGATACATGGCCATATTTATCAACCAGTCCTTCCATCCTCCAGATCCCCAGTTACCCCAAGAGTCAGGATCCTGCATCCCGTCCAAGTGATCCCGTATGCGATCCATAAATGTAGTAATGTTAGCGGTCAAGTCCTGAACACCCATGATACACTTGCCCTGTACTATGGCGCATACCCCACCCTCACGGGCCAGAAGATAGTCAAGAGCATACCGGTTCAGCATTGCAAACAACCGTAGCTGAGACAACTCCTTGGTTATTGCCCCGAGGGCTCCCAAGGTTTCATTTCCCAAGATGGTAAGGCCGCAAATAAAATAATTCCGATCACTAACAGCCAAGGAACCCCCCACACCTCCCAGTGTCAATACGCTCAGAATGCCCCACCCGGCTGAGTGGCCCCGGTTGGGTGCAAGAACCTGAGGTTTTTTCCAGAGACTGCCCGGCGTGCTAACTGATTATGCAGGTTCCACGCCGAAGGGCAGGGGACTGTGGTAGGGACTAGAGTCCCTATAGCAATTCGGCGAGGAAATGGGGTGACAAAACGTTGGTCGCCGTACCATTAAATAAAAAGTAGTATCCTTGTTCCGTGTGGAGACTAGCATCACAATCAGCATATCGGTTGCGTAAGGACCTCCCAGTAGCCCAGTTTATCCAATTTTGAAATGCCCATTCGGGCCGCCCAGCAATGCAGAAAGCCCTATTCCCAACAGTGATATGAGAGACATTCGCCCAGCCACAAAGGAGCTGGAGGCCAGCGTTCAATGGAACGCAAGTGATGTTGTAACAAACGCATTGGCCAGACGCCTGGGTGATATGGCACCTCCTGTCCGTACAGGTGGGAAACAGACATGTTATATTTGTGTCCACCTCTACCAGCAAACAGCCGTACCCTTCACTGCTGAAGCAATTCTCGTACGACCGGGAATCCCTATTGGGAGTGAAGTGGCTAGGTATGTACGCCCTCCACCGTCGCAGCCTATCGTACTGTGAGTGGGGATTACCCCGAGGAAGGGGAAGGCAAATAGCCGGTGGTGCTGAATCCGGATCGTAAGGAAGAGTGACTTGCTCGGGCAATGGCTCGGAACGCTGACAATGAACCACCGTTTGGGGAGTGCCCCAAAGCGGTGAAACAGAAAATAACCTAGACACCGCTGCGGGGTTTGGGTAGCAGACAACCCGTCCCTGGCCATACAGACGGTGGTAAATCTGGTAGAAGAGATTCATACTACCCGGGTTTTCCTCAGTTTGGCCTTTAATTAACTTAAGTGCATCTCTCGGTAACCTACGTTCTAGCTGTACTTCCCTTCTCACACGCCCCGTCCTCTCTCTAGTCCCTTTCTCTTTCTCATGGTCTCTTCCTACACTCTTCTGACAGCCTGATGTTACCTTTATTGTACCACTTTTAACACATCCAAAATCAAATTTACATGTATTCCAAAAACAAGGCAATGTCCATATAATGTTCCCTTCCCATCGCCGGGACCGGTGCAGCTGCTTCATGACTCCCGCATTCTCCTTAACTTTGATGACCTTCCATGAGTCGATACCATGTCCTCGTATATGGGGGCAGTGAAGAACATCACCTTTGCATAGGTGATGTATCCTTGTAGATTGGTTGGGGCTACACAGATACATAATATTCCCCTTTTCCATGTCCATCGCCAATAACACGCCAAGCGAAGTGAGGCCAAATATCAGACAGACGATGCGTAGCCACTCCATCATGCTCCACACCTGTAAAATAGCACTGGAGAAGGGAGGCAGGTTAGTATCCGACCTTTTACAGTAGTGGAGATGGACTCAATTTTTTTAGTTTTGAGGGTCTGATTGTGTCTCTCAACCACCCCGGCTGCCTGCGGTCTGTAAGCACAGTGTAACTGCTGGCGTATGCCCAACTGGGAGCAAAACTCCTTGTTAATTTGTCCAATAAAATGAGGCCCATTATCAGAACTTAACTGAGCTGGTATACCGTACCGGGGAATGATTTCCCTCATCAAGACTTTAACCACAGTAGCAGCTTTACTATAGATAGTCGGATACGCCTCGACCCATCTGCTGAACACATCCACAATGATCAAAACATATTTGTAACATTGACACCTTTCCAACTCAATGTAATCCATTTGGAGCGTCTCAAAGGGACCACTGGGCAACGGGGTTTGCCCCTTCCCACAAGGGATACCTTTTCCGGTGTTATATTGCTGACAAATCAAACACCGATTACTGATACTTTGGGCCAACCCCTGCATTTTAGGGTGCCACCAAGTGTCCAGCAACAAATCACTAGTCCCTCGAGCCCCACAATGAGTTGCAAAGTGTACACATTCGATGACCCATAAAGCCAGTACATCAGACATACAAGTCTGATGTGCAGGCGTGGTCCATAAAGAGGAAACAGAATCATATGTACAACCTAACCGTTTCCACATTTGTTTATCACTCTCAGGAGCGTCCTCCTGTAACCTTATGACGTCTGGCATTGGCTTGTCAGAAGCAGACACATTCATAGTAGATCGTTTAGTCTGACTTAACATTTTAGGCACCATCACTTGCTGAATTTGTGCGGCTGTGCACGCTGCACAATCTGCTCGTTCATTACCAACGTCAACTGGGGTTGTACCATTCGTGTGGGCAGCGCATTTAATAACGGAAATCTGCGCTGGCAGAAGGAGGGCCTGCAGTAGGTCATTAACTAAACCCCGGTGGGATATTTGACCACACATAATCATGTCAGGTTGTTCTGACGAAATGTCACTCAAATCGCCCCTTATTGTGGTAGTTTCCTGAATCAAGGCTAAACAGTCATGGCCAGGTGCGTCTTCATGGACAGGGGGACCACTAAGAAAACAGGCTGGATTGATAGTGGTACAGTATTTAAATGTCAGACGTGGATTGTTCAAAAGGTATATCTCATACCTATTCTGACGAGCTGCGGTAAGATGCTGACCATTCGCCCCATATCCCTGGCATGGTACTGGTCATGGACCTGACGTGTAATATGAGGGCTTACCGAAGCTGACTGTGGCCATAAATGTGGTGATATTGTAACAAAATCGGCTGTTCCTTCTTTTCCCGTGACTGTGGCTGTAACCTTGACTGGCCATTCGGTCTCAAGTAATGGCCGGTATTTGTCCTCCAACTCCCTGTTTCGTCCAGTTCTGTCATAGGCCAGGGTAACGTGATGCAGTGATAGTGGCTGTTCAATGTCTAACGTCCACCACTGGGGGGTGATAGAAATATAGCACTGTTGTCTCATCCTCCTCTTCGCTGATCCACCCACCCAAAGTCACTATATTGGAGCTCCTGCTGGTAAACTACCATTTCTGCCGCTTGTTGGGATCGCAGATCATCCTTTTTCATTACATACTCAGTCTTAACCTTTGTAACTGAGCCTCCTTCTTGGCCTACACCCTCCTTCCAGTAAAATCTGACTGCCCTTGCCATCTGGGAAGGGTCGTTCTCTGTCCAATTCATGTTATTACATTTCACAGCAGTAACCACAGAAGGTGGTAGGCAATGCATTAACATAGCACAGTATTGAGGGGAATTCTGACCAGTTTGATACAGCAAATCGCCTGACTGCCCCCGGTAGATTTCATTAAAACGCCCCAGACATTCCTATGGCTCGTCAATCTTCCTAGGTTTTAGGTCTTAGATAACAGAAAGATTTATGGGCCTTTGAAATGTGCTATTCAACGCATTCAAGATCTGTGTCCTTCTTTTCTCTATTTGCTCTCTTTTTTTTTTAAACTTAAAAATGTTTGAAAATTCAAATTGAATTACTGCAACTTGCAAGCTTAGCTCTGATCTCAACTCAGAACTAAATTTACAATTTGCTTAACACAAACTTGTATAACATTTACAACTTAATTATTTCTTTATCTTAACAATTTTTCTTTTAACAAGTTTTTTTTCTGTTACATACACATAAGTATTAGCAAAATCAACTATCATAAGTATTAGCAAAATCAATTATCATCTCCAGATTGACACTTTTTAAAATGGTGTCCATGATCTTCTTTAAGTTTCTATTAATCTCCAGATAAAATGAGATAAACCTTATTTCAAGTAAGTAAAATTTAAGATTCTGGCAATTTCAATCAATTGCTTTCGAAAATAATAACTTTTATCAAAGAGGTGGAGAAACCCACTGGTTTCCTTTAATTAATTCAAAACGTAACTTTGCTGGTGTTCACTGACTCAAAGGAAAGGTATCCGATTACACTGCAGACTGGTGCTGTTATCTCAAGGCCTGAGTGAGAAGCACTGTCTGTTTTCAACTCCGCCTGCTGCTGTTAACCCTTTGAGAGACTTCTGCTTCAACCTCACAATCTCAACTAGACCTCGGAACTTTACAGTCCAAGGAGACAATTTTAGCTTAATCAACTATATATTTAAAACACTCACACATAGAGTTGAACCATCTTCAGATTTAAAAACAGTTATACTGGACTGAACCTTCATTAATTAAGTCACATCAGCCTCTGAACCCTAATAATAGACTGAACCTTTATTATTTAAGTCACATCAGCCTCTGAACCCTAATAATAGACTGAACCTTTATTATTTAAGTCACATCAGCCTCTGAACCCTAATAATAGACTGAACCTTTATTATTTAAGTCACATCAGCCTCTGAACCCTAATAATAGACTGAACCTTTATTATTTAAGTCACATCAGCCTCTGAACCCTGATAATAGACTGAACCTTTATTATTTAAAGTCCCATCAGCCCAAAACCCTAACCCAAGCCGAAACAACAATATGAAATCCCATCAATTAAAGTGCTAATCCCCAGACTGACCTGTGATTTCGTCGAGGCGGTCTTTCTGTGCCAACCGCGAGTGACCAGACTAATCAGACGATAAGAAGAGGGGAACAATCAATGCTGGTCGTTTTCCATTTCTACATTGAGGGCCCTTTGTTCCCGTCCTCCTGTTCATAATCAGTCTAATTCTGATTTCGCAGTTGGATCAGGATCGCCCAGAGAAATCCCGGGTTTCGGCACCAAATGTTGATCTCCAAATTTCTTTCTCTGTCAGTCTGGCCTCAATAAAAGTTGAGACGGATTCGCACGTAAACAGAAGTTATTTATTTAGCTTGCAAGCTTGAATCATCTTACAGAAATGTAAGAGACATCCAGCTTCTTACATTCCAGAAAACGACTGAACTAAAAGACAAAGGGATCTCTGCAAAATCAATTCAAATGGTATCAAGTTTCACATACTCGACGGACATAGGTCAGCCTATGTCCCTCCTGACCTGCTCGATCTATTCTGATTGGCTCACTTCCAATCCCTTTCTCTGGCCCCTATCAATGAAGCATCACTCTCATAGACACACCTCTTCCTGCTTTTTCCATGCGGTCTCAAATTCCTTTGTCCCTAACTGCAAGAATCAAAGTGGCTTATTTCTACATTACATTAACTAGTAACTCTAAAGTAACTATTTTATATCACATTCGTCATAAGCGAAGGGTGAGCACTACGCCGGAACACTCGCAAAGATATTTGTGACTATCCACATTAGTAACAAAGGTGAGCATATGGGTGACCTTATTACTTATTGATGTTATTACTCCTGTGAAGATTGTGGATAAGCACACATCTCACATTCCCTTTTGCTGATGTTACAATTGCTGCAGAATCTGTGACTGGTGTCTGGAGGTTCAAGGAAGCAGGGAAAGGTGGAGTGAGGGCAGGAGATATCATGTTCTCGTGTGAGGTGATGGATAATGTGTGGATATAAGGGCGACAGGACTCTCATAGCTCATGGTAGAAGAAGGGCCAGGATTTCCCCAAACTCCCTCTTTTGCAGTGATAAGAAGCACTATTGAAACCTTTGCCATATTAAAGCATCCCTGCTGTCACGGCTATCCATTTAATCAGGCTGGTGCAATCAGCAGGAATATTGCCATAATCCTCAGATGATGGGCCCCGTCTGGCATGCCCTCATCCGCCAGGGCATTTCCTCTTTGGATGGCGCTGTAATGCTCCTCTGATCTGTGCAGGCATCGGAATGTCATCTTTAGGACACTGATGATCTGGTCCACTATAGCCCTGTTTCTGCCGTGGATCATATTGTAGCTCTTCTGTGCATCAGATCCAGGTACCCTCACGGTCACCATTAGCCACCTTTTCAGAGGCTAGCTATTGGCACCTATCAGCCATCCCTTCATGGAAAAGTCTGGAATCTGTGAGTGCCTAAGGATGCATGAGTCATGACTGCTGCCTGGGCCAGAGCTGGCATACAACTGCAGGGTCCACTGATTATAGTCACACACCAGCTGCACATTGAGAGTCAAAGTCATTTCTGTTTATGAAGATGCATGGCTATCCATCAGAAGCCTTTATGCCAATGTACATGTAATCTATCGCTCTCTGCACCCTGGCGAAACCTGCCATCATTGTAAATCCTCGGGTTCTATCCATTTGACTCTGACATCCTGTGTAAAGGATACATAAATCCCAGCCCATCGGAACATTGCATTTCTGAAGACCTTTATACAATAGTGCGTAGCAGGGTGGGTGACGCCACTAAGGTCTCCACAAGCTGCCTGGAATGAATCTATTGTGAAGAAGTTCACAACAGTAACTTTTGATGAGGCAGACACCGAGAGGCCTCCCCACGGTAGATGGACGGCAAGCATCTCACAGAGTGATGTCACCATGGCTCTTGAAAGCCTCAGTCTTCTCCCGCATTGAGTCTCGATCAATTGCAGGTTGTTCAATCCCTTCCAGCGTACTCTATGGGCAGGATTAGATTGTCTATGCCACCACTGAGAGTCCCGGATATCCTCCTGACCCTCAGGATCTGTCCAATTCCTTCAGGACTGAAGAAAGACTGGATCAACTGGGCTTGTACTCACTGGAGTTTAGATGAATGTGGGGATCTCATAGAAACATATAAAATCCTGATGGGACTGGAGAGGCTCGATGTGGGAAGAATGTTCTTGATATTGGGGACGCCCAGAACTAGGGGTCACAGCCTAAGAATAAGGGTAAGCCATTCAGGACTGAGAAGAGGAAGAACTTCTTCTTTCAGAGAGTTATGAACTTATGGAATTCTCTTCCACAGAAAGCTGTTGGGCCCAGTTTGTTGGATATATTCAAGAGGAAGCTGGATGTGGCCTTTGCGGCTAAAGGGATCAACGGGTATGGAGAGAAAGCGGGAGTGGGATACCAAATTTTCATGATCAGCCATGGTCATATTGGATGGTGGTGCAGGCTCGAAGGGCTGAATGGCCTATTCCTGCACCTATTTTCTCAGTTTCTGATCTCACAGCATCCTGAGCCTCTGTGTGTTGCCTTCTTCCTCCCAGCCTTCTCCTCCTCCTACTGCTGCTGCTAATCCTTCTCTCCTCATTATGCCCATTTGTCTCAGAGACTTTCACCGAATTGACATTTAAATAACGCGGGCGGGTCTCTGCCACATAACGTATTATCGCAAACTGGTGCGATGATGTGGGAATCGCCGCTCAATCTCATCACGCCCCATGTTACGCTCGGCCCTGCAGGGAACACTCTGGATCTGGGGGCGCATTGTTCAGGCCTAACCCATTTTTGGTGTTTTAGTACTAGATCAAAGATAAGCTTCTGTCAAAAGCGAATCTAAATGTTACTTTCTGACTAATCTAAAGTGGAGGCAGCAAAGGGATTTCACTCCTTATTACACTAAATGTAGAGTTGAGAGTATTTGGACTATCAAATGCCAGGTAAAACAATTTGCGAATATTTCCCTTGCGCTTCTTTGCTTTTTAAATAAATAGTTATTTTAAAAATGTAATGTTAGGTTCAGCTGAAGTGTCATGTTTATAGGGCAACACGGTAACACGTTGGTTAGCATTATTGTTTCACAGCGCCAGGGTCCTAGGTTCGATTCCCGGCTTGGGTCACTGTCTGTGCGGAGTCTGCACATTCTTCCCGTGTCTGTGTGGGTTTCCTCCGGGTGCTCTGGATTCCTCCCACAAGTCCCGAAAGATGTGCTGTTAGGTAATTTGTACATTCTGAATTCTCCCTCCGTGTACTCGGACAGGCGCGGAATATGGTGACTCGGGGCTTTTCACAGTAACTTCATTGCAGTGTTAATGTAAGCCTACTTGTCACAATAAAGATTAGTAATATTATTATTATAGTAATTGTTGTGAACCCCTCCAAAAATTCTTCTGATAGACCGTTGCAACTTCGGTAACAGATTGACAGGAATCTAATTTACACAGAACATGAGGAAATTCCCTCCATCTTCCGCCAAACTCATGATCGGGTGAACTCTTCCTAGGTACTTGTCGTTACTTTGGAAACAACTCATTAAACCAGCTTTTATAATTCTGGGTCTTGCATCAGGACAAATAAAGAAAGTGTGTGAGTGCTTGTTGGCACGCATATTCAAAGTGAAACAAAAATTCACACTCCCGTGTTCTTCACCACATTAGAACTCAACTATCTGTCTCATATCCTGAGGTGTATGCATTTGAGCTGGGGAGGATGTGTATGAATCATGTGACAGTGCTTCCTCAAAGTGGATGATCTCATCTGAGGAGTCTCCATCCTACTCCAACACCAGCTCCTGAGAGGCATTTGCAGGATCTGTGGAAGGTGGAAAACATGAATGTGAATTGATCTGGATTTTCAGTCCTTGTTGTGCAGATCATCATTTTTCATTGTCTATTAATGTGAAACTACTATGAGTGAGTTGTTGTTTATCATCTGGCTGTGTCATACGTAATTCTGTCACAAGGAAGCTTGGAGAGCCTCCTCTCTCCATAACCAATGACCAATCATATTGAAACTCTGCCATCCATCCTCACCTGCAGCAATCAGGGTAGTGATGATTGGAGGATCATCTCTCTGTGTTGTTCTGCGTTCTCTTCCCCTAGAAGGAGAGTTCTGATTGTGAGAAATGGAATATATTAAGAGGATGGAAGGATACATTTGTAGTGAGTCACTATGAGGGTTAGGCCTGAGATACATGGGGAGGCAGTGGCATAGTAGTAATTTTACTGAGTTTGTAATCCAACAGTCCAGGCTAATGTTTTGGGAACACAGGTTCAAATCGCAACATGGCAGCTGGTGCAATTTAAATTCAGATGATAAAATGTGGACAAGCCCATGTAATGGTAACCAAATTGAACAACAGCCTTAGTAACGGTGACGATGAAACTATCATTGATTGTTGTCAAAACCCATCTGGTCTCCTAATGTTCTCTAGGACGTTCTAACACAATCTGTGACTCATGTGATTCCAGACCCACAGCAATGTAGTTGACTCTTGACTGTTCCTTGAAATGGCCCGAGCAAGCCATACAGTTCAAGGGTAATTGGGGACAGGCAATAAATGCTGGCTTTGCCAGCAATGCCCACATGGCATGAAAGAATTAAAGAAATACATATTAATGCGAGTGAGTATCAGTGGTGGCTGGTCAGATAATGATGTAAGGAGGTATCTCGAGATATATGCAACTGGTCCATCTGAATGATGTTGGTCTGAGGAATGCTGTGCAAGAGAAGGTTGGGGACAGTCTGGGTGAGGGGTTAGCTCTTGCATGTGCTGTGCCACTCACCTTTCTCCTTCTAGTGAGGTTAGTAAATGTCATGCAGATCCATATGTAGGAGAGAGAACCACACAGGCTGCAGATCCCCTCCTCTGCCACTTCCAGTCACAAAGAACCTTCTGCACTTCCGTGGCCCATATCCCTCTATTCCCATCCTATTCATATTTTTGTCAAGACGCCCCTTAAAAGTCACTATCGTACCTACTTCCACCACCTCATCCGGCAACGTGTTCCAGGAATCCACTACCCACTGGGTTTAAAAATCTTTCCTCACACATCTCTAAACTTTGCCACTTGCACCTTCAACCTACGTCCCCCTAGTAATTGACTCTTCCACCCTGGGAAAAAGCTTCTGACTATCCACTCTGTCCGTGCCCTTTGTAATTTTGTAGACTTCTATCCGGTCGCTCCTCAACCTCCATCAATCCAGTGAGAACAAACAGAGTTTATCCAACCTCTCCTCATAACTAATGCTCTCCATACCAGGCAAAATCCTGGTAAACCTCTTCTGCACCCTCTCCAAAGCCTCCACATCCTTCTGGTAGAGTGGCGACCAGAATTGAACACTATATTCCAAGTGTGTCCTAATTAAGGTTCTATACAGCTGCAGCATGACTTACTAATTTTTATATTCAATGCCCCGGCCGTATGCCTTCTTGACTACCTTCTCCACCTGCGTTGCCACTTCAGTGACCTGTGGACCTGTACACCCAAATCCCTCTGCCTGTCAATACTCTTAAGGATTCTGCCATTTACTGTATTTCCCACCTGTATTAAACCTTCCAAGAGACATTATCTCACATTTATCCAGATTAAACTCCACCTGACATCTCTCCGCCCAAGTCTCCAACCAATCTATATCCTGCTGTATCCTCTGATAGTCCTCATTGCTATCTGCAATTTCACCAACCTTTGTGTGTCTGCAAACTTATCAATCAAACCCAGTCACATTTTCCTCCAAATCATTTATCTATATTGCAAACAGTCCCACTGATCCCTGCGGAACACCACTAGTCACAGCACTCCATTCAGAAAAGCAGCCTTCCACTGCTACCTTCTATGACTGAGCCAGTATCCATCTTGCCAGCTCACTTCTGATCCCATGTGACTTCATCTTCTGTACCAGTCTGCCATGAGCGATCTTGTCAAAGGACTTACTGAAGTCCATATAGACAACATCCACTGCCCTACCATCATCAATCATCTTTGTCACTTCCTTGGTAAACTTGATCAAGTTAGTGAGACATGACCTCCCCTTCACAAAACCATGCTGCCTCACGCAAATGCGTCCACTTGTTTCCAAATGGAAATAAATCTCGAAGAATCCTCTCCTGTAATTTCCCTACCACTGATGTAAGGCTCATTGGTCTATAATTTCCTGGATTATCCTTGCCACCCTTCTGAAATAAAGGAAAAACATTAGCTATTCTCCATTCCTCTGGGACCTCACGTGTAGTCAGTGAGGATACCAAGATTTCTGTTAAGGCCACAGCAATTTCCTCCCTTGCCTCCCTCAGTTTTCTGGGGTAGATCCCATCATCCCTGGGGACACATCTATCTTAAGATTTTTCAAGCTGCCCAACATCTCCTTTTTGATCTCAATGTGACCCAGACTATCTGCACACCCTTCCCCAGACTCATAACTCACCAAGTCCTTTTCTTTGGTGAATGCTGATGCAAAGTACTCATTTAGTACCTCACCCATTTCCTCTGGATCCACGCATAGATTCCTTCCCCTGTCCTCGAGTGGGCCAACCCTTTCCCTGGCAACCTTCTTGCTCTTTTTTCCATATAAAAAGATTTCGGAATTTCCTTAATCTTGACCCCCTTTTAGCCCTCCTGACTTCTTGTTTAATTTCCTTCCTACTTTCCTTATATTCCTCACTGGCTTCGTCTGTTCCCAGCCTTCGATCTCTTACAAAGTTTTCACAATATCCCTCATTATCCAAGGTTCCTGAAACTTGCCATACTTATCCTTCTTCCTCACAGGAACATGCTGTTCCTGAATTCATATTATCTGATATTTTAAGGCCTCCCACATGCCAGATATTGATTTACCCCCAAACATCTGCTCCCAATCTAGATTCTTCAGTTCCTGCCTAATATTGTTATAATTAGCCTTCCCCCCCAATTTGGCACCTTCACCTGAGGACTACTCTTGTCTTTATTCAACACTACTTTAAAACACTGAATTATGGTCACTGTTCCCGAAATGCTCCCCCACTGAAACTTCAACCACCTGGCCGGGCTCATTCCCTAATTCCAGGTCCAGTATTGCTCCTTCCCTAGTTGGATTATCTACATATTGTTTCAAGAAGCCCTCTAGAATGCTCCTTACAAACTCTGCCCCATCCACGTCCCTAGCACAAAGTGAGTCACCGTCAATATAGGGGAAGATAAAATCACACACCACAACAACCCTGTTGCTTTTACACCTTTTCAAACTCTGCCTACATCTGCTCCTCTATCTACCGTTGGCTGTTGGGAGGCCTGGAGTAAACCCCCAACATTGTGACTGCACCCTTCCTATTCCTGAGTCCCCTTCAGAATGACACTGCCTGTTCAGAGACATCCTGGACCCTGGCACCAGGGAGGCAAATATCATCCTGGAATCTCTTTCACGTCCACAGAAGCACCTATCTATGCCCCTAACCATAGTCACCTCTAACTATTGCTCTTCTGCGCTTCGTTCCTCCCTGTTTTTCAAAAATATAAATTTAGAGTACCCAATTCATTTTTTCCAATTAAGGGGCATATTAGCATGGCCAATCCACCTAGCCAGCACATCTTTGGTTGTGGGGGCGAAACCCATGCAAACACGGGTAGAATGTGCAAACTCCACATGGGCAGTGACCCAGAGCAGGAATCAAACCTGGGACCTCGATGCCGTGAGGCAGCAGGGCTAACCCACTGAGCCACTGTGCTGCCATGTTCCTCCCTCTTTAACAATAGAACCAGCCATGGTGCCACTGCTCTGGGTGCTGCTGCTGTTTTCCCCTGATAGGCTTAACCACCAAGAGCATCCAAAATAGTATAGAGAGCGGAACAATCACATGGGATTCCTACACTGACCGCCCGTCCCTTCTAGTGGTCACCCATCTATCGTCCTGCGCCTTAGGTGTAACCACGTCTAGAAAACTCCTATGACGCTTTCCGCCATCTGCATGCTCCTAAGTGCATCCAACTGCTACTCCAACCGATCCATGTGGTCTGTGAGGATCTGTAAATTGGGTGCACTTCCTGCAGATGTAGTTGTCCGGAATGTTGGAAGCTCCACGGACCTCCCACATCTCAAAAGTGAAGCATTTTACCCCTCTAACTGCCATGTCTGCTCATTGTCTATCACTGTCTTCTTCGTCCTATCTGAGGGAAATGGCTCACAGCACGATGCCAAGGGATGCATCGAGACTCCATCATTCAGGTATTTGGCTCTCACTTGACACTTGTGGAAAGGTTTCCTTCTGGCCATCTCAGGATCCCTTTACATTGTGAATTTTCAGCAGTCAGAAGCGGGTTGTGATCACACTCACTTGCTCTAATTGGTTAGGAAGTGGGATTTTAACTCTGGGACTCAGTTTAAAAGGAACACTGAAGAAACCATTGTTAAAACTTTTGGTTCCTCACATGCTTTCAGCCTTCACTGCTGTGAATAGGTTGGAACATTGAAATTCAACCCCATGTGAATAAATTGATATGTATCCTTTCTACATGGCTAATATAAATCATGAAATATCACATTGATCCAAGCTGCACGTCATATTACTTCGACTGGCACTGCACAGAAGCAATAAATCAGTATCCGTGACTACTGCAGACAGTTTCATATTTGCTGTGTGCATTAGGGCATCCCACAGTGCAGGTAATGATCAAGAATTCTCGTCAGATCCATTAGTAGCAGTGTGATTTGAATGAGAATATAAAGTCTGTTCAAAACCACATCTACAGATCCAAAAATTGTTGCAAGCTCCATCATTTATGATCAGGCATCGAACATTGAGGCACTTAAAGGAACTTCCTTTAGTTTTAATTTGTAAATGAAAAATAACAGTTATGAATGTATGAGGATAATTGTCAATTCCTGCATGATTAAAAAAGTTCTTTATAATTGTAAAAAACAACTGTAAATGACCATACTTGTGGTATACTTGTTCAGACTGATTGGTGGCAAATGCTATATATGACAACATATAGTTATGGACCAAAAAAGCTTAAAATTGTCTCTCTTGTCCGATATAATTCTGCTTTGTGCCAATCCACATTATTCCATTAAAATTGCAAAGGAAAGATGTACTAAAAGTAATTCCGTCAAGCTTTAAAAGGGTTTTCCATAATGAGGAATGTTAATTTTTGCAGTTAATGTAACATTTATACACCACAGCAAAACTTTGCCAGAGCATCTTTACAGTGAAGAAAAAAATATAGAATTTTGATTTGTGACAACTTTCCTATTCTCTTAGTTTGTGGTTTTAAAATTAATGGAGTACTTGTGATTGAAGGCATTGTGGGTGTGATAGACTAGAACTGGGATGCAGATCTGGGGAGGCTCCTAGACGCAGTGAAGGCCAGGAGAGGTGTCCAGTTCCCCCGGGGGTCCCGGAGTGTCAGCCATAGTGCCTGGGATGAGTGGCAGCAGCTGTGAGCGCCGGGAGTGTGACCAAGAGGACTCCTGTTCCGGCGAAGGTTCAACGACCTACACCGGACAGCAAGAGTGAATAGACACCAATGCCCCCACCCACCCACCCCCCGGACACCTTTCCACCCCCCCCACCAAGCATCCACGCCCACAACTCTCCATGCAATCCCCCTGTGGCCATCTAAAATGTCTGCCCGCAAAGGATAATGGGAATTATGGTCAAGTTGGGACACAGACAATACACAGCCCCTGTGTATTGTGCAGAGGGAAACCAGACCTAACTGAAACTCTCACCTGTTAAAGGTCAGTCACCGATTTCCCCAGGACAAGGGGACACAGATTGAAACATAGCAACAGTAGCAGACTTGGAGCGCCCATATACCTTATTTGGGAGTGCATACGTGTCTTGGACAATAACAGCTCGGACCCGCCCAGCCATCGAGGTACTCGCCCCTAATTGGCCACAATCGATTAGGGAGATCAAAACTCTATCGATCAATTGGATCCCGAATTGGGACTGCCCAAAAGAGCGTGAAAGAACGGGGGATAAGAAGAACTACGCCACCAGTATTCAGCCTCTTTTGGGACTGGCCTCTGCCCTGACCAACTGTAGCATATCGACCAGCCAAGTTCAAGGAACCGCGATTGCTACCTGAAGGACGAGCCGCAGCCGAGACAAAGCTGACGACCTCCAACCGCCACAAGTAAGGATCCAGATAAAGGCCTTGGCTAACCTGCACTGAGCCGGTCACTTGGAAATTAAGTAAAGGTCATTTCAGTTGTGAGGTGTCGTTTACTAAATAGCTGCGTGTAGATCATTATGCATAGAACCAAGCCTGTGTTTAATAATAAACTGTAATTGAAGTAATATACTGGTTGTGTGGTCACTTGTCCAATACAAGGAACGTACTCGTGTCTTGTGGTCCAGATAAAAGAGCAACACCCCCAACTCTCCCTCCACCCCCCCAACTCCCCCGCCTCGCACACTGTGAACTGCACATATGGCTAACAATGCCCCCTTTGTGTCTGCTCAGGAAAAGCTCTCCCATGATCACCGGGAGAGGGCCCAGACCGGCGGTGGTGAGCCGGACATAAGAATCCCGCCCCTCCTTCAAGGAACAGGCCCTGGAGTATACGGCGGGGGTGGCCGGGGACAGAGCGGCCACCAACGCGGAGGCTGGCGGATGCCCCAGAGGGGAGGAACCACCAGGCCCCATCTGAAGAACCTATCAAGTGTGAGTTGTTATTGTCTTCCTGACTGACCCATCCCTCCCACTGACCACATGTCCATTCTCCCACAGGTCCTCCAGCCAACAGCGCCGGCCCATCTCGAGTGGGCCCTTTTCCAGCCTCCCATGAGACCACCTCGGAGGAGAGCTCTGAGGATGCCACCATAATAGTGGCGGCACAGCTGTCATCCCCACCTTCCACCTGTGCAGACACACACATCTCGGTGGGAAACGTTAGTGGACAGACTTCTGGGGCACAATCTGTTGAGCACCACACTGCTGATGATGCATATCAGGTGGAGGCAGGAACCCCCAGGCAAGAGAGCAGTCAGAGGGCTCCTGGATACCAGGTCCCAGGTACTGAGCCTGTGGAAGAGGTCATCCCAGAGCTGATGGAGATGTTTGGCAGCGGCCAGGACATTCAGAGGGAGATGTCAGCGTCTCTCCAGCAGCTCCCTGAGTTCCACCACTCTGATGAAGCTGCGTCTCACAGCCAGCACACGGGACAGGGCGGCAACGGGAGAGTGGGGAACACCCTTGGGCACAACAAGTATGACGCCTCTGTCACTTTCTTCCACAATGCGGGCTGACCTCCGAACACTTGGCCCATGTCTCCAGGCATCTCCCCCTCCCCCTCTTGTCCCCGGGTACACCGCGTACAGCTGATGGGTGTGAGTGAACACTCAACAGGCAAGCAGGGGTCAGTCTATGGCATAGATTGGGAGCACTGGTGCTCAGCTCTCTGCAGGTTATCATCACACCTCTGCCCTCGACAGTGACCCGCTGACAGTGCCGACACAGTCCCAGAACCCTGGAGTGATGTGACACTTATCCTGGGAGGGTGGAAAATGGGAGTGGTGTGTGGGGGTGATGGACCAGGCCACATCCTAAGTGAAGTGGGTGAGTATGAGGGCCTTCCTGACCCTCTGGGCTTGGTGGACCCCCACCGCTACCATCTGTCCTGCAGCCTCCGGCTGGTCCTCCGGTTCCTCCCTGGCCTCGTCCTCCAGACCCTGCTGGTCCAGCGCCACCTCATCGTCTTCGTCCTTGTCCTCCTCCTCGGGGGTAGCCACATGTTCCTCATCACCAACCTCCAGTTCGTCGCCCCGCTGCTGTACGAGGGTGTGGACGGCTCAGCAGACCACCACAAAGCGGGCAGCCTGCCGAGCAGGTGTCCTGCAAAGCAGTCCAATCCTCCGCTCAATCACAGCCACCGGGAGCGGGTGTCCTCCTCCTCCATGTGGTGCCAAATCCGCGAGGACATGACACAAGTGCCGCACTGTCTTCTTGTTGAGGTGGAGCCTCCTGCGGCATGCGCTGTCAGCATTTGTTGAAACGACTAGCGACTCCTGTACACCCAGCGACCCTGGGCTCGTTGCCTGTGAGCAAAGATTGATACTCATCTCCTCGGCTCCCCACAGAAACCCTTCTACCAGGTTCACGTTTTTAAAAATGAGTACTAAATGGTGCCAGCGTGACCACTTGCTGGGGAGGCCGATGACTGACAGGAGGCCGTTGGATAAGGGGTGGGGCGTGTATCCACCACATACAAGGAACAATTCGGGAGTGTAATGTAATAATCTCCACTTGCCTGAATGAGTGCAGCTCCAGCAATACTTAAGAAGCTCAACACCATTCAGGACAAAGCAACTTGATTGCTACCCCTTCCACAAACATTAAATCTCTCCAGCACCGACGCACAGTAGCAGCCGTATGTACCATCTACAGCATGCACTGCAGGAACTCACCAAGGATCCTGAGTCAGCACTTTCCAAACTCACGACCACCACCATCTAGAAGGACAAGGGCAGCAGACACAGGGGAACACCACCACCTGGAGGTTGTCCTCCAAGTCAATCTTGGAAATAAATCGGTGTTCCTTCAAAATCCTGGAACTCCCTCCCTAATAGCACAGTAGGTGTACCTACACCACATGAACTGCAGCAGTTCACGACACAATCTTCTCAAGGGCAATTAGGGATGGGCACAAATGCTGGCCTATCCAGAGAAGTCCACATCCTGTAAAAAAATGAATATAGAAAACACAGGTGAGATGGCCTTCAATCCCTTTCATTCAACAATGACTGCCAAACATGTGACTTGACAGTGCAATATGCCTTGTGAAAGAGGACATCCCAACCAATGTCCACAATAGTGAAGTGAACACACTATTTTGTGATATCTAGATACATGTGCATGCCATAACACTATCTCAGCACACATGCCACCATTGTGTCCTCAGTATCTCTTACGATCTCCATGTCTTGCTGCGACCCCGATATCAGCAGCTGATGAGGAGACGGGCTGCTGAGACTAATTGCCCGCCCTGTGATTGCAGGGACATTTACCTGCTGTACGCACTTAACATTTCCAGTGTGATTGTGAGTGTCATGGCTCCTGATATGGAAAAATAAGTAATGCCCACTTCCTGTCTTGTCATCGGAAGGTGGGCTCTTCTTATTAAATTACATCCACTGTCTTAGAATGTTTATCTGTAGAAACTAAAGTCATGGTCAAAATAAAATGTTCTTCAGTACAGAGAGAAATGGATAGAAAAACGATTTAGGATGAGTACTCCAGAAGGCAGGACTGCAGTGATTGAAAGATTGAATGTTGAGGCAATCTGATACCAGAGAAATCGGCGTTTTGGACAGAAGCTTGCATTTGAAATTGATGGCTCAGATATAGGAACAAAGTAATGGATCTGGGAATCAATTCACTGGGACACCAAGAGCAGGTGGAACTCACATGTATGTTAGCTGTAATATCTTAAAATAGCAGATTTGTGAAGGGACCAACTGTGATTGGACGACTGGAGAGGATGAATTGGAAACCTCAATCCTAAACTTCCAAGCACGTGCTTCGTGAAATGTTTATGAGCGCTAATTTGTATTTTGTAAGACAGAAGAAAAAAAAGCAATTTTCTCAATTACACATTACTGACTAATTATATTCCTGAAGCACAATATTTAATTAAATATTAAATCATTTTGAATACATTGAGGTGAGTCACAGTTTCCTGGCAGCCTGACAGTTTATTCTCATAGGTTAAACTGATGGTGTAAATTAGTTTTCACATGATCAATTTCACTTTCTCAATGTTGAAGCGTGTGGGCTACAAGAGTGATATACCAACAAAATAGTAAATTTCATCACATGTATTATCACTGTATTAAGTATCACCATACAGCACATGAGCCTAGAGATTCCCGTTGGAGTGTAATTCAGGCAGAAAGTGTGCACTGTGGGAGAGCCCACTGGCTACTGATGTGCATGCACTGAGTAATCAATGTATCAAAGCATGTGCCTGCACTATGTCCTGACTGAGAGGGCAATGGCATAGGCAAAGGGGAATGTTTGTGTGTTGGAGCATAAGAAGTAAGAGCAGGACTAGGCCACCCAGCCTCTCAATCCTGCTACACCTTTCAGTAAGGTAATGGCTGATCTGACTGTGCCTTGAATTCCACTTTTCTATCTATCCTCGCAGAGCCCTCCACTCCCTCGTAGATCAAAAATCTGTCTGACTCAGCCTTGAATACATTTGATGACCCAGGCCCTGCTACTTCCTGGGGTAGAGAACTCCAAAGTCTAACCTTGGTTAGAATGCTGCAGATGATGCCAAAATTAGTTTACAGCATCCAAAGCTGATCTGAAACCTAAAGAGGTAGTTTTACTTGGTCATTGCCAGTCAAAAATGCCAAGTGTCTGCAGAGAAAGTTGGTTACAGGTGCTGCCAACACAGCCCGTCTGCCAGGTGTTCTGCCTGACATGTCTACTTTGAGCTTCTTTGATTTCAACCATGAAAGCAAATCCCCTACTCACAAGAAAATGCTCATTTAAAATAAATTGTGTACCGTAAAGATTCCTTTCACCATATTTGACAATAAATTGGTGCAGAACTTTCATTCCGTGGGGGCAGGATGTGTACCCAGAAGAATCCGAGAAGATGTGTTGGGGCAGCTGGCACCGCCCCACCATCCCCCAGAAATCGCCATGCAAGGGCTGCTTCAGATTTGCTTGGAAAGTTTAAACTTCCAATGGGCAATTGTCCTGCACTGGGAACCATCCGATGTTCCGATTTAAATGAGAGACTTCAAATGGGTTACACACCCTGCCCCAACCCACTGACCAACCCCCAATTTCCAATCCACACTCCAGCCACCTGACAATTCCAACTACCCTCCCGAACCCTGCCTACCCCTACCTCCCTGGCTCCTGCCAACTCCTGACTACTCTCTTGAACTACCCGACTACACCCCTAACCTCCCCAACTACCTCCCACCCCCGACTACTGTTGCGTTTTCCTCTTTTACTCTGTCCTCTCTGTGGTTCTGTTCCAATTGTGGCAATCAGTGAGTTTGCCCTTCTTTCTATATTATCGATATTATATTGCTCAGAGTCGCCAGGTATCAAATGATACCACCACAAGGTTCAACCGGCTATCGATCAAAGAGCCAAACACCAGTTAGTTAGTTCAAGGTCAAGGGTACTTTATTTACACACAATTAGTCATGCAACATAAACACTACTAGTTAACTACACCTATCGACGAAGACAACCTGTACTTAACTTCGGGCACCCGGCTTAGGTCAGAGAAACAGTGGCCGCTGTTCGATTCTAGATCTATCGGGTTCGAAGGAGTAACTGCTGCTCAGCTAGGCTCATCCGTCTGGTAGCGAGCGTTGAACTTGGACTTGCTTCTGGTGTTACTGCAATTGGAGATGGCCGTGACCGGGGTACCAGGTCCAAGAGAGGACGAATATGTGGCAAACTCTTCTTCTTATACTTGGGGGTTTTCACGCTCTTGTGGGTGGTCCTTCACTTTGGGCCCTACTAATTGGGTGATCCCTGATCACTCTGTTCGATTCCTAACCAATAAGTGGGCGGGGATCTGGATGGCTGGGCGTGTCCCAAGCGGTCACTGACCCCATTGTTGATGCTTCCCTTGAACAGGGAGTGGCGCCGAAATGTCTGGGACTATACCGGTCGCTCGACTACCAGTCCTTTTTTTTGGTGAAGATGGGCCATGAAATGCTAATCGGCCACATTAAAATGCTAATTGGTCGGAGTTTCGATACCGTCTGGACTTCTTGCTTGCAAATATGCATTTCAGGCTCTGAGCCTGCCTGAGTCTTGGTGTGTCCATTTTACCAGCTAGTCTTTGTGAGTTTCTCTGTCCCTAGTTGTAAGTGGCCATCCCAGATGGCTACACTCCGCCCTCTTGATCCTCAACGCGAAGCGTGAAGGATCATAATACTGGGTCTTCTTTGTTCTCTGAAATGCCGGGTACCCTCAACCAAGAACAGGTTCTACCCAACTCTGTCTTATGGGTCAAAACATTTACCTAAATTTCCCTAATACAACACATATCTAAAAATTCCTGAGGGGCCATTTAACATTCAATAAAAAAGGGAACCTCTAACTGTCTCTAACTAGACTACACTCATGCTGCTATTTAACAATCAAAGAACTTATCTTACAATACAAAACTCCAATAGCAGCTTCACATTTCTTCCTATCACTAACATTCATACACAGAAAAATAAGCTTTATTAACGAAACAACAACCGCGGAATTTATTAATGAGAAAGATTCAGAAAGAATGTGAGGTTTGCTGGAGTCCGAGGAAAGGGGCTCTAAATGTGTATACAGGAGGGCGGGAGGCTCTCCTTCTCCATTTCTGCAATCTAATTGTCTGGATGACACTGCACAATATGGCTATCACGAGTAAGGCTTCCACTGTGTAGGACAGGGAATACCACTTAACGAGATTCTCACACCATGTGGGGGTATCGGTGGCTGGGTTTATGTGTGGTGTAGTGTCTGGGCTGGGGGTGTTGTGTTGGGTAGTCGTGTTCGGGGCTTGTGTGGTGAGGGAGCTGGAGGTAGGTAACGCGCGCAACTGTACTGTTCCAGCGACGATCATGACGTAGATCATCAGGGTCGTCTTCATCTTGTTCAGGCTTTCCTTCGTCGTTGAGTATCTTCGTATCTTTCTCGGGGAACAAGCATAGTGTCTGTTATAATCTTGTTGTTTATTATCTCGTTTGTCTGTCTGTTTCTCCTTCACATGAATTTCCCATTAGAATCGTCACCATATGTGACTCACTCATTTTCTTTTTAAAACAGTCACAGTGCGAGCGCTCTCGCAGCCTGTGTTTGATGGGCTGAGTGGGCGGACAATTTCTCCGTCCTCTGCGAACTCATTTTTCCAACCAAGTGATTCTGACATGTAAATAGTATGTGGGGGATAGCAACTGAAGGGTTGCCGGATAGGGCAAAAGTTGTGGCGAAGTGCATTCTTTAAACCACAAGAAAGAAAAAGAACAGCAAAAGAGTTTTGAAAACAATTCTCCGAATGGGGTGGTGCGTATGATCCACGGCAGGGCAAGAATGGGTGGAATCCCCGGGTAGGGCGGTGACCAGTGCCGTTACTCCACTACCCGAGGTGGATTGAATCCACCCTTGCCCACCTCAGACCCCCCTGCTGGTGGCTTGATTTGAAAACCGACGTATCTCATTACGTTGAAAACTGCTTGATTTGTGCACAAAACAACCCAGATAGGTACGCGAAAAAACCCCAGCTACGCCACACCCGCCCTGTAATTGCCCCGTGGACAAACCTTCAATTAGATAATATTCCTTGATGTCTATGTCCGTCATGGAATTTATAAATTATCTCATTCCTGTCCTGGGTGGGGACTACATAAATGCCGCCTTTTAAAACGATTCCCTCATGGATCGTTAAGGAATTTTAAAACTTTTTGTAGGGAGCTGGGAAGTTTCCTTTTAAAATTTCCTTTAATGCCTCGTCTTCCTTCTGTGCCTGGGCTAAGTCTTGGATGTTGGTCTGTAAGACCTGAACTGCGTGCACTGGGGCACTCTCGGGGGGTTGTCAAAAGTGTCCATGTCGTGAGCCTGCCTTCGCTAGGGTGTCAGCTTTCACATTACCAGGTGGGGAGGAACAATGGTGACTTCTTACTTTGACTATGCCATATTTCCTGCCTTTCGCTGTCTGAAGGATATGTTTGAGCAGTGGGGCTGAGGATAGAGGTTTTCTGTCAGCGGAAATAAATCCTCTAGATTCCCACAGGGGTAGGAATTCTGTTAGGCTGTTGCAGACGTACAAACTGTCTGAATATATGTCTGCAGGGGTCGGGAACGAATTGGGGTGCCTGACAATGTAAGCGATGGCTGCTAACTCGGCTGCCTGCGAACCTAAATGTCCAGGCAACTTTAAAGCAATTTCTTCTAAAGCGCGTCCCTGCGCATCCTCTACATAAATACCACATCCTGTTATCCTTTTTCCATCAAGGACTGTGGAGGAGCCATCTACATAAATTCTCAATGCTTTGTCTGTGGGCTGGGTCGTCTGTGGTCGGATACCTGTCTTTTTTGGTACTGACTTGGGAACAAAGGGGCCTGTGCTGTGCTTGGAGGCTATGATCTCGCACTCATGTGGGGTTCCTGCATAGTTCAAATTATCGGCCAGAAACGTGTGCGTTTTTGTCCGTTTTACGGTAATGTTGCATCCTTGTAGGAGTAGGGTCCATCGCGCTGCTCGAATTTGGCTTACTGTGCCGTCTTTTAGTCTGCCGTCCAATAAATGTTGTGTCGGGGTGTGCTCGGTCAAAATGGTCACTGGGTTGAGTCTGGTTATGTACGAGAAGTACTGTACCGCCCAGAAAATATCTAACATATGCCTTTTGCAGTCTGAAAATCCCTGTTCCACTAGATCTAAGACTCGCGTGGCAAAGGCTATGGATCCTAGACGATCGTGCCTTTCCTGCAGGAGTATGGCCGAAAGGGTTCGGTCGGTGGTCGCTACCTCTATCGCATATGGGGAGTGTGGATCTGAGGCTTGCAGAGAGGGGGCTGTGCTCAGGGCGTGTTTCAATGCATCCACGTCATCCGTATGCTGTGGAAGCCATTTCCATGGGGCCTGTTTCTTTAGGAGCTCGGAAAGTGGGGCTGCTTTTGTGGCGAATCTGTCTATGTGGTTTCTACAATATCCAACCAGTCCTAAAAGTGACCGGAGTGCTGTAACGTTTTGGGGTAAGGGCAATTTGTAAATGGAATCTATGCGTTTGTATTCTATCTCACACTTCCCATGCGTGATGACCGTTCCTAAATATGTGACTTTTTCCTGGAGGATTTGGGCTTTCTGCGTTAATTTTGCATCCAATTGTTGTGAGTTGTTCTAATAGTTCTGAAAGAATCAAAATGTGCTCTTCCTTGGTGTCAGTCTGTAGGAGCAAGTCATCCACATACTGAACAAGGCATTCAGGGTGGGAAAATTTAGATAAGCCATTTGCCAATTGTCTGTGAAAATGAAGGGGGAATTGTGGAAGCCTTGTGGAAGGCACATCCACATGTACTGCTGTCCCTGGAAAATGAACGCAAATTTATACTGGCATGCTTTGTCCAGTGGTATGGACCAAAAGCCATTGCTGATGTCCAGTACCATAAAAAAGTTCGACTGGAGTCCCTGTCTCAACATGGTTTCGGGACTCATGGCAATGGTGGGGGCTGCTAGGGGAGTCACTTTGTTCAACTCTCTGTAGTCGATGGTCAGTCGCCATGAACCATCAGGTTTTCTTACTGACCAAATCAGGGCATTGTTCGTCGATGCTACGGGTCGAATCACTCCTTGATTCAATAAACTTTGGATTACCTTAGCTATCTCTCCCTTGGCTTGCTGGGGGAAGTCATACTGTTTCTGGGGTTTAGGATCGGGACCTGTAATGTTTACTATTCCTGGGATTTTGCCGCAGTCGAGCTTGTGCTGGGCAAATGCTGCTTTATGTCTTTTCAAGACCTCTCTAACCGCTTTGTCTGTGGTAATGGTTTGTGGATCAAATCAGTACGCTCCTACTGAGCTGATTCTATGGCCATAATCTCCTACTGTGAACACGTGGCGCTGCTCTAGCCATTTTCCATATACATCGGTTGACTGGGTCGAATTAAAGGTTATGTGTACTCATGAAATCTATGCCTAGGATGTGTTCTGCTGCCTGGGGTAAATCTACTAAAATGACCGAGTGTTTTATTTGAATATTGCCAATCTGTAAGAGTAAAGGTGTCCGTAGTGGGCCATATCTCTTTCTGGTACATGATGGAGGAGTTTAACGTGGTTCGGGACCCTCCTGTGTCCCAAAGGAACTCTACGGGGTGTCCCCAGACTGTGCCTGCAACTACCGGTCTTCCGGACTTATCCCAAAGTGTATCGCAGACCCAAGTTGGAGAGCCCGAACACCATCAATCGGTGCCATTCATGGCCGAATTATCTGCTCGAGCGCTAACGCTGTGGATGGGGGAAGGGGGCGTTTAGGTGCTGATTCCTTTGCTGCTTTGGGGGGCATTGCATTCTCGGGCATAGTGTCCTTTGTGTCCGCAATTATAACATTCCTGTGTCTTGGGGTGCTGCGCTGTACCTCTGCCTTCATTGACCCATGCGGGGTCTTGGTGTGCCCTTACTGGATTCATTGTGGCGTCTATTCTCTCCTGCTCTGTCATTATCTGTATAGACTGTTCCCAAGCTCTCGACAAGCGTTTTAGAACCCAAACTTCATTGTGTGTTGGGTCTGAGGGGTCGTAACTGGCACATGCCTTCTGTCCTGCTTCTGTGATGTGGAGATGCCGGCGTTGGACTGGGGTGAGCACAGTACGAAGTCTTACAACACCAGGTTAAAGTCCAACAGGTTTGTTTCGATGTCACTAGCTTTCGGAGCGCTGCGAGGAAGGAGCAGCGCTCCGAAAGCTAGTGACATCGAAACAAACCTGTTGGACTTTAACCTGGTGTTGTAAGACTTCGTACTGTCCTGCTTCTGTGGCATGGGATACCAGCGTACGGGTCCATTTGGCCTTATTGTCTACCGATAACTGGGTGCGGGCTAACTCACCAAATACCGCAGTAAAATGGATCCAAAGGCGTCCAGCGAATGCTGTTGGATGCTCTCTCTTTTTCTGCCGGCACCGGTTGAGTCCTTCTACCGGATCTCTTCAATTATCGCCAATGGCAACTAAAATGGTTGTTTTCATCTCTTGGAGGCTACCTCCTCCTACATTTTGTGGGTCGGGAAGGGCTGAACTAACTGACGGGTCTAGGCTCATCACTATGAGCTTTACCTCTTTCTGCTCGTCTGAACCGTACATGAGGGTTTGTTGCTTTACTAGTTTGAAAAAGTGGTGTGGGGTGGAAAGTCTCTATCTTCTCGCCGGCATCTCTTAACTGGGTGATGGTTAATGGGGTGGTGTATACAAAATCGGGTTGGTCTTCCGTGGTGACCCTGCACTGCGTGGTGATGGGATTCATTGGGTTGGGTGCTGCCAGTGCAGTCGGTGTGCGGGTGCTTTTCTTTTCGGGGCCTGGAGGGCTCTATTTTGATTCTCAGCCTCACTTATGTACCGTTGGGCCGTTTCGCTGAGTTCCTGCCAATCGGGGCCGTCTTCCTGATCTAGCTGTGGGCCAAAGGTGTCTCTGAACCCATTTTGAACAGATAGCAAGGATTGCAACTTTGCAATTTGCTGACGGCACTTGGCATGATCCACCGAACTCTGCCTCTGTTCCATGATGGAACTGTGGAGTGCTCGGAGGGCTGCCTTCAAATCATCGCCCTGTTTCCTTAACTGTTGTACCTGGTTCTCTGTTTCTCCTCTTACCATCACAGCACGTTACGTGTCCTGCTAGGCCTTATACTGAATTTGGAAGCTGCTAAGGTGGGCGAGACAGGATTGATGTGTCCTCTTGACATCATCCATTTCCTTGTCCTTCACCGCTAACTGCTCCCGGAGCTGCACATTTAATCTCTCGCTTTCACTAATATCTCCCTCCCTACTTCTCTCTTTCTCCTCAAGCTGCTTACAGAACATCCTCACGACCTCCTCTGTGCCTCACGATTGTGCCAAGCAGGACATGATCGCCATCGGCTTACGAATCTTTCTTAAACTTTTCTTGTGGATCTCGGTCAGGCTGTCCCACCAAGTCTGTTCTATGCTGCCAGGACCTGTTTCCTCATTTGCGCATAATTACGACCATAGGGGCCATCCTTTCCCCTTTAGGTATCTGTTATGCTCTTCTTCCCATACGGGACACTGTTCTAATCTGTTGGTCGCTGCGACCTCGGGCTCTTGTGGATGCATCAGGTATTCCATTGCCTTCATGGCCATCCCTACAATTACTTCTGTCTACCGGAAATTTGGAACAAGGGGGAATAAAGCGGTGCTGCAAACATGGGTACAGCTCAAGCTATTTTCCGATTCACGCAACTCCCGAAAGTTTCACGCAACAAAATCTATCGAGTTTACCTTATAATCCCTTTGTTAGTACGCATGCAAATTACACACTTCCGAATTCTGGAGGTTTGATCGATACTGGTTTCACTTGTGGCTTCTTTTACTTTGCCAATTTGGATTTCTAATTCAAACGCTTTTGTGGGTTCTCTCGGAGTGACACAGTCACTTCTGGGTCGAGTCCCATCAGATGTCGCCAATAACTGTTGCGTTTTCTTTTTTTACTCTTTTACTCTGTCCTCTCTGTGGCTCTGTTCCAATTATGGCAATCAGTGAGTTTTCCCTTCTTTCTTTTGGTATCTATGTTCTAATTCTCAGAGTCGCCAGGTATCAAATGAGACCACCACTAGGTTCAACCGGCTATCGATCAAAGAGCCAAACACCAGTTAGTTAGTTCAAGGTCAAGGGTACTTTATTTACACACAATTAGTCATGCAACATAAACACTATTAGTTAACTACACCTATCGACGAAGACAACCTGTACTTAACTTTGGGCACCCGGCTTAGGTCAGAAACAGTGGCCGCTGTTCGATTCTGGATGTATCGGGTTTGAAGGAGTAACTGCTGCTCAGCTGGGCTCATCCGTCTGGTAGCGAGCATTGAACTTGGACTTGCTTCTGGTGTTGCTGCAATTGGAGATGGCCGTGACCGGGGTACCAGGTCCAAGAGAGGACGAAAATGTGGCAAACTCTTCTTCTTATATTTGGGGGTTTTCGCGCTCTTTTGGGCGGTCCTTCACTTTGGGCTCCATTAATTGGGTGATCCCTGATCACTCTGTTCGATTCCTAACCAATAAGCGGGCGGGAATCTGGATGGCTGGGCGTATCCCAAGCGGTCCCTGACTCCATTGTTGACGCTTCCCTTGAACAGGGAGTGGCGCCGAAATGTCTGGGACTGTACCGGTCACTCGAGTACCAGTCCTTTGTCTTGGTGAAGATGGGCCATCAAATGATAATCGGCCCATCAAAATGCTAATTGGTCGGAGTTTCAATATCGTGTGGGCTTCTTGCTTGTAAATATGCATATCTATGATTTCAGGCTCTGAGCCTGCCTGAGTCTTGGCTTGTCCATTTTACCCGCTAGACTTTGTGAGTTTCTCTGTCCCTAGTTGTAAGTGGCCATCCCAGACGGCTACACTATCCTCCCAACCAAAAAACTAGCCCTCCATACTGGCCCCTCCCCAGTATATCCCCTCACCCTCAACGACCCCCACCCACTAACTATCCACCTACACACCTGTCTAATGCCAACATCCAGACCATCCCAAATATCCTCCACCTCATAACTGTCCAACACCCCCCCCCCCAACCACCCGACACACCAACCACCTGTCCCCCTACCCCTCCACCCCAATCACACCACCCGACTACTCCCTGACCACCACCTTCGACCACCCTAACCCCTCACCCACTTAACCGTGGGTTACCTTCTTGGCTTTTCCAAGTTTCTGGACCTGTAAACGTACGTGGTTTACAGCAGCTAGCATTGCAAAAGATGGGGCATGGCTCCACTTCCGCCGACGCTGTTGCACTAGACTGGAAGGAATCCAGAGCTGCTGTGCTGCATATCTCTCACCAGGTCCGAGTCGGAAGATCGGGTGAGAAATGTGCAGCTGTTGATCGGGTTATTAAAAAGGAGTGGATTGGCAGTCGGATGGTGACAGCCTCTCCATGGCAGTTCCAGGCCAATGTTGCGGAAATTTGACACTCATTTGCTATAAGTTTGGTGTCTGCTTTATGAACAAGTTATGGAGCAATTTTGAAACTATGACTGTGAGAAATGTGAAGTAGAAAACAGCATGATGTGATTGGCAAGGCCAAATTTCTTAGCTCCTGCTTGCTCATTCATCACCAACAGAACCCTTCCTGCTGAACTTGTGATTCTGTGCTTTTAACAAAATGTATCTTTGACTTCAGCAGTGGAGTGATACTGGTTGGGCAGTTGCACAGTGCAATCCTGTAGCAAGTGGCCATAAAGAAAAAAGACTTAATTGAAAGGCAATGTATCACGATGTTTTACTGAAAACCAGATACCGGCTCATAAATTTACAGTAAGCTCAGTTTAATGCTCTTAATTTAAGAGGTGACCTAAAACAAATGTCATTGACATCACTTGCAGGAGAAAATGGATTGTTAAGTAGAAAACTTTATTAAGCAGTTGTACAACCAGTTGCAAACCAGAGGAAGGCATTATAAATAAATCCCTGATAGATAATTTCACAAGTCATTATCTGACATTGTGATTTACTTATATGGAAATATAAGTTTTGTTTATGCAGAGAATAAAAGTTGTTTTTTTACGTATTTATAAGTTTGAGGGGTATTTTCCACTATGATACACATTGCACTATACATAGGAATATATTTTTATGGCAGACAGCAATTTGGTTCATTTGCAATTCTATAGAAATAATTTTCCAGAACTATTGCTCTCTTTGCCTGATGGCGAAAAACATTATTATGCTCTTAAGGAAATGTACCCAACAGCCACATTCTCACTTCCCCAGACAAAAAATAAATTATGATCTTTCCTTTTAAGAGTAGAAGGGCAATAAAGTTTAAAAGCACTCCAGAGCAAAAGATAAATCTGTTTGTGATGTGTACTAATATTGTGAATGTGTTTCCAAGGAATACATAAAATATATCTTTGTAAATGTAATTTGTCATGCTAGAATAAAAAGCTACCCTTTCTACATAGTGCTGCTGCAAGCGATCAATATATGTGGCCATTCACCTAACCTAAATGCAAAATTATGCTTCCTATAATCAAAACTCTAAGCAAAAAATTAAAAACGGTCCACATTTCTTCCCACTCCGTGTATCGTCACCTTGACCTGGTGGGGAGATTGTGTGCTCCAACAATCCCTAGAGTGATACAGTGGGGAGCTCCTTGTTCCTGGTAGGGCCACCCGCGGTAGCAAGGTTGGTAGGAAGTGCCAGATAAGTTGTGGTCCAAAGAATCTTCAATTACCTAACAGGAGAACGAAGACCATGCTTCTCACGCTGCAAAGGTGAAAAAGGCAGCAAAGACAAGGTGGCCCCTGTCATCGTCTTTTGACGCATCATCGGGGCCTGACCACCAACCCATCAAGATCGTGTGGACAGTGACGGTGATCCAAGGTCCCCACATTAAATAAAGTCATGCACAGGCTTCTAACAAGATCCATTTGCCAAATCTTGTGGTGATTGAGAATTGACGATGGGGTAGAACTGTGAACCTGGGAGTACCTAGACAAGAATCCGCACACAGGTGACAGATGCATTTAAGTTGCCGGACACTTGTGTTGGGACAGAGGGGTCGTAGAGCAGCAGAATCTGTAACTGAGCAGTTCTCTTTAGTATACCCACTGCTCACCCCAAATGTGGAAGGGGCTAGGAAAGCTGACCTAAAAATAGGATGGCCCCCTTTCTCCTGACTGGGGAACCACACCCAGTGGGATGACCATTTTGTGGTCAAAGGAAGAAAAGTTTAGATTTTGCAACTTGGAATATTAAAACACTTACAGATAATCTCAAGGGTGACCATCCAAAAGGAAGAACTACAATCCTATCATGTGAGGTAGCAAGAGTCCAGATTGACATTTCTGCCCTTGTCGAGACTCGTCTTCCTGGGGAAGGGCAGCTGAAGGAACAAACAGGGAGATGAAACTTCTATTGGAATAGAAAGGAATAAAAAGAAAACATACCTTGTGTCCACCATGCCTTTGATGCACTGCCAGGACTCCCAGTTGTATTAATGAAAGGCTCATGATACTCTACCCAAAGCACAGTCATGATCATCATGCCACTGTTATATCCCAACTCCTGACTCCGAGGAGTATAAGATTATTAGGGGCCGAGATAGACAAGACATGAAAAATTTGTTTCCCCTAGCGCAAAGGTCAATAACTAGGGGTTACAAATTTAAGGTGATTGCTAGAAGGATTAGAGGGTCCATAAGGAAAATGTCTTCACACAGAGGGGTAAAGAAAAATGCGATAAAGACACTCTGAGGCACTCCTTGAAATGTGGCAACATTGACTTTAATAACTAGGAGGAGCTTGCTACCAATCATTCAAAATTGCGACAACTTGTTTATCGAGCTGCATCATGTTGTGTCCAAATGCTTTAATGAAGAAACACTGCGGCAGCAAAGAATAGGAAACAAATCCTGAAATTCAGATCCACCACTTGCCCAAATTATTATCAGGCCTCTCCCCCTGAATAACTGCTCCCCCCATTTAAGAAAGTCCATTCACTTTGGTGTGAGGGCAAACCAGTGTGAATAATGACTGGTCTCTCAAAGTGCGCATCTGGCAAGCAGGCCTTCCAGGGGAGATCAGGTGAGCGTATTGTTCAGGGAGACAGGGTCATGCCCGGGCATCCCCCGCAGCACTTCATCGTCTGGGATGTCACTTTTCCCACCCACTGTTGGCCTTTTACGATATTCAAGAAAATTCCACCCAATGGGCAGGATTTTCCAGCCCTTCCCACTGTGTTTTCCGGCGGTGGCGGGATCTTCCTGTCCCACCGATTTTTTCATGGCTTGCCCATCTCACTGCTGTGGAATCTGCCGAGGGGGGGGAGGGGTGGATGCGGTTGCCTTCAGTGGCACTGGAAGATCATGAATGGACAGGAAGTGCCAAAAAACTCTTCCACTGTCACTGTTGTAAGAAATGCGGAAGCCAAAATGTGCATGACTAACTCTCACAAACAGCCATGTGATATAATCTGTTTTTTTGCGGCATCGATTAAGCGATAAATATTAGCCAGGATACTGGCATAGCATAACTCCCCTGCTCTTCTACAAACAGTGCTGTGTGATCTTTTACGTCCACCCAAGCCGACTGATGGACCCTCAGTTCAGTGTATAATCTGAAATATAGCACCTCTGACAGTGCAGCACCCCCTGAATACTGCTCTGGAGCATCTGCTTTTAATTTTATGCTGCAGCCCTGGAGTACGTCTTGAATCTGAAATCTTGTGATTCAGAGGCAATAGTGCTACCAATTAATCTTGGGAAAACCATTAAACATTGTTTCTGATGGACAGTACTATTTGTCATTTAGAACGGTACAGATTAATCATAGACAATCAACGTGGATTTGTTATGGCTAGGTCATAACTGGATAACTTGATTGAATGTTTTGAGGAAGTAACAAGGAAGGTCAGCATATTTTAATTAATGTACATGGTGTTTACCAAGGCTTTTGATCAGACTACACATGGCAGGCTGGGCAGAAAAACACAAGCCTGTGGGATTTCAGGGAATTTGGCAAATTGACGGCAGAATTGACTGGGAAGGTGGTGGCGAGATGCCTTCTTGCACCATGACAACTTCTGGAGACTGAAAATGCACATTTAAACATAATAGTTCTGGAAGACACTGTCAGATATATCTTGCTCCTCCACAGGCTACATTCTAATGGAACTTGCAGATAGATTTGACATTGAAAAACATGCAATGTCGTGAACGTGGGTACTTGTACCTTAGACCCCTAACAAAAGTGGGAGAAAATGTTACGGCTAGTCCATTCAGGAATGTGTAAATTTTTAATAGTGCAATAATTAATAATTATTGGCAAAGAACTTCTTTAGCCTGAAAATGTTAATTTTAAAAGTGTGGAACTTCATTCTCTCAAAAGTTAGTGTTAGTGATTTAAAACATAATTTTGTATTTTATTAACTTTCCCACTCTATATTAATCCCATATCGTTGCCACTCTGTATTCTAATTTCTTTACATGATTTAAATCTTATTCATTTTTATTCGTACTTCCTGGTTTAGATTCTGCCTGTCTCAGAAGGGTTCTGCTGAAGAACCTCGATGGACGCAATCTATCGGCCGCATTGCACCTGAACGGGGGTGCAGCCCAGCAGTTAGATGCTGGGAGATCCCTCTTCTGGAGGCCTAACGGGATCTCGCAGGTCGTCGTGATCTGAATCTTGCCCATTGTGGGTACGATCAGTATTTGGCAAATCTGCATATTAGAATAAGACTTTCTGGCAGAGCCAGGGGGCCAGGCTGGAAGTGCCAAGGTGCACAATGGCACCAGCAGTGCCAGGGTACCATCCTGCCCAGAGGGCAAACACCTGGGGGCCTCCGTCGGGTCAGGCAAGCTGCATATTGGAGCACAAATGCAAGGTCGGCTGTGCCAAGGTGACAGTTTGGCATTTTTCCTGAGCCGCGGATCGGGCCTGCTCATATGAAGTAGGTATGGATGCTCCAGGACCCCCCTTATTGGGACTTTTGGGGGATCCAAAGGTTGCGTTGAGGGGGGTGGGCGTTCAAGAGATCGGAACGCCATTTAAAGATGGTTTCCCGATCTCCTCCTGCACTTGAGGAGTTCCGGTGAGCAGAGCACCTCGGTGCAGGAAACGGGACTGAGTGTGGCCTCCGCGGGGCTTTCGCTGCTGAGACGCCAGATTACAACAATGTCCCGTTAGATAGCATGGTGTTTCTCGGCGATACAAGTGCCTGGAAACAATCGGCTTGACGCGGGACTCTGTTGTAATTTAGTTAGATCGCGTCCGATGTTTCTTGCTCTGTTTATAGATCTCATGCATGCCCTGTAGAGGGTGCTGCACTTGTGATGGATTTGAACAAGTTTCCCCTCAAAAGTATACAAAACCTTTGTGGACAGCTGTCGGTGAGGTAAATGGTAAATGCCATTCCTTCATCGCTGACTGTAAAGTCTGGGCCACAGAATTCCCAGTTGCAATGTTCGATCCTGAAAAAGCAGCAGTACCTAGTATGAGTTAAAGGTGGAATGGCTGTGAGGAATGTGAATGAGGCATTGCAGCTATTTGACTGTACAAAATAGAACAATTGAAATACTATGCTGTGGAATATGATTGTATGAATGCTTTGTATATTTACACAAAATTCTTCAGATAAATTATCCCATATATTTTGAATGGTTTATGGCAACTCAATGATCTTAAGTGAGTTTTCGGCTTGATTAAAATAGCAGGCAAAGCAATTTAATAAGGAAATTTAAATGTTGTACAATTTTAATATGGAGTAAACCTCTGAGGTAGATTGAAGTCTCATTTTTAGCCTGATGAAAGTCTGACCAGCATATTAAAAAAACATATGGGCCAGGATTCTCCGAAATTCCGGCCAAGTGTTGACGCCAGTGTCAAAACCGGCACCAACGACGCTGGCGTCAACGGGCCTCCAGGCCCAGGCATTCACCCCTTCCTAGGGGGCTGGTATGGCGCCGGAGTGGTGCCCGCTGCTCCGGTGCACGAAAGGTGGCGCGCCACGGCCAGCGCGGGTCCGCTCATGCGCTTGGGTTGCTATTTCCGCACCAGCCCCCCAGCAATATGGTGGAGCCCTACAGGGGCCCGGCGCGGAGGAAAATAGGCCCCCCCTGAATTAGCCCGCCCACCGATCGGTAGGCCCCGATCTCGGGCCTGGCCAACTTGGAGGCTCCCCACCCCCTCAGATCCTTCCCCCCACCAGGACGGCCTCTGCAGCCAGAACTCCGAGGTCCCGCCTGGTAGGACCATATGTAACTCACGCCGGCAGGACTCGGCTGAACGCGACGGGCACCCAGCCCGTCGAGGCACGGAGAATCGCCGGAGGGGGGACCACTTTGAACGGCCCCCGACCGGCGTTGCGGTGACCCCATGGGCGCGATTGGCAGCAGAATCGGCGGAGCGCCGTGGTGCGATTCTCGCGCCCCCCCCCCCCCCCCCCCCCCCCAGCGATTCTCCGACCTGCCCAACAAAAATAAAGAGACTGCTAAAGCGCATAACACGTAATACACATCGGACAAATGTATAAAAATGTGATCTATAATTGTAAATGCTAATCATTAACAATAACAATCAAATAATGATCATTACACGACAGGAAAAATATTGATAATTGTAATAACTATAATTCTAAATATAGCAATTCTAAATATGTGCTGATTATAGTAATGAGACTAATTATCAATAAACGTTGTGCATATAATTATGTATCAGTATGTTTGTAATGACCGTAAAAACTAATGTTTTAGTAACTCTGATACAAACTGTCGTAAAGGTGATTTAAAAAAAATTAAAAACACAGAACAGTCTGGGGCAAAATTCTCCCGAAACGGCGCGATGTCCGCCGACTGGCGCCCAAAACGGCGCCAATCAGACGGGCATCGCGCTGCCCCAAAGGTGCTGAATGCTCCGCATCTTTGGGAGCCGAGCCCCAACATTGAGGGGCTAGGCCGGCGCCGGAGGAATTTCCGCCCCGCCAGCTGGCGGAAATGGCCTTTGTTGCCCAGCCAGCTGGCGCGGAAATGACATCTCCGGGCGGCGCATGCGCGGGAGCGTCAGCGGCCGCTGACAGTTTCCCACGCATGCGCAGTGGAGGGAGTCTCATCCGCCTCCGCCATGGTGGAGATCGTGGCGGAGGCGGGAGGGAAAGAGTGCCCCCACGGCACAGGCCCGCCCGCGGATCGGTGGGCCCCGATCGCGGGACAGGCCACCGTGGGGGCACCCCCCGGGGCCAAATCGCCCCTCGCCCCCCCCCCCCGCCCAGGACACCGGAGCCCGCCCACGCCGCCTTGTCCCGCCGTTCAAAAGGTGGTTTAATCCACGCCGGCGGGACAGGCAATTTCTGGGCGGGACTTCGGCCCATCCGGGCCGGAGAATCCAGCGGGAGGGTCCGCCAAGCGGCGTGGCCCGATTCCCACCCCCGCTGAATATCCGGTGCTGGAGACTTTGGCAACCGACGGGGCCGGGATTCACGCCAGCCCCCGGCGATTTTCCGACCCGGAGGGGGGTCGGAGAATGACGCCCCTGGTTCCAGTCTGCGTATCGAGTCGATCTATTGTATGAAGCTCCCAAATTATCTTCAGGAGAGTAAGCAATTCAGATGAACAAAATCTAGTCTATGGCTTGACTGACAGCTGCTGAAGGAAATGTAATCGCCATCTAGCTCCAAAATCCTGATTACCACAAGCCAGCAGGGTAGTACTGACTGGCCTTCTGTTTATTTTCCTGATCTTTGCTGACTTTTCCACGTTCTGGTGTAGGTCTCTGCAGGGCTTCCACTGCCTTTATCTCCTTTCCTCAACGTTTCCTTGCATAACCTCTCTGCTGACCTGTCACAGTCCTCAGTGTGGCTTTTGTGCCATCTGATGCCCTGCAGCTAGTCATGGAAAAAGATATTTGCGCGTTGTGTAGTCCCAATCATTGACACGTTGCCAGGTAATGTGCCCACTTTCAATCTTTTTCCACTTCACTCTTTCAGAGATTGTTCCCCTTTCGAGTGCTGCTCTGACTTGGTCCTGTCTGTGCTTCCTCGTCTCTCAGTCAGCCTTCTGTCATGTGTTCCAGATTTGCTTCTCATTGCTGCCTTATTCTTTCAGTCAGATCTGATCCAAACAAATATTCCGAAACTATCATTGTTTCATGTCATACCAAGACGCCTACTCCTCTTTTTGGAGTTCACCTCCATGAAGTTTCTAGACCCTTATAATACTCTAAGATTTCCTCACTGCTCTTTGACACAGCCAGATGCCATTCTGAAAAGTCGGCAGACTCATGCGGTCCCAATTGCTCTTTATCCAGATCAAGCTCATCAATTTTTCCAACTTCATCCTTTCCATATATTGGCTCATTGTTCACATTATTGGTGCGACAGAGGACCAAACAACAAATGCAGGTAAATGTAATTGTTACGGCCCTTGAATAGCAAGCCAAAGGTTATGAGTTCAAATCTCACCTTGTGGAAAATGATTAAAAACTGTGGTAATTATGAGCTGACTGAGCTAAGGAAAAGTTACAATGAAATTAAGTCAAATAAATCTAGTAAATTATGGCCTGGCCCCAGGAAATTACCACTTTATTGGGGTAACCAGGGGTGGGCAATAATTATGACTTTGCAGAATTCTTCACATTCCTTGAAAGAATAAAGAAACAGCAAAAAATGTTAGTTGCTATTAAATCTAAAAAGAAGTGTTTACCTCTGCATGTCTTCCCAGTCTTCAGGGCTCTCTAACAGTCAATTAATACTTTCTACTTCAATCCAATTGCTATATTTGTAGGTGTTCATGGTTTCTATATTGTAACATTAATTGATGTTTGCATTGATTGCCATTGCCCCAGAATTTGCTCAAATTAAGCAATGCATGATATTTGGGGTTCAGACAATTCCTCTTTCTGTTGCATTCATTCAGCACTTATTCTAATATATTCTGAAAGGTCAATTGGACAAGGAAACAACAAGCTCAGTAACAAATCTGGTGCAGTGAATGACATGACATCAAGCTTAGAAGAGATGCCATAACTCAGGTCCCACACGGCGGGACCTGGAAGGTGAGTCTGCAGGGGCCGTCCTGGAGGGGGGGGGTGCGGGGGGTCCGACCCCGGTCTGCCCCCACGGTGGCCTGACCCGCGATCGGGGCCTGCCGATTGGCGGGCGGCTGGTTCCGTGGGGACCTATTTTACTCTGCGCCGGGCCCCTGTAGGGCTCTGCCATATTGCCCGCGGGCACGGAATCATGCCGGCCGTAGGACGCACACATGGAAATACGCCGGTCGTTCCGCACATTCGTGAAATCGTGCTGGCCGTTCCGTGCCGGCTGGAGCTGCGGGGACCACTCCAGCACTGACCTATCCCCCTAGGAAGGGAAGCATTCCCCATTATCGGAGACCGTTGACGGCGGAGTGATTGGCGCCGCTTTTCACGCGGCATGGGGACATAGCCCTATTATTGGAAAATACCGCCCATGAACTTTGGAAGTGAGGATCCACAGAGCCTCTTTGATGAGGTAGAGCTGAGGTGAGAATAGCTTTGCAAAAGTACAAAGGTGTCGCACAAGGTAAGACAGATGACATGGGCAAATGTGGTCAGGGCTCCAGGGACCCTGATGATCCAACTATTTGCTGAAAGGTGCATGCTACATTGATTGAAGTCGGAAGAAGGCCTCTGTCATTGTTGAATGCAGATCCCCAGACCTCCTTTAAAGTCCAATGCATGGCTGAAAGAAACCAGAAACGTAAGTTTTATCACCTTCATTCCCCCTGACAAGGCCCTGTTGGAATTGGATGTTGGTGGCTGGCCTCACTTTTGGGGAAGTATGCAGTTGTTTCCTTGTTGAGGCACATTCTACATATGCAGAGCTCCCTCAACATTGTCTCCCTTTGCGCTCTCTTGAGAGGAAGATAGTAATCTCTGTAATAAATCCACTGTAATCTCTGACCACAGAGGGCTGGTTTAGCTCAGTGGGCTAGACAGCTGGTTTGTGATTTAGAACAAGGCCAGCAGTGCGGGTTCAATTCCCGTACCAGCTTACCCGAACAGGCGCTGGAATGTGGCGACTAGGGGCTTTTCACAGTAACTTCATACTTTGGACAATAAAAGGTTATTATTATTATTATTATGATACTTCGTGTAACATGGATTCTCTGTTTGCTGCTACCCAGGTCGTTAATGAGAATCAAAAGGTGACTACTCACTCGAATGACCGTTGCAATTCCTGCACTTTCTTAATGCATAGAGCGGGGGCGGGAGGGGGAGGGTGTTCTGAAACTTGTTGCCTTCAAACACTTTGGACGATTCCAGATGGCAAATCTGGACGATTCCAGATGGCAAAACTGGCAAGACGAAGTTGTCAGGCAGAAAATCTGGGATCAATTTCAGAACTCCAGAGATGAAGCTCTGCAGTTCTTTTGGACCCTCTGTTGTCCTGCATGAGAGACATGCGAGAGCCACAAATCACATCGACACCTGTTATCATTTGTTAACATTATTTTTCAACACTTTCAAGTGGCTGCAATGTAAAAACAGGGAATGAATCCAGGAAGTCTGTGGTTGCCGGTGGCTACAATGGAGGTTCATAGAATATAGAACATAGAAATGAAAATGAAATGAAAACCGCTTATTGTCACAAGTAGGCTTCAAATGAAGTGACTGTGAAAAGCCCCGAGTCGCCACATTCCGGCACCTGTTCGGGGAGGCTGGTATGGGAATTGAACTGTGCTGCTGGCCTGCCTTGGTCTGCTTTAAAAGCCAGTGATTTAGCTCTGTGCTAAACCAGCCCCAGAACACACAGTGCAGAAGGAGGCCATTCGGCCCATCGAGTCTGCACCGACCCACTTATGCCCTCACTTCCACCCTATCCCCGTAACCCAATTTCATTATGATAATTCTCGGTTTTGACCAGAGTGTTGCTTGAGTGGTGCAAAGGTGTCAAAAATTTGTGGTGCAGCTTAAATGATGGTGAAAGTGATTCATGTCATTATTTCCTATTCATTATTCCTTGATGCACAAAGGTGCACAACATTGATTTGTCATTATGTTAGCGTGGTCCTAGAAAATTCCATCCCACTCAGTACTTCTGGGAATAAGTTAAACTTAATATTTGTTCCAAAAACACTCATCAAATAAACACAATTTTTTTTTTCGAAACATTGCTTGACAGGCAGGAATGTGGGGTTGAGTTTAAAGTCAGAAGAGCCACAATTTTATTGAGTGGCGGTGTGGGCTTGAGTGGTTGAATGGCCTACTCTTGCTTCTAATTCGTATATTGTCATGCTTATGGATTTGACTTTAGAGGTCTGCCAGATAAGGTTCAGACTGACCTAGCTTTATTCAATAACTGCAATAAATTTACTTCAGGAAGTTAATCTTTTTTCTCAAACGTGATGCCCTTGATATCCTGAATAAATATTTTATCAAGTAGGTATTACATGGATATGATTTAATCTTGTCGAATTCTAAACAAAATTAAATGTCATCAATGGAATGATTGCCTTATTCCCTTGGGGTCTCATGTTAATAATGACATGACCTGCATTAATACACTAAAGGGTAGCCATGCAACATAACAACTGGGTAGGTTGAAAGCAGTCCAAATCATCCATTCATTCTGAGGTGAGCAGCTGAGAAATTTTAACCAAGATGTACAAAAGGTTCAACAGTGCAATCTAACTAAGAAATTAACTTATCTTAAGAAATTTTGATAAATAATAAATTCAACATTTTTTATTTCTTTCCTCTTCAAAGAGAAAATAATGTCTTTTTGAAAAAATGCATTGCTATTGGCCATGCAGTTGCAAAACAGGATCATTTAATGAAATACATGCTTTTACCATGCAACATAAATTCATTGTACACCCACAAAGTCTACACTTTCAATCCTTATTAAATGCAACAAATCTACTAGAAATGAAGAAGACATTTCATTCTGTAATACACAGCATGTGGTTCCTGACCTGCAGAAATGTGGTTGACTCTTAACTGCCCTCTGAAATGGCCGAGCAAGCCATTCAGTTCAAGGACAATTAGCTAGCCCAGCCAGTGACACCCACATAGGATTTTAGGAATTAAAAGAAGTAGGCAATTCAGCTCTTCGAGCCTGCTCCGCCATTCAATCAGCTCATGGCTGATCTCTTCCTGGTCTCAAATCCACCTCCTGCCTGTTCCCCATTTCCCTTTAATCTGTTTTTATCAGAAATATATCTATCTCCTTCTTGAAACCTTTTAATGATTCAGACTCCACTGCACTATAGGACAGCAAGTTCCATAAATTCACCACCCTCTGCAAGAAGTAGTTCCTCCTCATCTCAGTTTTAAATCTACTGCCTCTCAACCTACATCTGTGACCTCTCATTCTAGATTGCTCCAGAAGGGGGAACATTTGGTAAATCCATCTTGTTTTTTTATATACCTTGACCAGATCCCCTATCATCCTTCCAAACTCCAGCTAGTATAAGTCCAAACTGCTTAATCTCTCCTCATACTGTTATGGGCCAGGGTTTAGAGAACCCCAAAGTGTATCATGGAGTTCACCTGACCCACAACTTTTAATAGAATGTGGTATGGGGAGCACACGGCCCACTCTACAAGTGTGGTACAGCAGAAATGGAAAAGTATTTTTTAAAGCAAAACAATGTTTATTCTATGAACTCAAGTTAACCCTTTTGAAACCTACAGTGAACATCGTAGCAACCATCAATTCAAATACAACCTCCAAAGACTACAATACTAAGTAATCCTTTAAGCTTTCCTTTTAACATCCATACGACTTTAAACACCTTTTACCAGAAGCACATTAGATTTCCATTCACTACTGAGAACATTTATAATTCTGAATTCACCAAATGATCAAGAGATAGTCTTTCGATGGCAGAGAGAAACAGCAGTACACCTGCTCTGTCTGGCTTCAGCTCCAACACTAAAAACGAAACTAAAACACATCCTGCAGCAAACAGCCTAAAACAAAAGTAAAAGCTGACAGACCGCCCAGCTCCACCCAATCACTGCAGTAGTAAACACCCATTTCTTAAAGGTACTCTCACTACAGATATTTGTATACACACCCATTTATAAACATCCATACTCTCACATGACAATACGTCAACCTTTTCATCCCTGGAATCAATCTGGTACACCTCCTCTGAACTGCCTCCAATGTCACCACATCCTTCCTCAAATACGGAGACCAAAACTGGATGCGATACTCCAGCTGTGGTCTCACCAACACCCTATACAGTTGCAACAACACCTTTCTAGGGCGGCACGGATAGCACAGTGGATAGCACAGTTGCTTCACAGCTCCAGGGTCCCAGGTTCAATTCCCGGCTTGGGTCACTGTCTGTGCGGAGTCTGCACATTCTCCCCGTGTCTGGATGGGTTTCCTCCCACTGTCCAAAGTTGTGCAGGTTAGGTGGATTGGCCATACTCAATTGCCCTTAGTGTCCAAAAAAGGTTAGATGGGATTAAGGAGATATGGTAGAGGTGTGGGCTTAGGGAGGGTGATCTTTCCATGGGCCAGTGCAGATCCGATGGGCCGAATGGCCTCTTTTCTGCACTGTAAATTCTATGTCTGCTTTTATACTCCAGTCCTTTTGCAATAAATGATATGAATTAATTTTTATAGTCCTCTGCGATAAAAATGGAAGAATGGCCCAGCTTTTACACACAGCAGGGAAAGAATTGTTTTAGCTGTTCACCTGTGTAGATTGCACTGAGACCTGTTTTGGGCTTGTTGTAATCCAATATTGCAATAGATTGTGATCCTTGGAATATAGAGTACAGTAACATTACATACCTTACAGAGATTATTTAGTATGTTGCCCAAACCTTTATAACTATACAATGTTTTATGCAATTTGTTGTATACTGCTGAATAAATTAATCACTTGTTAAAAATGTATTCATGGGATGTTGTTGTCTCTGGCTGGGCCAGCATTTCCCATCCCTAATTGAGTCGCTCGCTAGGCCATTTCAGAGGCATTTAAGAGTCAATCGCTATGGGCCTGGGGTCACATGTGGGCCACAGCAGATAAGGATGTCAGATTTCCTTCACCCAAGAACATGAGTGAATCAGATGGGTTTTTACGACAATGGCTTCATGGTCATCATTAGACTTTTAATTCCAGATTTCTATTGAATTCAAATTTCACCACCTGCCCTGGTGGGATTGAAGTTGGGTTCCGCGAGCATTACCCTGTGTTTCTGAATCCTAGTCCAGTTTAGTACCCTTTCAGGGTATTGCCAAGTGCTAATGCTGTCCAACTGCATTGAGAAATGATATCAATTGCTGTCAATTACTTTTACAAAATGTCACAAATTAAACAGGATAATATTGTTTTTTGTTTAAACTTTTTTCTGAAGTAATTCTGATAGTGAGCTTTCAACTTCAATTTATTAACATACAAACAGCTAGGTGCGATTTTTCTACATGTAGCTATACCTTGCCAAAGATTTAAGGTCTTGAAAATCAGAGTCAGGGCAGTTTTCAGTATCACTTGCATTCAGTATTGTTCAGCCATGTAACTCAAAAGCATTTTTGTCTTTCTTATGTGAGAGTATGGTGACTGATTATTCAATAAAACAAAGGTTCAACTTGGGATGCATTCCATGCAGTACAGAATAATTTTGTTCGTCAGACCTTTCTCTGATAATGTGCTTATCTTCTGCAGGTATTGATGGGTGAGTCGTCAAATGGGATGAGCACGCACATTGATAGATTTTCATGCTGTATTGGCCTTCTGACATCATCTCTGGCTGATGCAGAAGCATTCACCAAAACATGGGCAACTGAATTTAAATAAACCAGTAATGATGCAATGCTATAGTTCACTTTTCCATCATAACTGCATCATATGAAACATATAAATGGCCACAGACATCTCTGAAATTGTGGGGAGTTTGATCGCCACTTCCACCTTATTTCTTTTATATTGTCAACAGAGGCGGCAACATGGGCTTTTCTTGGGAGGCTGTTTGACACTAAGTTGCTGCAGGCACCTGGATCCAGCAACACAGGTTATTTCCCAACCACTTCTCCAGTAGTAGTTTCCCAAGCGCTGGCAGCAACCCCTACAATAGTACTGTCCCAGGAAATACAGGAGCTGATCTTGTATATGTCAATAGTACTGTCCCAGGAAAATTCTCTGGATTATTGGTGACTTCTTTGGTGAGTTGAAAAGCTTGTCCCAACATACTCTACCTGCTATAAAACCCCAAGATGTAGGAGTAGAAGTTGGGCATTTGGCCATTGAGTCTTCTCTGTCATTCAATGAGATCTTGACTGATCTGATATAATGATCCTCAACTCCACTTTCCCACCTTATCCCCATAACCCTCGTTTCCCTTACTGATGAAAAATTCATCTATCTCAACCTTGAACAAATTAATGACCCAGCCTCCATAGCCCTCTGTGGTAAAGATTTCTACAGATTCACTACGCTGAGAGAAGAAATTCCTCTGCTGTAATCTCTCTTCAAGGAAAACAAAAGCTGAATAATAGCCCGATAAATTTGCATTCGAGTACAAATCAGAAAATTAATTCTCTCAGGGGTTCTGAGACCTGAAATAATCAGGCAAGTGAGATGATGACACCAATTTACTCATTAATCACCATGGGATTCCATATTTTTCTGGCCTAATGCACTCTAAATAAATACTTCTTCATCTTTAAAACACATTATTACACTTTATGTTTCTTTCAGATAATTTCAATTCCACTATGAAGATGAAGTGGCATAGGAGTGTTATGAACATCTGGGATACCAGTGTTAATAGTTCCACTGTTGTCAACATCAATGATTTTGTTGTAATTTGTCTGTTTCACCCTGTTCACCATCAATGCTGTTGCTATCTTGTTTGTGACTGTGTACCTGCCAAAGTCTTGTTTTCACAGCCCTTTCTTTCCTCAGCATCTGCCTCTGGCTTCAACTATTCCACATTAAATCTAAATAAAGTTCAGTCTTCCCTTGTCTTTCACCTTCCCACTTATGGATTAAGTGATGAACAGCGATGGGCGGGGTTCTCTGCGAATCGGCGCGATGGCCCGAACCCGGAGCCAAAAACGGCGCAAATCACTTCGGCGTCGACCCCCCCCCCGAAACGTCGCAAATTCTCCGGCCCGGAATGGGGTAGTAGCGGCGTGACGCCAATCGCGATGGCGTCACCCGTCACAGACGCATGCGGCGTCACTGCACAAAAGACGCCCCCCCCCCATCGGAGACCCGGCAAAATGGCCGCCTGCTGCGCAGCGCCAAGTGAGACCCCCCACTGCCTGCCCCCCTTTTCCCCTTCCCCATCTCCCCTTCCCCATATCCCCCATATCCCCCCTTCCCCCATATCCCCCTTCCCCCATACCACCCATCCCCCATATCCCCCATTCCCCTCCCCACCCAGACTCGCCCACCCCCCACAGCCCCCTCTCCCCCCCCCCAGCCCTTCCCTCCCCCCCCTCTCCTCCTTGGCACGCACCCTCCCCAACCCCCCGCCCCTCACCTCCCCGGCACCCACTCTCCCCAACCCCCCCCTCTCCTTCCCAGCACACACCCTCTCCATCACTCGCCCTCCCCGGACCACCCTCTCCTCCTCGGCACGTACCCTCTCCATCACTCGCCCTCCCCGGCCCCCCTCTCCTCCTCGGCATGCACCTCCCCAACCACCTCCCCCCCCCCCCCACTTCTCCTACCCGGCACGCACCCTCTCCATCACGCACCCTCTCCAACCCCTCCCTCCCCTCCCCTCCCCATCTGCCCCTCCACCCTAGCCCCTCCCTCCCTCGCCCAGCACCCCCTCCCCCCCTCTCCTTCCCGGCACGCACCCTCTCCATCATGCACCCTCTCCAACCCCCCCCTCCCCTCCCCAGCCCCTCCCCCAGCCCCTCCCTCCCACAGCCACTCCCCCCTTTCCTCCCCGGCATGCACACTCCCCAACCCCCCCCCCACCCTCCTCCCCGGCACGCACCCTCCCCCCCCCCCCCCCCCCTCCACCCCAGCATTCACCCTCTCCATCACTCGCCCTCCCCGGCCCCCCTTTCCTCCCCGGCACGCACCCTCCCCAACCACCCCCCCTTCCCGGCATGCACCCTCTCCATCACTCGCCCTCCACGGCCCCCCTTTTCCTCCCCGGCACGCACCCTCCCCAAACACCCTCCCTCTCCTCCCCGGCATGCACCCTCTCCATCACACGCTGTGATGAACGGTTACTATAACACTGTACCCTTGTCATCATGTAAGGTGATGTCCCCTTTAATACCGGGCTTGGAATGCTGAGGGACTCCGCCTCCGGCTCCGCCCACCTGGGAGCCGTATATAAGGGGCCGCCTTGTGGGCGGCTTAGCTATTAGCACACGTCTCGGCACCAGTCTAGTTCTTAGCTTATTAAAGTCTTCTTTACCGTTTACACTCTAAGCATCGTTATTGAGGGTACCACAATTTAATAAACTAAACTACATCAGGATGGACGCAGGCCTAAAACCAGAGAAGCTCAACCTGGAAGCACGGACACCGGAGGCGAACAAAATTTTTTAATACTGCCTCCGATGCTCCGGACTCCTCAGAGACTCCCGTCCTGGGGCCACGCAAGCTGCGTCTACTCCACGCCCAGGTGAGTCACAGAATCTCCGCCACGCTCAAAAAGGCAACGACTTATGAAGAGGCGGTCGAGCTACTCCGCACGCGGTTCGTCAAGCCTATCAACGAAGAGCATGCCAGGCATCTGTTCTCTACCTGCCCGCAGTGCTCGGGGGAATTGATAGACGAATTTGTCAAATACCTCACCGCGCTTGCCAGGGACTGTGACCATCAGGATGTGACAGGGGAAGTCCATATGAACCTACACATCAGAGAGGGGTTCGTGTCCTGCATCCGCTCGACCTACATCCGGCACCAGCTGCTCGAAAACGGGGCAAAAGACCTCCAGGACACTCTAATGCTCGCCTCCTTGCTGGAGGTGGCCCGGCATAACTTGGGTACGTACCCCGCGGACTCTACGAGCACCCCCCCGGACTTCCTCAGACTCAGCCATATTACAGGCCGGCGCCACGCGGCGTCCCGCTCATCATGGGGGCACACCGTGCTACTTCTGCGGGCAGGGCCAGCATCCACGCCCATGCTGCCCAGCCCGCTCTGCGATCTGCACCGACTGCGGGAAGAAAGGACATTTTGCGGGGATCTGCCTGGCCAGACCCAGGGGCCAGAAGAACAAAGACCAGCCGGCCCGAAAATCTGGCTCTCAGGCCCGCAGGCCTCGCAATGCGGCTGCGCACCGACCCGACATGCCCCCTTCTGACGCGTCATCAGCCTCGTGCGAATCATGGGAGCGGCCATCTTGTCGGTGGGCACCTTCTCGACCCGACACGCGCAGCTGACGGCGGTGGCCATTTTACGAGTCCGACTCGGCTGAGGACTCCGACTACCCGCGAGTGGGAGGGATCACCCTCGACCAAACTCGGCCAAAACATCTGCAGAACTCTATGATGCAGGTCCAGGTCAACGGGCGCGACACTGCATGCCGCTTCGACATCGGGAGCACGGAGAGCTTTATCCATCCTGAAACGGTAAGGCGCTGCTCCCTGCGCACCCATCCCATGTCCCAAACCATAGCCCTCACATCAGGGTCCCACTCGGTACAAATCAAGGGGTACTGTATTGTAGATCTCTCGATCCAGGGCGCCAAGTACACCCGTTTAAAATTTTATGTCCTTCCCACCTCTGTGCCCCCCTGCTGCTCGGACTGGATTTCCAGGCAGCCACCGACGCCTGACACTGAAGTTCGGCGGACCCTTGCCCCCCCTCAAGGTATGCTGCCTTGCGACACTGAAAGTCGCACCCCCCTCGCTATTCTCGAACCTCACTCCCGACTGTAAGCCCGTTGCCACCAGGAGCCGGCGGTACAGTGCCCAAGATATGACTTTTAGCAAGTCAGAGGTCCAGCGTTTACTGGGAGAGGGGGTCATCGAGGCTAGCAACAGCCCTTGGAGAGCACAAGTGATGGTAGTCCGGTCCGGGGATAAGAAACGGATGGTCGTGGATTATAGCCAGACCTTAAACCGATTCACGCAGCTTTATGCGTACACCCTTCCTCACATCGCGGAAATGGTCAATCGGATCGCCCAATACCAAGTATTTGCCACGGTCGACCTCAAATCCGCCTACCACCAGCTCCCCATCCGACCAAAAGTCCGCCCCGATACTGCCTTCGAAGCAGCCGGCCGGCTCTTCCACTTCCTCAGGGACCCTTCGGCATCACAAATGGGGTCTCCGTCTTTCAAAGGACGACGGATCAAATGGTGGACCAGTACGGTTTGCGGGCTACATACCCGTACTTGGACAATGTCACCATCTGCAGCCGTGACCAGCAGGACCATGACGCAAACCTCAAAGTTCCTCTAGACCGCCCGAGCCCTTAACCTGACCTATAATGAGGAAAAATGTGTTTTCCACACAGCCCGGCTAGTCATCCTCGGCTATGTCATGGAAGACGGGGTCCTAGGTCCCGACCCCGACCGCATGCACCCCCTTAAGGAAGTCCCCATCCCCCGCAGCCTCAAGGCCCTCAAACAGTGCTTGGGTCTCTTCTCCTACTACGCCCAGTGGGTCCCCAAGTATGCGGACAAAGCCCGCTGTGGCGCACAAAGACTCCGTGAGACGAATAGAGTGAAGTCGATGAGGCTTTATTAAGCGTGTCTGTTCCCCAGCAGCCCGATAGTAAACTGGCCTGCGGGGGAAGGCACCGGCTTCTTATACTTCGCCTTCAGGGCGGAGCATGAGGTCAACGGCCAACCAGGACCCGGGATCTGTCAGCCAATGACATTAGGGCTTCCAGTCCCACATGACCCCCAATACATACTACCACATTCACCCCTTGTCAAAAATGAACCCGGCGGGGTGATGCTTCGTATGGTGGTAAGGGTTTACAGGGCTGGTCCTGGGAGGATAGAACAGTTACATGGTAGTACAGTATTGGACAGTATCGTCCTGTTACAACTATTTACAGAGGGTATAGGAAAAACAAAATGTTCATTGGACAGTCCATCTTTGTTTTACATCGACGCCACGAGTCGGTCGGGCGGTCTGGTCGTCCGTGTCGATCGCCTCGGCCCCGGCGGTGGTGGTGGTGCTTGTACCAGCGTTGTCGCCTCCGGGAGCCGCACGGTTTCAGCTGTCGGTGCAAAGGGGAGGGGGACTGATCCTCCTGGGAAGGGGGCGGTCGCGGCGTGCGGCGGTGGCAGGAAGGGGGGCGGTTGGGTTGATGGTGTCGGGGGGGTGTGCGTGGTGCCGGCGGGCGTCAGATCCCGCAGGGAGACCGTGTCCTGTCGGCCGTCGGGGTACTCCACGTAGGCGTACTGGGGGATTGCGTGGAGGAGGTGAACCCTATCGACCAACAGGTCCGCCTTATGTGCCCTCACGTGCTTTCGGAGCAGGATGGGTCCTGGGGCCGCCAGCCAGGTTGGCAGCGACGTTCCAGAGGAGGACCTCCTAGGGAAGACAAGGAGACGCTCGTGAGGCGTTTGATTAGTGCTTGTACATAATAACGACCGGATGGAATGGAGAGCGTCCGGGAGGACCTCCTCTAAGGAGTATGGGAGATTGCGGGACTTGATGAAGTGGTAAAACCGAGTGACCCCCGGGTGGCAGAGGTCCTCGTGGAGGGCTTGGAGGCGGTCAATTTGTGCGTTGGCACATGTGCCGCGGGATAGGGCATCGGACGGCTCGTTCAGCTTTCCGGGCCGGTACAAGATCTCATAGTTGAAGGTGGAGAGTTCGATCCTCCACCGCAAGATCTTGTCGTCCTTGATCTTGCCCCGCTGTGCATTATCGAACATGAAGGCTACCGATCGTTGGTCAGTGAGGAGAGTGAATCTCCTGCCGGCTAGGTAATGCCTCCAATGTCGCACAGCTTCCACTATGTCTTGGGCTTCCTTTTCCACTGAGGAGTGGCGGATTTCTGAGGCGTGGAGGGTTCGGGAGAAGAAGGCCACGGGTCTGCCCGCTTGGTTAAGGGTAGCCGCTAGAGCTACGTCAGAGGCGTCGCTCTCGACCTGGAAGGGGAGGGACTCGTCGATGGCGCGCATCGTGGCCTTTGCGATGTCCGCTTTGATGCGGCTGAAAGCCTGTCAAGCCTCTGTCGACAGCGGGAAAGTCATGGTCTGTATTAGGGGGCGGGCCTTGTCTGCGTACTGGGGGACCCACTGGGCGTAGTATGAAAAGAACCCCAGGCAGCGTTTCAGGGCTTTTGGGCAGTGCGGGAGGGGAAATTCCATGAGTGCGCGCATACGTTCGGGGTCGGGGCCTATTATCCCATTGCGCACTATGTAGCCCAGAATGGCTAGCCGATTGGTGCTAAAAACGCACTTGTCCTCGTTGTACGTGAGGTTCAAGGCTTTGGCAGTCTGGAGGAATTTTTGGAGGTTGGCGTCGTGGTCCTGCTGATCGTGGCCGCAGATGGTTACATTGTCGAGGTACGGGAACGTGGCCCGTAACCCATGTTGATCAACCATTCGGTCCATCTCCCGTTGGAAGACCGAGACCCCGTTTGTGACGCCAAAAGGGACCCGTAGGAAATGGTATAATCGCCCGTCTGCCTCGAAGGCTGTGTACTTGCGGTCACTTGGGCGGATGGGGAGCTGATGGTAGGCGGACCTGAGGTCCACAGTGGAGAAGACTTTATACTGGGCAATCCGATTGACCATGTCGGATATGCGGGAGAGAGGTAACGCGTCTAGTTGTGTGTACCTGTTGATGGACTGGCTATAGTCAATGACCATCCTTTGTTTCTCCCCTGTCTTCACTACTACCACCTGCGCTCTCCAGGGACTATTGCTGGCCTGGATTATGCCCTCCTTTAGTAGCCGCTGGACTTCGGACCGAATGAAGGTCCGGTCCTGGGCGCTGTACCGTCTGCTCCTAGTGGCGACGGGTTTGCAATCCGGGGTGAGGTTCGCAAACAAGGACGGGGGTTGCACCTTGAGGGTGGCGAGGCCGCAGATAGTGAGTGGGGGTATGGGGCCGCCGAATTTAAACGTAAGGCTCTGTAGGTTACATTGAAAATCTAAGCCCAGCAAGGTGGGGGCACAGAGTTGGGGAAGGACGTTAAGTTTGTAGTTTTTGAATTCCCTCCCCTGTACCGTTAGGGTAACTATGCTGAATCCCTGGATCTGTACGGAGTGGGATCCTGCAGCTAGGCAAATCTTTTGTGCGCTGGGGAAGGTAGTTAAGGAACAGCGTCTTACCGTGTCGGGATGTATAAAACTTTCCGTGCTCCCGGAGTCGACTAGGCATGGCGTCTCGTGGCCGTTAATTAGGACCGTTGTCGTCGTCGTCTGGAGAGTCCGGGGCCGAGCCTGATCGAGTGTAACCGAAGCGAGCCGTGGTTGTAGTAGTGGGGTGGGGTCCGTTGTTGCCGTCCAAGATGGCGTCGGGGATGGACAAAATGGCCACCCCATACACCGCACGTGGCTGAGGGGTCACAAGATGGCGCCGGGGGGTGGACAAAATGGCCGCCCCCATGCATCGTACAGGTCGGGGGCGGTCCAAGATGGCGGCGCCCCTCCTCCCCTCATGGTGGTCGGGACCCAAAATGGCGGCGTCTGCGGGTCGCACATGGTGTGCTGGGGGGTGTGGGGAGCGCTAGGTCCGCGCGGAGTTCCTGCATTGCGAGCGCCCGGGCCGCGGGCGCTAGGACCGCGCGGAGTTCCTTGACTGCGAGCGCCAGGGCCGCGGGCGCTAGGACCGCGCGGAGCTCCCTCGCCGGGGACAGCGGTGGTCGGGGCCCAGGCCGGCGGGTCAGTACCGCGAGCGCTGGGACGGTGCGGAGCTCCCTCGCCGGGGACAGCGGTGGTCGGGGTCCAGGTAGGCTGCGCCGGCGGGTCAGGCGTGGGGCGCGGGACGGGGGTGAGGGCCCACGTTGGCGGCGCCAGCGGGTCAGTCGTGGGGCCGCGAGCGCTGGGAGCGTGCGGAGCTCCCTCGCCGGGGACAGCGGTGGTCGGGGCCCAGGCCGGCGGGTCAGGCGTGGGGCGCGGGACGTGGGTGAGGGCCCAGGTCGGCGGTGTCGGCGGGTCAGGCGTGGGGCCGCGAGCGCACCACCGCATAGTGGCCCTTTTTCCCGCAGCTTTTGCAGATGGCTGCGCGGGCCGGACAGCGTTGTCGGGGGTGCTTCGCCTGGCCGCAGAAATAACAGCGGGCGCCCCTGGTGCGACTCGGCGTTTGGACTGCGCAAGCCTGTGGGGTGTCCGGGGGGGGGGTAGGGGGTTTGCCGCGGCGGGTACGTACGGGGCCCAATGGCCTGCCGCGCGGTCGGGGCCGTAGGCGCGGGTATTACGCGCGGCTACGTCCAGCGAGGCTGCCAGGACCCGTGCCTCTGAGAGTCCTAGCGACTCTTTTTCTAGAAGTCTTTGGCGGATTTGGGAGGATTGCATACCTGCCACAAAAGCATCGCGCATTAACATGTCCGTATGTTCGTTTGCATTCACCGACGGGCAGCTGCAGGCTCTTCCCAAAATCAGCAGCGCGGCGTAGAACTCGTCCATCGATTCTCCGGGAGCTTGCCGTCTTGTCGCGAGCTGGTAACGAGCGTAGATTTGGTTAACTGGGCGAACGTAGAGACTTCTCAGTGCTGTGAACGCCGTCTGGAAATCGTGGGTGTCTTCAATGAGGGTGAAAATCTCCGTGCTCACCCTCGAGTGCAGTACCTGCAGTTTTTGTTCGTCTGAGACTCGGCCTGTGGTCGATCTAATGTAGGCCTCGAAGCAAGTCTGCCAGTGTTTGAAGGCTGCTGCCGCATTCACTGCGTGGGGGCTGATCCTCAGGCATTCTGGAATGATCCTGAGCTCCATAGTCCTTTTTAGGCACGCTTAATAAATTGTGGCGCACAAAGACTCCGTGAGACGAATAGAGTGAAGTCGATGAGGTTTTATTAAGCGTGTCTGTTCCCCAGCAGCCCGATAGTAAACTGGCCTGCGGGGGAAGGCACCGGCTTCTTATACTTCGCCTTCAGGGCGGAGTATGAGGTCAACGGCCAACCAGGACCCGGGATCTGTCACCCAATGACATTAGGGCTTCCAGTCCCACATGACCCCCAATACATACTACCACACCCGCCCACTCATAAAGACCACCACTTTTCCCCTCTCAGCTGAGGCTCGATTGGCCTTCAACTGCATCAAGGCCGGTATCGTCAAGGCCGCTATGCGCGCAGTGGACAAAACTAACCCCTTCCAGCTAGAGAGTGATGCATCAGACATCGCCCTGGCTGCTACCCTCAATCAGGCAGGCAGACCAGTAACGTTCTTCTCCCGGACCCTCACCGTCTCCGAGGTTCGACACTCTGCAGTCGAGAAGGAGACACAAGCCATTGTGGAGGCTGTGCGGCGCTGGAGACAGTACCTAGCCGATAGAAGGTTCACCCTCGTCAACGTCCAACGGTCGGTCGCCTATATGTTCGATAACACGCAACGGGGCAAAATTAAAAACGATAACATTTTGAGGTGGAGGATCGAACTCTCCACCTACACGTACAATATCAAGTATCGTCCAGGGGAGCTCAACGAGCCCCCAGATGCCCTGTCCCCACGGCACATGCACCAACGTGCAGGATGACCACCTGCAAGCCATCCACAATGACCTCTGCCACCCGGGGGTTACCCGGCTTGTCCATTTTATCAAGTCCCGCAACCTACCTTACTCAACCAAGGAGGACAAGGCCATGATCAGGGCCTGCCAGATCTGTGCGGAGTGCAAACCGCACTTCTACCGGCCAGACAAGGTTCGGCTCGTGAAGGCCTCGGGGCCCTTTGAGCGACTGAGCTTCAAGGGGCCCCTCCCGTCCACCAATCGTAATGCCTATTTCCTCACCATTATCGATGAGTTCACCCGCTTCCCATTCGCCATTCCCTGCCCCGACATGACCTCAGCTACCGTGATTAAGGCACTGCACAGCACCTTCACTCTGTCCAGTTTCCCCGCTTATATCCACAGCGACCGGGGTACATCGTTCATGAGCGATGAAGTGCGTCAGTTTCTGCTCAGCAAAGGCATCGCCTCTAGGAGAACGACCAGTTCTAACCTGCGGGGAAACGGGCAAGTTGAGAGGGAGAACGCAACAGTGTGGCAGGCTGTCCTTCTGGCCCTATGGTCAAGAAGTCTCCCTACTACCCGCTGGCAGGAGGTCCTGCCCGATGCCCTACACTCCATTAGGTCGCTCCTCTGCACGGCCATGAATGAGACCCCTCACAACCGATTATTTGTCTTCCCCAGGAAGTCCACCTCCGGGGTCTCGCTTCCACCTTGGCTGACGGCTCCGGGACCTGTTCTTCTCCGGAGGCACGCGAGGAGCCATAAAACGGACCCCCTGGTCGAAAAGGTCCGATTAATCCACGCCAACCCAGTTACGCCTACGTCGAGTACGCTGACGGCAGGCAAGATACTGTTTCCCTCCGGGATCTGGCACCCGCTGGATTCACCACTACAGACGCCCCTTCCCGCGCCGCTCCCTTGCAGGACCCGGCACCCCCTACAACACCCCCCCTCCCGGCCCCACTCCCCGTTGGTGAGCACCAACCGCACGCGCCCCCCAGCGCCCCCCCTTTACACACCCCACCGGCACCAGCACCGCTACCCCCGGCCCCGCCTATTCTCCCTGCACCCCATTCCCCCGCCCCGACCCGGACCGATGCTCCGCCTGCCGTGCTCCCGGACGTACCCTCAACCAAGACGTCAGTGTCCGCCGCGCCACCGCCCGAACTGAGGAGGTCGATGAGGATGATCTGGCCACCAAGACGGATGGACTTATGATGGCACTTCACCCCCACCGGACTCTTTCGTAAACAGGGGGTGAATGTGATGAACAGTCTGTAACACTGTACCCTTGTCATCATGTAAGGTGATGTCCCCTTTAAGACCGGGCTTGGAACCCTGGGGAACTCCACCTCTGGCTCCGCCCATCTGGGAGCCGTATATAATTGGCCGCCTTGTGGGCGGCGTAGCTGCTAGCACACGTCTCGGCACCAGTCTAGTTCTTAGTTTATTAATGCCTTCTTTACCGTTTACACGCTAAGCGTCATTATTGAGGGTACCACGCACGCCCTCCCCGGCCCCCCCTTTCCTCCCCGGCATGCACCTTCCCCAACCCCGACCCCTCTGCTGCCCAGCACGCACCCTCCCCAACGCCCCCCCCACTCTCCTCCCTGGCATGCACCCTCTCCATCACGCACCCTCTCCAACCCCCCTCCCCTCCCCCAGCCCCTCCCCCTCTGCCCCTCCCTCCTAGCCCCTTCCTCCCCCCTCCCTCTCAGCCACTTGGGAAATTGGGGCGGCCCCGGGGCACGTTGCGTCGCGCCGGTCCTCGACATTCTCCGAGGCGCGCACAGGATTTTAGAGGTGCCGGAGAATATCGCAGGGCGGCGGGGTGGGTTTACGCCGCCCCCCCTGGCGACTCTCCGACTCGCCGGGGGGTCGGAGAATCCCACCCGATATCTCTGATATTCGATCCATCTCTTGACCTGTCACTTCATGCAATCCACCCATCTTTATCATGCTCTGCTGCACAGAAAGTGTGACCTATCTGTTCAGCAGCATCAATTAAATCTGGAACTGCTGGAAAAAACCCTGCAGGTTTGGCATCATCTTTGAAGAGAGAGTCAAGTCCAATGTGACACTTCTTTGAACAAAAGAGAGGGAGAAATATGATGGGTTTTATGCTGTTGAAAAAGGGGAAAGGTCAGATGGAACTAAAGAGGAGGCAGGGATGGGTTCAATGACAAGCAAGATGATCTATCAAATAAGTTATGGAACAAAAGCCAAAGGAAGTGGTGATGGTTGTAGCAAAGAAACAAAGCACGTGTCCAGAGTTGGTAGTAACAGCAGAATAAATGCAAAAAACAAGATACTGATTGATGCATGGCAAAACAAAAAATCAAAATGGAGGACTGAGTTCATGGTTTAACGCTGAGCCTAGAAGGTTGGATTGGATTTGTTTATTGTCATGTGTACCGAGGTACAGCGAGCCGCTCAAACAAATCATTAAGAGGGCACCAGCTTAGGGGCGTTGATAACGGCGCCTCTGCCATTCCCACCGGCATGGTACTCCACCAGCCCTGTGGTGGTGGCAGCCCTGAGAGTCTGGGGGCAATGGAGGAGACATGTGGAAGCAGAGGGAGCATCGGTTTGGTCTCCAATCTGTAATAATCACCGATTTGCCCCGGGAAGGATGGACGGGGGGTTTCGGAGATGGCAGAGAGCAGGGATTGAGAGGATGGGGGATATGTTTATAGAGGGGAGCTTTTCTAGTTTGAGGGAGCTGGAGGAGAAATTTGGATTGGTGAGGGGAAACAAATTCAGGTACCTGCAGTTACGGGACTTCCTACGTAGGCAGGTTTCAATCTTCCCGCTCCTACCACCAAGGGGGATACAGGACAGGGTCGTTTCCAGAGGGTGGGTGGGAGAAGGGAGGGTCTCTGACATTTACAAGGAACATATGGGGTCAGAGGAGATGCAGACCGAGGAACTGAAGCGCAAGTGGGAAGAGGAGTTGGGAGGAGAGATAGAGGATGGTCTATGGGCGGACGCATTGAGTAGAGTCAACGCGTCCACAACATGTGCCAGGCTCAGCCTGATACAATTAAAGCCACTGGGCTCACATGGCAGTGGCCCGGGTGAGCAGGTTCTTTGGTGTCGAAGACAGTGTGCAAAGTGTGCGGGCGGGCCAGCGAACCATGTCCACATGTTCTGGACATGTCTGAAGCTTAGGGGATTCTGGCAGGGGTTTGCAGATGTCATGTCCACGGTGTTAAAAACAAGGGTGGCACCGAGTCCGGAGGTGGTGATTTTCGAGGTGTCGGAAGACCCAGTAATCCAGGAGGAGAAAGAGCAGATGTTCTGGCCTTTGCTTCCCTGGGAGCCCGGAGATGGATATTATTAGCTTGGAGGGACTCAAAGCCTCCGAAGTCGGAGACCTGGCTATCTGACATGGCTAGCTTTCTCTGTTTGGAGAAAATCAAGTTCACCTTGAGAGGGTCAATCTTAGGGTTCGCCCGGAGGTGACAACCGTTCGTCGACTTTGTTGCGGAAAATTAATCGTCAGCAGACGATTAATTAGCGGGTGGGGGCTTAGTTTAGCTTAGATTAGGGGGTTAATAAAGGTGGGACCTGTAAGGGAGGAAGACGGCTTTTGCACTATGTTTATAGGTTCATGTACATTGTTTATTTTGTTGTTGTTGTAAAAATCAAAAAATACCTCAATAAAATGTTTATTAAAAAAAAACAGATTGTTAAGTACATGAAAAGAAAAGAAAAGAAAAAGAAAATACATCATAGGGCAACATAAGGTACACAATGTAAATACATAGACACCGGCATCGGGTGAAGCATACAAGGGTGTGGTATTAATCAGGTCAGTCCATAAGAGCGGGGAAGAAGCTGTTTTTGAATCTGTGCGTGTTCTCAGACTTTTGTATCTCCTGCCTGATGGAAGAAGTTGGAAGAGTGAGTAAGCTGGTGGGAGGGGTCTTTGATAATACTGCCCGCTTTCCCCAGGCAGCTGGAGGTAAAGATGGAGTCATTGGATGGGAGGCAGGTTTGTGTCATGGACTGGCCACTGTTCACGACTCTCTGAAGTTTCTTGCGGTCTTGGGTCGAGCAGTTGCCATACCAGGCTGTGATGCAGCCAGATAGGATGCTTTTAATGGTGCATCTGTAAAAGTTGGTAAGAGTTAATGTGGACATGCCAAATTTCCTTCGTTTCCTGAGGACGTTTAGGCGCTGTTGTGCTTTCTTGGTGGTAACGTCGACGTGGGTGGACCAGGACAGATTTTTGATGATGTGCACCCCGAGGAATTTGAAGCTGTCAACCATCTCCCCCTTGACCCTGTTGATGCTGATAGGGGTGTGATGTGTTGGGTGTTCTGGATCACATAGAGGTCACCAACACTTGAAATAGTGCAACACTATTTTATTGAATCATGAACTGTTTAAACATACTCAGACTGTGGGTTAATACAATGCTAGCTTTAACTAAAGACCTTTGCCTTGTCCTAACCAGTCGATGCACTCAGCACATGGTGAATGTCTGTGTTGCAGGCTTCAGAGCCATGTCCTCCTAGCTAGCTTCTACTCAAATGAGCGGGAACTCTGATGCCCCCTGTCTTTATAGTGCGTGTGCTCTCACTGGTGATTGGCTGCGGTGTTGTGTGTGTTGATTGGTCCCACTATGTGTCCATCAGTGTGTGTCTGCACCATGATATACTGGTGTATATTATGACATCCCCTCTTTTATAAAAAATGTACCTGCATGGCAATAAATAGTGTATGGTGAATTTTCCTGACTATGTATGTGCAAAATATTTACAGGACTATGTACATAAAAACTAAGCTATTTACATGGGAAGGTGCCTGGTGCAGAAAAACAGTGTGCCACAAGAATAACGAGATGAACACTATATACAAATCACTTGAACGATTAAACGGAAGAACAGAACAAATCAGAAAGTCCATAAGTCCACAAAGTTCACAAATTAAGTCTCTGAGGTGGGCGACGAATTCTGGTTGACCGTCAGGGTGGCACACCATTCATCATCGTCTGGATCAATGCTGTATACCGACAGCAGCTGGTGTCTTTGCTTCGGGGACAGCCTGTTTTTCGTTACGACCCCGACTCGAAAAGGCGCCTTCGTGTCCTCGGTGTCACTGCTGTGTGGGAGGTCCGCCTAGGACTCGGTGACCGTGGGTTGAATTGCCCGAACATTCCTGCGAGGCTGGCTGAAGCGATATGAATTGGCAGGCTGAGCTGCTCTACAGAAGGCAGCATAGTGGCGAAGTCTTCCACATCGTAGGCATTGTCGAGATTTTGCGGGGCATTGCCGCTTTAAGTGGGCGGAGCCACAGTTGCCGCACGTCGTGATGTCAGCACGTTCGTTGCACCACTGCGCATGCACGGTGCGGTCGTGCGTGGTGCATGCCTGCGCATTACGTTCCTCAAATGCCGTCCCCTCGTTTGGTGCGTACAAGCGCGGGAGTCCGCGAAAAGTGCGCGAAATGGCTGCCCTCATCCAGGCTGAGGCCCTGGAGGTGCTCAATCACTTGGACCCATTCCGCCTCGTGGGGACCTTGCCGCGCCGTTTCAGCTGCTTGTATTTGGGAATACCGACTCGTGGCATTTTCATGTAAGACACAGGTCTCGATGGCGGTCGCTAGGGTGAGTTGCTTTACTTTGAGGAGCTGCTGACATAGGGGGTCCGACTGAACACCGAAAATGATGTGGTCGCATATCATGGAGTCGGAGGTGGGCCCATAGCTGCAAGATTGTGCAAGGATGCGGAGGTGCGTGAGAAAGGATTGGAAAGGTTCATCCTTACCCTGCAAACGCTGCTGGAACACATAGCGTTCAAAACGTTCATTCACCTCTCTGCTGCAGTGAGTGTCAAACTTGAGGAGGACCGTCTTGAACTTCGTCTTATCTTTGTCATCTGCAAAGGTGAGAGAGTTGAAAATGTGAATGGCATGGTCCCCAGCCGTGGAGAGGAGAAGAGAAATCTTTATGGTGTCCAAGGCGCCCTCCCTGTCCGTGGCTTTGAGGAAGAGCTGGAAGCGCTGTTTAAAAATCTTCCAGTTGGCCCCGAGGTTGCCGGCGATGCGGAGCGGCAGCGGCGGGCTGATGTTGTCCATGTTGCAGGATGACGGAATGCTGGCGGAAGGCAGATCACTTGCAGGTTGGTCTAAGAAGTGCTAATATCCCACCTATCCTGGTATCATGATGTGTTGGGTGTTCTGGATCACATACAGGTCACCAACACTTGAAATAGTGCAACACTATTTTATTGAATCATTAACTGTTTAAACATACTCAGACTGTGGGTTAATACAATACTAGCTTTAACTAAAGACCTTTGCCTTGTCCTAACCAGTCGATGCACTCAGCACATGGTGAATGTCTGTGTTGCAGGCTGTGAGCTCTGTCCTCCTAGCTAGCTGCTACTTGAATGAGCGGGAACTCTGATGCCCCCTGTCTTTATAGTGCGTGTGCTCTCACTGGTGATTGGCTGCGGTGTTGTGTGTGTTGATTGGTCCCACTGTGTGTCCATCAGTGTGTGTCTGCACCATGATATACTGGTGTATATTATGACAGGGTGTGTACAGTACTTTGCTTCCTGAAGTCAATGACCAGCTCTTTAGTTTTGCTGGCATTGAGGGATATATTGTTGTCATTGCACCACTCCACTAGGTTCTCTATCTCCCTCCTGTATCCTGACTCATTATTCGAGATCCGGCCCACTATGACCGTGAAGTCTGCAAACTTGTAGATGGAGTTTGAACCAAATTTTGCCATGCAGTCGTGTGTGTACAGGGAGTATAGCTGAGGGCTAAGTACACAGCCAGGAATATGGTGTCTGCTGTGGACCGGTTGCGGCATGCGTATTGCAGTGGATCAAGGCATTCAGGGAATATGGAGTTGATGCGCTTCATGAAGAACCTTTCGAAGCATTTCATTATGACTGATGTCAGGGCCACCGGACGGTAGTTATTGAGGCACATTGCCTGGTTCTTCTTTGGGACCGGTATGATGGTGGTCTTCTTGAAGTAGGCAGGAACCTGAGAGTGGAATAAGGACATGTTAAAGATGTCCACGAACACATCTGCCAGCTGATCCGCGCAGGCTCTGAGAGCACGACCAGGGATCCCGTCCGGACCCGTCGCCTTCCAAGGATTCACTTTCAGGAAGGCCGATCTGACTTCGGAAGCAGTGATGGTGGGTATGGGCGTGTTATGGACTGCTGGGGCACGCAACAGCGGATCAATGGTTTCCTGCTCGAAACCGAGCATAGAATGCATTGAGTTCATCGAGGAGGGGTGCGCTGCTGCTTGAGATACTGCTCGGCTTCGATTTGTAGCCCGTTATGGAGTCTAGGCCTTGGCACAACCGCCGAGAGTTTGTAACACTAGTCTGTGACTCCAGCTTGGTCTGATATTCTCTCTTAGCATCCCGGATGGTTTTGCGGAGTTCGTACCTGGATTTCTTGTATAGGTCAGGGTCGTCTGACTTGAATGCCTCACACCTGTCCTTCAGTATGGAGTCAATCTCGCGATTGAGCCATGGTTTCCGGTTGGGGCACGTTGGAGAAAGGGCAAGAGTGGGGGCAGTGTGGGCCTGGAGCAAGACCGTGAACATGGGAAGAGTAGGCCTCGAGCAAGAGCAGTAGGGGTGCCAGTGGCCCAGAGTGAGAGCAGGGTCCACTAATGTGTAAGAGGGTAGTGCGTGTGAGTGTGTGTGAAGGGTGAATATGTGTGTATGTATGAGGAGGTATGTTTGTGTGAGGAGGTGTATGTGTGAGGAGGTGCGTGTGTGTGAGAGGAGGTGTGTATCTGTGTATGTGTGTGTGTGCGTGCGCATGTGTGCGTGCGCATGTGTGCCTGTGTGGCGGGATTTCCCTCCAGGCCACAGTCAGAACATACTCATACGCTGAGGAGAGGGAGGTAAAGGGCAGGTGTTACACCTCTCGTGATTGCATAGGAAGGTGCAGCGAGAAGGGGATGAGATGTTGGGAGTAACAAAGGAGTTGGCATGAGGGCACACTGACGTGAATTATGATAGGTCTCTTAATGCATTCACCTGGCGAGCAGAATCTACCAGAAGTGTTCAGGTGAATGCATCGCTCAGGGGATAGAGGGAGATGTCAGGGCACTTCCCTGGCACTGTTCTGGCACTGCCCAAATGCTGCTCCCTGGCACTGTCCACTGGCACTTCCCCCTGGGCAGGCCAGTGGTGTTTCTCGGGTAGATGGGGATTATTCAGGAGGGGCGATATTTGGCGGGGGGAGGGAGCATGTTACGGTTTTATATTTTGTATCGCCGCGGCCTTTAAAAAAAGCCCCCAATCTTTAAAAACTAAGTTGCTCGTGGGGGTGCGGGGCGGGGTGGGGGGGGGGGGGGGAGGGTGCAGTTGCAGTGTGGTAGGGGGTCTCAATAAGAGCCCACTCTTTTATGGCTATCAGCTGAATGATATGGCGGAAGAAGCCATTGTGGTTGGAGGCAGAAGAGCCGTTTTTTCCACCCCTTGTGACAGTGTCAGAAAATGCGAACATTCTGTCCATTGGCGTAACTATAAATATTTTTTTCCTCTTAAACAACTTGAGTACCAGCTGATTCTTTGACTGCCTTCTTCCCTTTAAACTACAATCTATACTGTTCAAATGCATCTGAAAGTAAACTCTGCCTGAGCAAGAAAGATATTTCAGTGGATCTGTTACTGAAAATCAAGTCATTGAAAAAGTTATAATGGAAACAAATAAACTGGATATATTCTTTGAAGAAGGCAGAATAGAAAAAAGGTGCTGGAGGTGATCTCAAAATAGATGGTGTAATAACTTCAAGAACTGGCTCCACCAGTTAACGTAGAAGAACAATGGTTTATTCCAACCAAAATAAACTATTTACAGAGTGCTTTAAAACAGTCTTACCATACTCAGCTCGAGGGCCCAACTGCTGAGACAAGTCCCAATACGTCCCAATGAATTCCCATCCCATCCCCGATTGGAGTAGCGGGTCACATAATCCCTCCCTCAGCAAACGTCCCTTAAAGGGGCGAGCAACTACATCCCTCCCCCTTTAAGTCCCTTTTTACACCTGGGAAGAATTGAATTACACAATTTCTTAAACAATAACAGTCACAAACACTTTTACACGAGTCCATCGATGACTCAGTCTGCCTGGTGACTTTTTCTCCCTTGTAGAGCAACGTAGCTCCAGTGACTGAGGTTCTTCTGTTGAGGTAGTTGCTGTTGCCCTTACTTCACAAGGACTCACTCCTTGTACTGACTTTTCACCTTCCTCTGTTTCCTGAGGGATAACACTCTGGCCTGTTACTTGCTTATCCGACAGTTCACTTCTCAGGCAACACACACTGCCTCTTGCTGGCACAATTTGATCAGTCGTCGCACTGGCTCTTGGGACGGCTCTTGCCCAAGCAGGTGGCCTACATGCTTCTTGTCCTGTACTTTAACCTCAGAACAAATACAGTGCAGAAGTCACCATTCGGCCCATCGAGTCGGCAGCGGCGCATGAAAACCACTTGACCTACCTACCTAATCCCATTTGCCAGCATTTGGCACATAGCCTTGAATGTTATGAGGTGCCAAGTGTTCGCCCAGGTACTTTTTAAAGGATGTGAGGCAACCCGCCTCTATCACCCTCCCAGGCAGTGCATTCCAGACCGGAACCACCCTCTGGGTAAAAAAGCTTTTCCTCAAATCCCCCTTAAACCTCCTGACCCTCACATTCAACTTGTGTCCCCTCGTGACTGACCATCCAATTAAGCGTAACAGTTGCTCCCTAGCGACCTTGTCCATGTCCCTTATAATCTTGTACACCTCGATCAGGTCACTCCTCAGTCTTCTCTGCTCCACTGAAAACAACCCAAGCCTATCCATCCTCTCTTCATAACTTAAATGTTCCATCCCAAGTAACACCCTGGTGAATCTGTTGTGCCGGCACTGGCAAAATGTCTAGAAAATTCATGCTCATTCTTGTCTCTTCTGGTAGCATGGGGCTGCTGTATCCATCTCTGGAAAAGGAATACATTCAGGGCATCTGCATTGGCTATTTACATCGCTAGGTAATGTTCAATGGTGTACTTATAAGCCGACAAGAACAGTGTCTAACACTGTACCCGGGCCCAAGCTATTGGTGCAATTGCCCTATCTTCCTTGAATAAACCCAACAGTGGCTTGTGGTCTGTCACTAAAATGAAATGTCTCCGATTCGATATTGGTGGAACATTTTGATGCCACAGATGATCAGATGATTGCTAGGCCCTCTATCTTGATTTTGTGAGTAGTTCTTGTTTTGTTATGTTTCCTTTGTAACATAAGCGGCTTCCTTGTGTTGCATTTGTCAAGGAAGGTTGAGACGTGTAAATAACTTCAACTCATTTATTTACACTATGTACACTTTTATAACTTGAGTTCGACACTACTGCTAATCCTATTATAGCTACCTAACTGACTAACCATCTGCTGTCTTCCACGTGGTGGGTGTAATATTGAATCAACCCTGTGCCTCTCCTCACTGACTGTCTCCACTGGCCAAAAGGGCTGATCATGTGTGTCCTTTATATATGGGTTGGTGTAATGCTCCCCTGTGGTCGTGTCACCTCCTTGTGTATCGTGAATGTCCATTGGCCGCCTCCTATCTAACTTATCCATTGGTTGAGTGTGTGTGTGCGATGTTTCTGGTGCTCCCTCTAGTGTCTGTCTAGCTTACATGTATTTACAGTGATGCACATCACCACAGTTCTCTTCTGCGTCTGTAAGGGTTCTCCATCCAGATCCCACAGGTCTCTCTGACCCATTCGCCATTCTGTGGGATAAAACTGCCCCAATGCCATATGGGGATGCATCACATGTTAAGATTATCCTCTTGGTAGGGTTGAAGTGCACCGGTAAACATGATGACTGCAACAACTGCTTGACCTGGCTAGATGCATCTTTTTGTGGTGCCTTCCAGACCCATCTCTGGCGTTTCATTAATAATGCATGTCGTGGAGCCAACATTGTTGACAGGTTGCGGGGGAACTGCCCATAATATTTAACCATCTCCAGAAAGGATTTGAGTTCAGTGGTATTCCTAGAGACCGGTGCCTCCTTGATTGCTTTCACCTCATCCTCCATGGAGTGCAATCCCTGTGCGTCCACCCGATAGCCCTGGTAGGCCACCTCATTAGCCTGGAAAGTGCACTTCTCTTTCTTGAGACACACTTCTGCTCACTGTAACCTCCTTAATACTTCTTCCAAATTCAACAAGTATTATTCTGTAGGTGCTATTACTAATATGTCATCTAAGTACAACACCTGGCAAGCCTTGCAATAAACTCGCTGTGGTTTTTTGAACATGCTGATGAAACTTCAAAAGGCATGCATGTGTACTGGTCTAACATGTTATGGGTGTTTACAGTCACATATTCCTTTGAGGCATCATCCGGCTCCAGCTGCAGGTAGGCATGACTCATGTCTAACTTCGTTAATGTTTGACCTCCAACCAGTTTTGCATATAGATCTTCGATTTTAGGTATGGGATGCTTATCCAGCTTCACAGCCTGGTTAACCATCAGCTTGTAATCCCCGCAGATGCAAATGGTTTTATCTGGTTTCACTACTGGCACAATGGGTGTTGCCCATTCTGCATCTGAGTGGCATGGTAGCACAGTGGTTAATGCTGCTGCTTCACAGCGGCAGGGACCCGAGTTTGATTCCCGGCTTGGGTCACTGTCTGTGGGGAGTCTGCACGTTCTCCCCGTGTCTGCGTGGATTTCCTCCAGGTGCTCCGGTTTCCTCCCACAAGTCCCGAAAGACGTGCTTGTTAGGTGAATTCTCCCCCAGTGTACCTGAACAGGTGCTGGAGTGTGGTGACTAGGAGATTTTCACAGTAACTTCATTGCAGTATTAATGTAAGCCGACATGTGACACTAAGACAGATTATTATTATATCACGCAGGTTAAATGATGCCTAGGTCTTCCAGCCTTTTTACCTTTGTGTCGACCTTCTGCAATAATGCATAAGGCAGAGTTCTAGCCCTGAAAAGTCTTGGGGTGGCTTCAGGTTTCGCATGAATTTTTGCCTGGACTCCTTTTATTATTCCCAGTTCTTCCTGAAAAACACCTTGGTACTTTCTGATGATCTTGCCTGGGCCCCTTCTTTGATGTGAAAAATCTCTTGCCTATTTAATTTGATCTCCTGGAGCCAGTCACGCCCCATTTGGTCCCTGACCAGTCACAATGAATAAAGACAGCCGAGTGGAGTTGTGTTGTCATGTGAGAGTACCTTTAAGAAATGGATGTTTAAGCAATGTACCTTTTAGAAAACAGTGATGTCAGAGAGTGGGTGGAGCTGAGCTCAGTTCAGCCATTTTGAAGTTTCAGTTTGAAAAAGAGCTTGGGTGTGTGTCTGTGTTTTGCGGTGAGCTGGATCTGCTGTGATCTGTGCCATAAAAGACTATCTCTGGATCATTTGGATGATTTAAACTCAGAATAGTAAAGCCTTTAACCTGATGTGTTTCTGTTTCAAGGCGTTAAGTCTCTCTTGGATGTTGAAAGGAATAACTGAAGGATTATTTAGTGTTGGAATATTTTCGGGGTTATCTTTGAAGTAAGGGGGTGTTAAGAGATCCAATGTTTATTTAAAAGTGGTCAGTTGAGTTCATGGAATAAACATTGTTTTGTGTTTAAAAACCCACGTGTCCATAATTGTAATATCACACCTAGGGAACAAGCCGCGTGCTTCAAAAGCAACAATCCATTAAAGGGAGAGGGTGGTTGAACTCCAGGATACATTTTGGGGTTCTGAAAACGACTCGCCCATAACCATTGGGGTCTCGAGGGGGATAAAAATCTATCTATTGGATTGGCTTTTGTGAACTTAAAGACAGTGAAGGATTATTGCTTTTCCGGTGCGGTGTTTTAGTTTAAGTGGGGAGAGTGTTGTGAAGAATTGCTCTTTCGGAAGCTCAGAAGATTTTTGGGTTGGACATGGGAACACGTGATACCTTACGGACAGAGAGTAAAAACAGACTGTTAGGTTTTGCGAAAGCATTGCAGTTAACACAGCCTCGCAAAATACGAAAAGATGAGGTACTTAACGCGGTATCTGCGCATTTACGTTTGCCTGTGATAGATTCTGACTCATTAGATATGGCAAAGCTCCAGTTGCAGATTAAGCAATTTGAATATGAAAAAGAATTAAAGCAACTTGAACATGAAAAAGATTTAAAGCGGCTTGATTATGCAATGAGAGAAAAAGAAAGAGATAGAGATAGAGAGGAAAAAGAAAAGGAGAGAGAAGAAAGAAACAAAGAAAGAGATAGAGAGGAAAGGGAAAAAGAGAGAGAGTTTGAACTTCGGAAAAGGCTCGGAAACATGAAAATCAGTTAAAATTGGCAGATGCAAAGGGACACCTACAGTTGGAGGAGATGGATCAGGATAATGAGACAGAGCGTCATAGTCGAAGACATGGTGGGGAGCTATTTAAATATGTCAAAGCATTACCAAGGTTTGACGAGGAGGTAGAAGCCTTTTTCACTTCATTTGAGAAGGTAGCTAAACAAATGCAATGGCCACTGGACATGTGGGTATTACTGATTCAAACAAAGCTGGTAGGTAGGGCTAGTGAAGTGTTTGCATCACTACCGGAGGAGGTATCTGGAACGTATGAGGAGGTGAAGAAATCCATCTTAAGTGCATATGAGCTAGTGCCTGAAGCTTACAGACAAAGGTTTAGAAATTTAAGGACAGAATCTGGTCAAACATACATGGAGTTTGAAAGGCTCAAACAGAGTAATTTTGATAGGTGGATAAGGGCTTTGAAAATAGACCAAACGTATTAAGCTCTCAGAGAAATTATACTTGTGGAGGATTTTAAAAATTCAATTCCTGATGTAGTGAGAACTCATGTGGAAGAACAGAGGGTTAAAACTGCGAGATTAGCAGCGGAAATGGCAGATGATTATGAATTAGTTCATAAATCAAAGATTGGTTTCCGACATCAGTTTCAGCCGGTGAGGGATAGAAACTGGGGACATGAGAAATACTCACGTGGTAAAGGTGATCTGATGGGAGATAATAAAGAGAGTATACCTCAGATTAAAAAAGAAACCCAGGAGGGTGGAAAAGAAATGAAAAGTTTCAAATGTTTTTACTGTAATAAACTAGGCCATGTAAAGTCACATGGTGATTGAAGAAAAACACTGGGAAGGCTGGTGTGGTAAAACAGGATAAGACAGTGGGATTTGTTAGATTGTAAAGGAAAGCCCAAGGGAAGCGAAGGAGGTGCAAACGATTGCTTGGCTGTTCAAGAAGTAATTGTTAAGAAGGTGCCAGATGTCTTTAAAGAATTTACTTGTGTGGGTAAAGTTTACTCATGTGTATCAGGAGGAGCAGGTAAAGAAGTCACAAATTTAAGAGATATAGGGCTAGTCAATCTTTAATGGTAAGAGAGGAGGAATTATGTCGTTTGGGAAGAATGTTGCCAGAAAAGGTGGTGATATGTGGAATTCAGGGTGAGAGGAGTAGCGTTCCATTATATAAGGTAATGTTGGAAAGTCCAGTGAAGAGTAGTGAAGTGGTAGTAGGAGTAATAGATAAACTATGTTGTCCAGGAATACAATTTATCTTGGGTAATGATATAGCTGGATCGCAGGTGGGAGTGATGCCTACTGTGGTTGATCATCCAGTGGAAGATCAGACAACTGAAGTGTTGAAGGACGAATATGCTGGGATTTTTCTGGATTGTGTAGTAACAAGGTCGCAAAGTCACAGGTTAAGACAAGAGGAGAAATCAAAGAATGAAGATGAAGTTGAAGTGCAATTATCAGAAACGATTATTGATCAGATGGTTGAAAAAGAACAAGAACAGGTGGAGGATGAGGCGGATATTTTTAGTTCAGGAAAATTGGCGAAGATACAACAGAAAGATGTAGAAATAAAACGGATATATCAGAAAGCATATACGGAAGAGGAATCTGAGAGTATACCAGGGTGTTATTACCGTAAAAGTGATGTCTTGATGAAAAAATGGAGACCTGTACATATGCAGGCGGATGAAAAGTTGGCAGAAGTTCATCAAGTAGTATCGCCTGAAGGGTATAGAAAGGAGGTGTTGCGAGTTGCACATGAGATACCAGTGGGAGGTCATTTGGGAATAAGGAAAACTCAAGCTAAAATCCAGAAACGTTTTTATTGGCTTGGACTACATAAAGATGTAGTTAAATTTTGTCAATCATGTCACACATGTCAAGTGATAGGGAAATCTCAAGCAGTTATAAAACCAGCGCCCTTAATACCCATTCCAGCATTTGAGGAACCTTTTACGAGGGTCCTAATCGATTGTATAGGACCGCTTCATAAAACAAAAAGTGGGAATCAATATCTTTTGACTATATGGATGTGTATACTAGGTTTCCAGAGACCATTCCAGTACGTAATATTACAGCTGAAAAGATTGTGGAGGAGTTACTTAAATTCTTTACTAGATATGGACTACCCACAGAAATTCAATCGGATCAAGGATCGAATTTTACTTCAAAGTTATTCAAAGAAGTTATGGATAGCTTAGGAATAAAACAATTTAAATCAACTGCGTACCATCCAGAATTGCAGGGAGCGTTAGAAAGGTGGCATCAGACATTAAAGACAATGTTGAGGGTGTAATGTCAAGATTATCCAGAGGATTGGGATAAAGGAATCCCATTCGTATTGTTTGCAATTAGGGATGCACCTAATGAGTCTACCAAATTTAGTCCTTTTGAACTAATTTTTGGTCATGAGGTAAGAGGACCACTTAAATTGATTCAGGAAAAATTGGTGGGTGAGAAATCGAAAATTACGTATCAAATTTTAGGGAACTATTAAATAGAGCAGGTGAATTGACTAGCCAACATTTGAAAGTTGCACAAAATGTGATGAAACAGGTAGTGGACAAAAAAATCCAAAGTTCGTAGTTTTGCCAGTGGGGATAAAGTTTTAGTGTTGTACCAGTGGTAGGTGAACCTTTAAAAGCTAGGTTTTGTGGACTGTATCAGATTGAAATGAAATTAAGTGAGGTGAATTATGTGGTAAAAACACCAGATAGAAGGAAAACTCACTGAGTGTGTCATGTGAATATGCTTAAAAGGTACTTTGAAAGGGAAGGAGAGAAAAAGGAGGTTTTAATGATTCTAACTCAAAGTGATGAACCAAATCCAGATGACTGTGAATTTGACATACCTCAAATTAAATTGGAAAATAAGGATGTTCTTAAAAATTGGGATGAATTGTTAAGTTACCTTCCAGAGGAAAAACGAACTGACCTGAAAGAGTTATTGATATCACATGGGCAAGTTTGTAGAGATAAATTGGGAAGTACTAAAATGACTATACATGATGTAGATGTGGGAAAGGCTGTTCCGATCAAACAACATCCATATAGACTTAACCCTTTAAAATTGGCACAGGTTAACAGAGAGATTGAGAGTATGCTTAAAAATGGCATAATTGAAGTGGGCTGCAGCCAATGGAGCTCACCCATAGTGATGGTACCTAAACCAGATGGTACCCAACGGTTGTGTGTGGACTATCAAAAGGTGAATGCAGTTACAAGAACGGACTCTTATCCTATCCCACGTTCGAAGGATTGCATTGCGAAAGTGGGACAATCTGCTTTTATTTCCAACTTCCAGACATGGAAAGAACATTTAAAACATCGAATGGAGTTCTTCGATCGACTTCAGGTGGCGGGTTTGGTGATGAACCTAGCCGAAAGTGAATTTGGAGAAGCCCGAATCACTTTCTTTGTGGAGTTACCGATACCCTCAAGACGAAGGGAAATAATGCGATTTCTTAGCATGAGTGGATTTGATCGAATATTTGTGAAAAAGTTTTGTGGCATGATTACTCCACTGATGGACTTGCTAAAGAAACGTCAAAAATTTCAATGGACAGCGGACTTTCAACAGGCATTTGACTGCCTGAAAGCTGTGATAACCAATGCTCCTGTATTGGAGAATTGCAAGGGACTCTGATCAGATTGAACTAAAGTATCTGATTCTAAAGAGAAATGCTGAGGAGTAGAGGAATGGATGGATCGTGCAGAGACTTTGTTCAAAGAGACTATCAGTCGAGAAGGATTTTGGTTGGAGGAAGAAGAACAAAGCAAAATTGACTTTATTATTATACCTGTTTGGGTGTGTTGTTTCTTTTTGAACCGGTAAAGTGTTTTTACTGTGAGCATTTCTTAATTGATGGTGCAAAGGTGAAAAATGAAACCATCTTGAAGTTGATGGTTTATTTTTTTTTCTTGAGGGGAGGTGTCATGTGACAGTACCTTTAAGAAATGGATGTTTAAGCAATGTACCTTTAAGAAAACAGTGATGTCAGAGAGTCGGTGGAGCTGAGCTCAGTTCAGCCATTTTGAAGTTTCAGTTTGAAAATGAGCTTGGGTGTGTGTCTGTGTTTTGCCGTGAGCTGGATCTGCTGTGATCTGTGCCATAAAAGACTATCTCTGGATCATTTGGGTGATTTAAACTCATAATAGTAAAGCCTTTAACCTGATGTGTTTCTGTTTCAAGGTGTTAAGTCTCTCTTGGATGTTGAAAGGAATAACTGAAGGATTATTTAGTGTTGGAATATTTTCGGGGTTATCTTTGAAGTAAAGGGGTGTTAAGAGATCCAATGTTTATTTAAAAGTGGTCAGTTGAGTTCATGGAATAAACATTGTTTTGTGTTTAAAAACCCACGTGTCCATAATTGTAATATCACACCTAGGGAACAAGCCGCGTGCTTCAAAAGCAACAATCCATTAAAGGGAGAGGCTGATTGAACTCCATGATACATTTTGGGGTTCTGAAAACACCTCGCCCATAACAGTGTCGACAGATCACTGGGGTCGTCATTGTGGCTATTATCTTCCTAGCTTCCCCCGTATATGCCTGGTCCCAGTGTTCTTCAACTTGAGGGGGTTGAACTCTTCTTAATATCTGGGGATATCAAGTTTAGACTCAGACTGTATGTCTGTGCTCCACACACTGTTAACAAAATTACTCACTGCTTTTCCTCCCCCTCTATTTTCCCGCACCTGAAGCATTCAGCTTCCCGAAATCTGTATAAGTCTGGGGGAATGGCTTCCCCCAAATCTGTAACACCCTGCGCACTCTGGGTCCATCTTAGGCTGTGGGTTTAATCTTCTATACCTTCTGGTTCATCCAGTTCCATATCTATTTCCTTGCCCGAACCAGTACCTTCACTCCTGGCGCCACTGCTGCTTGCAATTTCTTGCCCTAACTGGTGGACTACGCTGCTCAGGGTGCTTTGTAACTCCTGGGCGCCCTTTGTAACTCCATGGCTAAAGCAATATTCAGCTCCTATTTAAAGTCTACTTCCAATTCTGCCAAAAGTTTTGTTTTATGGCTTCATCGTTAATGCCACATACCAAACAATCTCTTAGCATCTAATTTAACATAGTCCTAAAATTGCAATGCTCTGCAATCTTCTTGAGCCTCACCATGAAGGCTGCAGTAGTCACCCCTGGGGGTCTCTGGTTGAATTAAACCTGTAGAGCTGTAAAATTACTGGAGACTTGGGGTGGTGGTACCTTTTGAATAACTCTACGATCTCTGCAAATGTTTTAGGATGGGGGGAATCCGAGGATATTAAGCTTAGACGGAGACTGTATGTCTGTGCTCCACACACTGTTAACAAAATTACTCTCAGCTTTTCCTTCCCCTCTATTTCATTCGCACGGAAAAATAATTTTAAGCATTCTGCATACTGTGCACAATCTTCTGTAACAGGATCAAATGGCTCTAGTTTCCCAAAACGGGAATTCTTCTGCTCGCTTCCTTGTAGAATCCCTACAATGCAGAAGCAGGCAATTCAGTCCATTGAGTCTGCCCTGACCCTCCGAAAGAACACCCGACCTCAGCCGACTCCCCCACCCTATCTCTGTTACCCCACCGAACCTGGACAACTTTGGACAGTAAGAGGCAATTTAGCACGGCCAATCCGCCTAACTTGCACATCTTTTGGACTTGTCTGGACTCGTTCTGCAACTCTTGCAATTGGATATTTTCTATGAATCCTTGCTATCAGAGTCGCTCGTCTTTACCTCATTACTAATGGAACAACTTCAAAAATTGGCTTCACCAGTTAACTTATATGAACAATGATTTATTCCAACTATAAACAACAATTTTAGGTGAGGAGTGGCACAGTGGGTAGCACTGGTGCCTCACAGTGTCAGGGACCCAGGTTCAATTCGGGCCTCGGGTGACTGTGGGGTGTTTGCACATTCTCCCCGTGTCTGCGTGGATTTCCATCGGGTGCTCCGGCTTCCTCCCACAGTCTAAAGATGTGCAGGTTAGATGGACTGGCCATGATAAATTGCCCATTAGTGTCCAAAGGTCAGGTAGGGTTTTGGGGAAGAGGGCCTAGGTAGGATGCTCCTTCAAAGGGTTGGTGCAGACTCAATGGGCCAAATGGGCTCCTTGTGCACTGTAGGGATTCTATGATTCTATTTACAGAGTGCTTTAAAATGGTTTTTCCATACTCAGCTCGAGGTCCAACTGCTGGGACTAGTCCTGACACGTCGCAGTGAAATTCCAATTCACATCATCGATCAGACTGGTGGGTCACATGACCCCTCCCTCCGAGAACTTCCCTTAAAGGGGCTCGGTACTACAGATGGGATACTAATCTATTGTCTGGAAATTGATAAGTCCAGCAAAAGGAAGGGAAGAGTAACAGGTGCATCATTGAAAAGTGAGGTATGGAAAGTAGTGAGAAGTGTACAGCCAGTCAAATTCTATAACAGCAGACATTGGCACCAAGACGATGACCAAGAGAATGGGGGAAATGGCCTGATATTGAGCCTGACTGAATGGAACAAAAAATGTTCCATATACCCTCCAAAGGTCAAGCATTGCAGTTACAATTGTGGGTTCCCATCTTTTATATAGAGGAAGTGAGTAGAATTAAAAGGTAAGTAGTTCAGGATGAGAACAAGTTCAGCTTCAAGCTAAGGGAATGAGTTTTTTGATAGATGAGCATGTTGGGCTGCTTCATCTCATTACCCTAAACATCAATATGTATATGCAGGCACACCATTGTAACAATGCAGGATCAGTATTTATTGAGATACTATACTCATGATTTCTGTGTGAGTGCTTCAATACAGTGATTCGCTCAGACTTATAAACCATTTTTATATACCTGTAATCATGACATTCAATGCATATTGCTATGATACCCATGAAAAAGATAACTTTAAAAATATTTCCCGTACCAGCCTCCCCGAACAGGCGCCGGAATGTGGCGACTAGGGGCTTTTCACAGTAACTTCATTTGAAGCCTACTTGTGACAATAAGCAATTTTCATTTCAATATATCTGAATTCCAGTGACTGACTGAGAAGATCACATCACAATATTTTGAGTTGTAAGACTTTAGCTGTAATAAATAATTGAAAAGCAGTAAGTCTAAATACTATAGTGGACAACTTGTACTCAAAACTCCAGAAAAGAGCCACCATTTAACTTTTAAAATGTCTGAAAATCCACCTCCTCCATTGTACTTCACTCTGTTTCTTAAGTGGACACTTCATTTTCCAGTCCAAATCTGTTCTCATCTCTTAGTAGCTTTTTTCCGTTTCCTCTTTTTGAGCTGGATAACTTCAAATATTCAAATTGACTTTCGTAATGAGGGTTACCTGGAGGTGCCTCTCGCTAGACAAAGCTAAACAATTATAATTTAACTCCTCAATCCTCTTCAACCTGAGTGTGAGTTCCCACCCACATTTGCATGGAGAACCAGACAGACTGGCTGCCTCTATCCCTTTTCTTCCTCTCCCAGATTCTGATAGAATTACTTTTTTGTGAGGTTCAGGAACATCTTAAGAAAAACATTGGGCTGGACACTCCATAGCCTGACACCAAAATAGTGTTAGGCGATCGGGCGGAGAATGGATTTTTGCGACGAATTTGGGGCCGGGGCCGGTTTGACGCTGGGCCGCCATGCTGCGTGATCGCAATGCGCACAGTGTGCCATTTCAACGGTGTTGGCGCATCATCGGCTGGTCCACCCACAAGGCGTTCAAGGCAGACGACCCTGACCTATACACGAAATCCAGGTACGACCTCCGCAAAGCCATCCGGAATGCCAAGAGAGAATATCAAATCAAGCTAGAGTCACAGACAGACTCTCGGCGGTTGTGGCAAGGACTAAACAACATAACGGTCTACAAAGCGAAGCCGAACAGTATCTCTGGCAGTAGGGCACCCCTCCCCGATGAACTCAATGCATTCTATGCTCGGTTCGAGCAGGTAAGCAACAATCCGCTGGCGAGTGCCCCAGCAGCCCATAATTCACCTATACCCACCATCACAGCTTCCGAAGTCAGATTGGCCTTCCTGAAAGTGAACCCTTGGACGGCGACGGGCCCAGACGGGATCCCTGGTCGTGCACTCAGAGCCTGCGCGGACCAGCTGGCAGAGGTATTCACGGACATCTTTAACCTGTCCCTACTCCACTCCGAGGCCCCCACCTGCTTCAAGAAGACCACCATCATACCGGTACCAAAGAAGAACCAGGCAACGTGCCTCAATGACTACCGACCAGTGGCCCTGACTTCAGTCATAATGAAGTGCTTCGAGAGGTTGATCATGAAGTGCATCACCTCCATACTCCCAGAACGCCTTGATCCATTGCAATTCGCATACCGCTGCAACCGGTCCACATCAGACACCATTTCCCTGGCCCTACACTCATCCCTAGAGCATCTCGAAAACAAGGACTCCTACATTAGACTCTTATTTATTGACTACAGCTCCGCCTTCAGCACCATAATCCCAACCAAGCTCATATCAAATCTCCAAAACCTCGGACTTGGCTCCCCACTCTGCAACTGGATCCTCGATTTTCTGACCAACAGACCACAATCAGTAAGAATGAACAACAACACCTCCTCCACAATAGTCCTCAACACCAGCGCCCCGCAAGGCTGCATACTTAGCCCCCTACTCTACTCCCTGTACACACACGACTACGTGGCAAAACTTGGTTCCAATTCCATCTACGAGTTTGCTGACGATACAACCATAGTGGGCCGGATCTCGAATAATGATGAGTCCGAATACAGGAGGGAGATAGAGAACCTAGTGGAGTGGTGTAGCGACAACAATCTCTCCCTCAATGCCAGCAAAACTAAAGAGCTGGTAATTGACTTCAGGAAGCAAAGTACTGTACACACCCCTGTCAGCATCAACAGGGCCGAGGTGGAGATGGTTAGCAGTTTCAAAATCCTAGGAGTGCACATCTCCAAAAATCTGTCCTGGTCCACCCACGTCGACGCTACCACCAAGAAAGCACAAAAGCGCCTATACTTCCTCAGGAAACTAAGGAAATTTGGCTTGTCCACATTGACTCTTACCAACTTTTACGGATGCACCATAGAAAGCATCCTATCAGGCTGAGTCACAGCCTGGTATGGCAACTGCTCGGCCCAGGACCGCAAGAAACTTCAGAGAGTCGTGAACACCGCCCAGTCCATCACACGAACCTGCCTCCCATCCATTGACTCCATCTACACCTCCCGCTGCCTGGGGAAAGCGGACAGTATAATCAAAGATACCTCCCACCCGGCATACTCACTCTTCCAATTTCTTCCATCGGGCAGGAGATACAGAAGTCTGAGAACACGCACAGACAGACTCAAAAACAGCTTCTTCCCCACTGTCACCAGACTCCTAAATGACCCTCTTATGGACTGACTTCATTAACACTACACTCTGTATGCTTCATCCGATGTCAGTGCTTATGTAGTTACATTGTATATGTTGTGTTGCCCTATTATGTATTTTCTTTTATTCCCTTTTCTTCTCATGTACTTAATGATCTGTTGTGCTGCTCGCAGAAAAATACTTTTCACTGTACCTCGGTACACGTGACAATAAATAAATCCAATCCAACCTAATCCAATGCTCTGCCCCCGATGGGCTGAGTTCCCAACAGCGCGGGACACGTGTGGTCCCAATCTTGCGAGAACCCGGCGTGATGGCTGCGGACTGTGTCCAGTGCTGCCACACTCGGCCAGGATCCATGCCACAGGTCGTGGGGGCTTCTGCAAGGGCTGGGGAGACTGGTGGGTGGTGGCCAGGGGTTGGGCTGTGGTGTCGCGGTTGGCGGGTTGGGGTCGCACACGGCCGGTGCCATGTTGTACCGCACTACCGGTGCAGGTTGTCAGCCATGCGCATGCACGGCCCGGGACCCAGGCATTCTCTGGCCATTTTCAGCGCAGGCGGCGGGGTTTTCAGTTGTCGCCGATGCTAGACCTTCACCGGTCCTGGAATCAGTGATGGCTCGCATCAATGTTTTGGTTGTAAAATACCACACATGCTCCGTTGGCGGCGGCACTTAGCCACTGAAACAGCAAATCCAGCCCACTGTAACCTCATACTACAATGACTGTCTATGGACTATTCCCCTCTCAAAGCCCATCCCCATGACAATGTAAATCATCTAGGCCTTGTATCTAGGTAGAGATGTTAATTAGCTATTCCCTAGACCCCTGACTTCATTCTATCTTGAAATTAAATAGACAGTTTCAAACTTAATAATTTATGAAACCTGACATTTTTAGCACCTCCCTGTGATTTGGAGACCAATTATCTATTTACCATCAGCACAACTGCTCAGGTAATTATTTACAGATGTGAATATCTCACACTATCTTCCCAGTAAAACAACCAAGACACCCAAGCTTGTTACGGGGCAGTGTTTACAACTGGTCATACGACACTCTTCATTTCTCCATTTTACCCTAAATTAAAGAGATAATCCCAAAACATGACAATCTTACAACATTCACATTTGTAACAGTATTACCATTAAGGCATAGTGAAACCAATTTTTGTACAAGCAATAGCAGAATAAGAAACTTTAACCTGGTGAAATACACTTAGCTCTTCTTAATCTCGTCCAATGATCTTGTTTACCAGGGTGGCAGCACGTGCAGCACGGTAGCATTGTGGACAGCACAATTGCTTCACAGCTCCAGGGTCCCAGGTTCGATTCCGGCTTGGGTCACTGTCTGTGCGGAGTCTGCACATCCTCCCCGTGTGTGCATGGGTTTCCTCCGGGTGCTCCGGTTTCCTCCCACAGTCCAAAGATGTGCAGGTTAGGTGGATTGGCCATGATAAATTGCCCTTAAGTGTCCAAAATTGCCCTTAGTGTTGGGTGGGATTACTGGGTTATGGGGATAGGGTGAAGGTGTTGACCTTGGGTAGGGTGCTCTTTCCAAGAGCCGGTGCAGACTCGATGGGCCGAATGGCCTCCTTCTGCACTGTAAATTCTATGATAATCTATCTATGGTTACACTGCTGTCTTGAATTCAATTCTATTTCCCATTACAGATGCGACTAGACCGGAAAACGCCAGGTCATCACAGACACTATTGGGTACTTTTCAGATATTCCTGGTCCTCTTTATCTGGTCATGGCCTGTGTCCCCCTACACAATATATATTTTACAATCCCATGTTGAGCGACACATTGTTTGAACTCATCATGCTCTGGTCCCAGAGGCATCATAGGAAATACTCAGGGGATCCTCATTCCCACCGGGGACTGGTTAGACCCATGTTCAAGGAAAAACAGATGGCTGGAGAGCAATGATGCATTGAGCTACATCAAGTCTATAGAACAAAGACAGGCTTTTTTGGCCAAATGAATCATACTGACATTTATCATCCTCCCACCTATCTCCATCTAATTCAAGCAGTTGAACCTTCTGGTGAGAAATTAGCTCTTATTAATCTTGTCCAATGATCTTGTTACCACGGTTACATTGCCCTCTTGAATTCAGTTCTATTTCCCATAACAGAAGTGACTCGGCTAAAAAAAAAACAGGTCATCACAGATATTATTGAGTACTTCTTTGCAGATATTCCATGGTCTTTTTTATCTGTGGAGATATCCATGGTCTGTGCCATTTGGGCCTTAATAAACGGTTGGCAAATTTTGCAACATAAGAGCTGTACCAAAAATGTTGACAGACATGCACACATTTCCAACATTTTCTGTTTTCATGATCAAAATGCGGATTATCTATCATAGGTAAATTTTTTAAAATTCAGACCACCACTGACAGGGATCCATTTTCTCTAATTATTTTCTCTTATAACTAATATATTTCTCGCCTTTGAAAACCCACATGTAGAGTAACTCACTCTGGTTCAGTGTTACATTTAGGGTTTAGGTCTTCCAATCATTTGTTCCCCGCACAAGATGGTCCCGCACATGATGGTGCTGGAGCGAGGTGACTCTCTGTGAGCTCTCCCGAACCGATCCACTTTTTACTTAACTTACAATCGTTCTAATCCTTTAAAATTTAATTCTAAGACATTATTAGTAACCTCTCCCTTTTATCTTTTCTTGCAGGCTTGAACACCCTCCGAGGCCCGCGGAGACCTTTTGACCCGACCCGACCTGACCACCACGACCTGGAAGCAGATCAGGCCCAAACCGGAAGTGAAGCCCCAACCTCGATTGGGAACCGACCCGGACCTCGGAGCACCCAACCCGGCCTAACAACCACCACCAGCCCCGAGATCGCCTGGCCCAGTCCCTGGAGCTCCCAACCCGACTCCCAACGATGAAACCTTGCCCAACTCGACCCCAAGAGGCCCGACCAGTGACCTGACCTGGAGAGGCCCGCCCAGCAACCCAACCTACCTGGAGATGGAAGAAAGAAAACTCTATGTGGTCGCCCAACCGGGCCTACTCCAAGACCCGACCCCAGGAGTGCCCAGGGAGGGAACAAACCACGGGACCAACCCAACCTGCCTCAGGACGCTCCTGTCCACGACCCAGGCCCCACGAAATGGTGGAGACCCCACGCGAAGACACGAACGCGCTGCAAGGTATTCCCGTGCCCGCAGAACACCGGGACCCGACCGGATCGCAAAAATGCCCCCCCCAGCAACCCCTCAACCTCAACCCGAGAACCTGCCAGACGCGAGCCCGGAAACATAACCAGCGCCCTGAGCCCTGCCAGCACCCTCAACCTCGCCAGGCGCAACCACCTAACTTCCACAAGGGACCATCCAGCCGCAACCGCCAGACTAAGGAAGCGAGGGAAATGCAGCGGTCTGCAGGTCAGACTGAAGCATCGCGGTTTCAAGGTCCCTCTCCCCAGCATACTCCTGGCAAACGTCCAAGCGATCGAAAACAAGCTGGATGAACTTAACGCTAAACTTACCTCTCAGAGGGAAGTAAGAGACTGCTGTGTGCTCTGTTTCACAGAGACATGGCTCACCCCTGCCTCACCGGACTGTGCCATACAACCTGAAGGCTTCTCAATTCACCGGACGGACCGCACCGGATCATCAGGCACAGCAAAGGGTGGAGGGGTGTGCCTCCTCATCAACGCCTCCTGGTGCTTGGGTGTGGCGACCCTGGCGACCTACTGCTCCCCGGACCTGGAATACCGTTAAATGCCGCCCATACTGTATTCCACGTGAGTTCACTTCAGCCATTATCACAGCGGTCTACATCCCACCCCAGGCAGAAGTGAGGAAATCGCTGGACAAACTGTACACAGTTATAAACAACAACGAAACAGAACACCCGGAGCCTTGTTCATCATGGCCGGAGACTTCAACAAGGCCAACCTCAAGAGTGTTCTGCCAAAATTCCACAAGCACATCTCCTGTTCCACCAGGGGCGACAACACTCTTAACCACTGCTACTCAAAAATCAAGGGCGCCTACCGTTCAATCCCCCGACAGCACTTTGGGAAATCAGACCATAAGACGGTGCTCCTTCTCCCGGCATACAAGCAGAAACTCAAGCGGGAGAATCCAGCTAAGAAGATTGTGCAGTGCTGGTCCGAGGAGACAGAAGAGCTCTTATGTGACTGCTTAGAGACAGTGGACTGGTCTATATTTAAGAACTCAGCGACCAACGTAAATGAGTATGCCACCACCGTCACAGACTTCATCAGCAAATGTGTGGACGACTACGTGCCGAAGAAAGCAGGACGTATGTTCCCCAACCGGAAACCATGGGCGGGATCCTCTCAGCCCGGGGCCGGGCCAGAGAATCCCCGCGACCAGTGCGAATTGCACCACTCCGCCCCAACGGCGGAATGCGATTCTCCGCTCGCCATTGGTGCCGGCTTGGTTGACGCGGCACCGTTCAGGGGCCACTCTGCCGGCCCGCCGATTCTCAGCCCGGGATGAGCCGAGCAGCCGTCGTAAAAATGCAAGTCCCGCCGGCGCCGTCCCCACCTGCTCTCAGCTGGCAGGAACTCGGTGTGGAGGGGTCAGGGGGCGGCCTGTGGGGGTGGGGGTGGGGAAGGCGGGTTCCGAACCCCGGGGGGGGGGCCTCCGATGTGGCCTGGCCCGCGATCGGGGCCCACTGATCGGCAGGCCGGCCTCTCTGGCTGAGGGCCTCCTTTCTTTCGCGCCGGCCCCTGTAGTTCTGCGCCATGTTGCGTCGGGGCCGGCACGTTGAAGGAAGCCACTGCGCATGCACACATTGGCGCCGGTGCCACTGCGAATGTGCGGATCCCACGGCGCCCAGTTCATGCCGGGATCAGCAGCTGGAGCGGCGTGAACTGCTCCAATGCCGTGCTGGCCCCCTGTAGGGGCCAGAACTGCTGATCCTGAGGCCTTGTTGACGCCGTCGAGAAACGCGACCGCGTTTCCGACGGTGTCAACACTTAGCCTCAGCATCACAGAATCCCGCCCCATGGTTCAATCGCGAGATTGACTCCCTACTGAAGGACAGGTCGGAGGGGTTCAAGTCAGGCGACCCTGACCTATACAAGAAATCCAGGTATGACCTCCGAAAAGCCATCCGAGATGCCAAGAGGGAATATCAAACCAAGCTAGAGTCACAGACAGACTCTCGGTAGTTGTGGCAAGGATTAAACAACATAACGGGCTACAAAGCGAAGCTGAGCAGTATCTCCCTCATCAGCGCCCCCTCCCCGATAAACTCAATGCATTCTATGCTCATATCAAACAGGAAATCAATAATCCGCTGTCGAGTGCCCCAGCAGCCCATAACTCACCCATACCCACCATCGGGTGTTGGGATGAGGTGTTGGGCGTCTTAAAAAAATATTAAGGTAGATAAGTCCCCAGGGCCTGATGGGATCTACCCCAGAATACTGAAGGAGGCTGGAGAGGAAATTGCTGAGGCCTTGACAGAAATCTTTGGATCCTCACTGTCTTCAGGTGATGTCCCGGAGGACTGGAGAATAGCCAATGTTGTTCCTCTGTGTAAGAAGGGTAGCAAGGATAATCCAGGGAACTACAAGCCGGTGAGCCTTACTTCAGTGGTAGTGAAATTACTGGAGAGAATTCTTCGAGACAGGACAGAGTTGATTTCAGCGGGAGTGGAGCAGGTTAGTCAATTTCAGCGGGAGCAGTGCGCAAGTGATTTCTGGGAGGTAAGTCTCTCCTTTAAAAACACTTGTCTTTGCAGGAGCAGGCCAGTCGATTTCAGCGGGAGCGGAGCAGGCTAGTCAATTTCAGCGGGAGCAGTGCGCAAGTGATTTCTGGGAGGTAAGTCTCTCCTTTAAAAACACTTGTCTTTGCAGGAGCAGGCCAGTCGATTTCAGCGGGAGCGGTGCGTTAGTGATTTCTGGGAGACCTTCACAGGAGCAGGCTAGTCAATTTCAGCGGTAAACACTTACCTGGTCCCGTTTTCGGTCCCTCTTTGCTGTTTTTTTTTAATTTTAGTGTTTAAGGCGGGAACAGGAAGTTCAACCCGCGGACTTCTGGGAAGACCCTCACCAATAAATTCTGGTGGAGAGGAAACCCGAGACACTACACGTGTAGTGTCTCCCACCCGCCCTCCTCCTCTAACCTAATAATAAAACCCATTGGTGTGAGGTAAGTACCATATTTTATTTATTTATTTTTTTTTTTCATTTAATTTAGTTGTTAGCCAGATCTTGGTAGAAAGTTAGAGGGATGGCAGGGAAGGGAGTGCAATGTTCCTCCTGCAGGATGTTTGAGGTGAGGGATGCCGTTAGTGTCCCTGCTGATTTTACCTGCAGGAAGTGCTGCCATCTCCAACTCCTCCAAGACCGAGTTAGGGAACTGGAGCTGGAATTGGAAGAACTTCGGATCATTCGGGAGGCAGAGGGGGTCATAGATAGCAGCTTCAGGGAATTAGTTACACCAAAGATTGGAGATAGATGGGTAACTGTAAGAGGGACTGGGAAGAAGCAGTCAGTGCAGGGATCCCCTGCGGTCGTTCCCCTGAGAAACAAGTATACCGCTTTGGATACTTGTGGGGACGATGACTTACCAGGGGTAAGCCATGGGGTATGGGCCTCTGGCACGGAGTCTGTCCCTGTTGCTCAGAAGGGAAGGGGGGAGAGGAGCAGAGCACTAGTAATTGGGGACTCGATAGTCAGGGGCACAGATAGGAGATTTTGTGGGAGCGTGAGAGACTCACGTTTGGTATGTTGCCTCCCAGGTGCAAGGGTACGTGATGTCTCGGATCGTGTTTTCCGGGTCCTTAGGGGGAGGGGGAGCAGCCCCAAGTCGTGGTCCACATTGGCACTAACGACATAGGTAGGAAAGAGGACAAGGATGTCAGGCAGGCTTTCAGGGAGCTAGGATGGAAGCTCAGAACTAGAACAAACAGAGTTGTTATCTCTGGGTTGTTGCCCGTGCCACGTGATAGTGAAATGAGGAATAGGGAGAGAGAGCAATTAAACACGTGGCTACAGGGATGGTGCAGGCGGGAGGGTTCAGATTTCTGGATAACTGGGGCTCTTTCTGGGGAAGGTGGGACCTCTACAGACAGGATGGTCTACATCTGAACCTGAAGGGCACAAATATCCTGGGGGGGAGATTTGTTAGTGCTCTTTGGGGGGGTTTAAACTAATGCAGCAGGGGCATGGGAACCTGGATTGTAGTTTTAGGGTAAGGGAGAATGAGAGTATAGAGGTCAGGAGCACAGATTTGACGTCACAGGAGGGGGCCAGTGTTCAGGTAGGTGGTTTGAAGTGTGTCTACTTCAATGCCAGGAGTATACGAAATAAGGTAGGGGAACTGGCAGCATGGGTTGGTACCTGGGACTTCGATGTTGTGGCCATTTCGGAAACATGGATAGAGCAGGGACAGGAATGGATGTTGCAGGTTCCGGGGTTTAGGTGTTTTAGTAAGCTCAGAGAGGGAGGCAAAAGAGGATGTGGTGTGGCGCTGCTAGTCAAGAGCAATATTACGGTGGCGGAGAGGATGCTAGATGGGGATTCATCTTCCGAGGTAGTATGGGCTGAGGTTAGAAACATGAAAGGAGAGGTCACACTGTTGGGAGCCTTCTATAGGCCTCCAAATAGTTCTAGGGATGTAGAGGAAAGGATGGCGAGGATGATCCTGGATAAGAGCGAAAGTAACAGGGTAGTTATTATGGGAGACTTTAACTTTCCAAATATTGACTGGAAAATATATAGTTCGAGTACATTAGATGGGTTGTTTTTTGTACAGTGTGTGCAGGAGGGTTTCCTGACACAATATGTTGACAGGCCAACAAGAGGCGAGGCCACGTTGGATTTGGTTTTGGGTAATGAACCAGGCCAGGTGTTGGATTTGGAGGTAGGAGAGCACTTTGGGGACAGTGACCACAATTCGGTGACCTTTACGTTAATGATGGAAAGGGATAAGTATACACCGCAGGGCAAGAGTTATAGCTGGGGGAAGGGCAATTATGATGCCATTAGACATGACTTGGGGGGGATAAGGTGGAGAAGTAGGCTGCAAGTGTTGGGCACACTGCATAAGTGGAGCTTGTTCAAGGATCAGCTACTGCGTGTTCTTGATAAGTATGTACCGGTCAGGCAGGGAGGAAGGCGTCGAGTGAGGGAACCGTGGTTTACCAAAGAAGTGGAATCTCTTGTTAAGAGGAAGAAGGAGGCCTATGTGAAGATGAGGTGTGAAGTTTCAGTTGGGGCGATGGATAGTTACAAGGTAGCGAGGAAGGATCTAAAGAGAGAGCTAAGACGAGCAAGGAGGGGACATGAGAAGTATTTGGCAGGTAGGATCAAGGAAAACCCAAAAGCTTTCTAAAGGTATGTCAGGAATAAGCGAATGACTAGGGAAAGAGTAGGACCAGTCAAGGACAGGGATGGGAAGTTGTGTGTGGAGTCTGAAGAGATAGGCAAGATACTAAATGAATATTTTTTGTCAGTATTCACTCAGGAAAAAGATAATGTTGTGGAGGAGAATGCTGAGACCCAGGCTAATAGAATAGATGGCATTGAGGTACGTAGGGAAGAGGTGTTGGCAATTCTGGACAGGCTGAAAATAGATAAGTCCCCGGGTCCTGATGGGATTTATCCTCGGATTCTCTGGGAGGCCAGGGAAGAGATTGCTGGACCTTTGGCTTTGATTTTTATGATGTGGAGATGCCGGCGTTGGACTGGGGTGAGCACAGTACGAAGTCTTACAACACCAAGTTAAAGTCCAACAGGTTTGTTTTGATGTCACTAGCTTTCGGAGCGCTGCTCCTTCCTCAGGTGAATGAAGAGGTCTGTTCCAGAAACACATATATAGACAAATTCAAAGATGCCAAACAATGCTAGGAATGCGAGCATTAGCAGGTGATTAAATCTTTACAGATCCAGAGATGGGGTAACCCCAGGTTAATTCACACCTCTTTAACCTGGGGTTACCCCATCTCTGGATCTGTAAAGATTTAATCACCTGCTCATGCTCACATTCCTAGCATTGTTTGGCATCTTTGAATTTGTCTATATATGTGTTTCTGGAACAGACCTCTTCATTCACCTGAGGAAGGAGCAGCGCTCCGAAAGCTAGTGACATCGAAACAAACCTGTTGGACTTTAACCTGGTGTTGTAAGACTTCGTACTTTGATTTTTATGTCATCATTGGCTACAGGAATAGTGCCAGAGGACTGGAGGATAGCAAATGTGGTCCCTTTGTTCAAAAAGGGGAGCAGAGACAACCCCGGCAACTATAGACTGGTGAACCTCACGTCTGTAGTTGATAAAGTCTTGGAGGGGATTATAAGAGACAAGATTTATAATCATCTAGATAGGAATAATATGATCAGGGATAGTCAGCATGGCTTTGTGAAGGGTAGGTCATGCCTCACAAACCTTATCGAGTTCTTTGAGAAGGTGACTGAACAGGTAGACGAGGGTAGAGCAGTTGATGTGGTGTATATGGATTTCAGCAAAGCGTTTGATAAGGTTCCCCACGGTAGGCTATTGCAGAAAATACGGAGGCTGGGGATTAAGGGTGATTTCGAGATGTGGATCAGAAATTGGCTAGCTGAAAGAAGACAGAGGGTGGTGGTTGATGGGAAATGTTCAGAATGGAGTTCAGTTACAAGTGGAGTACCACAAGGATCTGTTCTGGGGCCGTTGCTGTTTGTCATTTTTATCAATGACCTAGAGGAAGGCGCAGAAGGGTGGGTGAGTAAATTTGCAGACGATACTAAAGTCGGTGGTGTTGTTGATAGTGTGGAAGGATGTAGCAGGTTACAGAGGGATATAGATAAGCTGCAGAGCTGGGCTGAGAGGTGGCAAATGGAGTTTAATGTAGAGAAGTGTGAGGTGATTCACTTTGGAAGGAATAACAGGAATGCGGAATATTTGGCTAATGGTAAAGTTCTTGGAAGTGTGGATGAGCAGAGGGATCTAGGTGTCCATGTACATAGATCTCTGAAAGTTGCCACCCAGGTTGATAGGGTTGTGAAGAAGGCCTATGGAGTGTTGGCCTTTATTGGTAGAGGGATTGAGTTCCGGAGTTAGGAGGTCATGTTGCAGCTGTACAGAACTCTGGTACGGCCGCATTTGGAGTATTGCGTACAGTTCTGGTCACCGCATTATAGGAAGGACGTGGAGGCTTTGGAGCGGGTGCAGAGGAGATTTACCAGGATGTTGCCTGGTATGGAGGGAAAATCTTATGAGGAAAGGCTGATGGACTTGAGGATGTTTTCGTTGGAGAGAAGAAGGATAAGAGGAGACTTAATAGAGGCATACAAAATGATCAGGGGGTTAGATAGGGTGGACAGTGAGAGCCTTCTCCCGCGGATGGAAGTGGCTGGCACGAGGGGACGTAGCTTTAAACTGAGGGGTAATAGATATAGGACAGAGGTCAGAGGTAGGTTCTTTACGCAAAGAGTAGTGAGGCCGTGGAATGCCCTACCTGCTACAGTAGTGAACTCGCCAACATTGAGGGCATTTAAAAGTTTATTGGATAAACATATGGATGATAATGGTATAGTGTAGGTTAGATGGCTTTTGTTTCGGTGCAACATCGTGGGCCGAAGGGCCTGTACTGCGCTGTATTGTTCTATGTTCTATGTTCTATGTTCTACTCCCATTTGGAAGCAAATGGACGCATTAGTGAGAGGCAGCATGGTTTTGTGAAGGGGAGGTCGTGTCTCACTAAATTGATAGAGTTTTTTGAGGAGGTCACAATGATGATTGATGCAGGTAGGGCAGTGGATGTTGTCTATATGGACTTCAGTAAGGCCTTTGACAAGGTCCCTCATGGTAGACTAGTACAAAAGGTGAAGTCACACGGGATCAGGGGTGAGCTGGCAATGTGGATACAGAACTGGCTAGGTCATCGAAGGCAGAGAGTAGCAATGGAAGGATGATTTTCTAATTGGAGGGCTGTGACCAGTGGTGTCCCGCAGAGATCAGTGCTGGGACCTTTGCTGTTTGTAGTATATATAAATGATTTGGAGGAAAATGTAACTGGTCTGATTCGTAACTTTGCAGATGACACAAAGGTTGGTGGAATTGCAGATAGCGATGAGGACTGTCAGAGGATACAGCAGGATTTAGATTGTTTGGAGACTTGGGCGGAGAGATGGCAGATGGAGTTTAATCCGGACAAATGTGAGGTAATGCATTTTGGAAGGTCTAATGCAGGTAGGGAATATACGTGAATGGTAGAACCCTCAAGAGTATTGAAAGTCAGAGAGATCCAGGAGTACAGGTCCACAGGTCATTGAAAGGGGCAACACAGGTGGAGAAGGTAGTCCAGACGTCATTGGCCGGGGCATTGAGTATAAAAATTGGCAAGTCATGTTGCAGCTGTATAGAACCTTAGTTAGGCCACACTTGGAGTATAGTGTTCAATTCTGGTCACCACACTACCAGAAGGATGTGGAGGCTTTAGAGAGGGTGCAGAAGAGATTTACCAGAATGTTGCCTGGTATGGAGGGCATTAGCTATGAGGAGCGGTTGAATCAATTTGGTGTGTTCTCACTGGAACGACGGAGGTTGAGGGGCGACCTGATAGAGGTCTACAAAATTATGAGGGGCATAGACAGAGTGGATAGTCAGAGACTTTTCCCCAGGGTAGAGGGGTCAATTACTAGGGGGCATAGGTTTAAGGTGAGAGGGGCAAGGTTTAGAGTAGATGTACGATGCAAGCTTTTTACACAGAGGATAGTGGGTGCCTGGAACTCGCTACCGGAGGAGGTGGTGGAAGCAGGGACGATAGTGACATTTAAGGGGCATCTTGACAAATACATGAATAGGATGGGAATAGAGGGATATGGACCCAGGAAGTGTAGAAGATTGTAGTTTAGTCGGGCAGCATGATCAGCACGGGCTTGGAGGGCCGAAGGGCCTGTTCCTGTGCTGTACATTTCTTTGTTCTTTGTTCTTTGATCACAGCTTCCAAAGTCAGATCAACCTTCCTGAAAGTGAACCCTCGGAAGCCGAAGGTCCCGGAAGGGATCCCTGGTCGTGCACTCAGAGTCTGCACGAACCAGCTGGCAGAGGTCTTTGCGTACATCTTTAACCTGTCCCGACTCCACTCCGAGGTCCCCACCTACTTCAAGAAGACCACCATCATACCGGATCCAAAGAAGAACCAGGCAACGTGCCTCAATGACTACCGACCGGTGGCCCTGACTTCAGTCGTAATGAAGTGCTTTGAGAGGTTGGTCATGAAGCGCATCACCTCCATATTCCCATAATGCCTTGATCCACTGCAATTTGAATACCGCCACAACCAGTCCACAGCAGATGCCATTTCCCTGGCCCTACACTCATCCCGAGAGCATCTCGACAAGGACTCCTACATCAGACTCCTATTTATTGACCACAGCTCCGCCTTCAACACCATAATCCCAGCCAAGCTCATATCAAAACTCCAAAATCTAGGACTTGACTCCTCACACTGCAACTGGATCCTCGACTTTCTGACCCACAGAGCTCAATCAGTAAGAATAAACAACAACACTTCCTCCACAATAGTCCTCAATACCGAGGTCCCGCAAGGCTGCGTACTTAGCCCCATACCCTATTTCCTGTACACACACGACTGCGTGGCAAAATTTGGTTCCAACTCCATCTACAAGTTTGCTGACGATACGACCATAGTGGGCCGGATCTAGAATAACGACGAGTCAGAATACAGGAGGGAGATAGAGAACCTAGTGGAGTGGTGCAGCGACAACAATCTCTCCCTCAATGCTAGCAAAACTAAAGAGCTGGTCATTGACTTCAGGAAGCAAAGTACTGTACACACCCTTGTCAGCATCAACGGGGTTGAGGTGGAGATGGTTAGCAGTTTCAAATTCCTAGAGGTGCACATCTCCAAAAATCTGTCCTGATCCATCCACGTCGACGCTACCACCAAGAAAGCACAACAGCACCTATACGTCTTCAGGAAACTAAGGGAATTCAGCATGTCCGCATTCACTCTTACCAGCTTTTACAGATGCATATAGAAAGCATCCTATCGGGCTGCATCACAGCCTGGCATGGCAACTGCTCGGCCCAGGACCGCAAGAAACATCAGAGAGTCGTGAACACAGCCCAGTCCATCACACAAACCTGCCTCCCATCCATTGACTCCATCTACACTTCCCGCTGCCTGGGGAAAGCGGGCAGCATAATCAAAGACCCCTCCCACCCGGCTTACTCACTCTCCCAACTTCTTCCATCGGGCAGGAGATACAGAAGTCTGATAACACGCACGAACAGACTCAAAAACAGCTTCTTCCCCGCTGTAACCAGACTCCTAAACGACCCTCTTATGGACTGATCTCATTAACACTACACCCCTGTATGCTTCATCCGATGCCGATGTTTATGTAGTTACATTGTGTACCTTGAGATGCCCTATTATGTATTTTCTTTTATTTCGTTTTCTTTTCATGTACTTAATGATCTGTTGAGCTGCTCGCAGAACAATACTTTTCACTGTATCTCGGTACACGTGACAATAAACAAAACCCAATCCAATCTTTTAGTTGGATGAGGCATTTATCGGCATGCCTGCATTCGTTGTACTCATCTGGGATGAGAGCTTTGCATATAAATGATAGCAAGAATTCCAGATATTACAAAGAAAAAGATGATTTGGCAAATAAACATTTTATGATGTTGTTTTATTAATTGAATAGTAATTTAGTTTGGCTATTCCGTACACGCCTCAAGTGACGTCTACGTCTCAACATTTGTCTCTGCAATTTAATGATGCATTGGTGAGGTGAAAGTTAAAAAGATGACTGCCAGGCACAATCCCAACAACTGCCTTTTGCCGAGTTTGTTGTCATCTCACCACTCTGAATATTAACAAGACTATAAATAAATGTTCTCAGTTCAACATGCAGGCTTATCATTAATTGGCAGTAACAGAGAAACACTTCCCCATTTCAGTTAATCTCTGAAGCAACAATCTTGTGACCTATTCATATGGCATGCTACATTCAGAGCATTAACTGACGCAGATCTGGGATCTATGTGAAGCAACAAATCTGTTACAGTCCAAACAACTGAATAAATTGTACAAAAGAGAGACAATGGAATAGGGTTTATCGATACCATTGTAAAATTGGAGGAATATTTCTTTGGGATTCTTTCAGCTGACTGAAACATGATGTGGTGTTAATAACCGTGTCTAGCTTTCTCCCATGAAATAATCCCCACAAAAGCCCAAAGCAGTTTTGTCCAAAAGTATTGAGGTGTACATATATATATAGATAAGAATATACAATAAGTCGAGACATGAAACCATTGTTCATTGAAACATGCTATCTTTCTATGAAATATCATCCAGTCACATTGCCAACAAACAGCAATCTGGGGCGAAATTCTCCGTGATTGGCGCAAAGTCCGTCGATCAGCGCAAAAAACGGCGCAAATCTGACTTGCCGGAAAAATCGTTGCAAAGTCTCCGGCCCGAAATGGGCTAGCAGCGACGTGACGGGATCCGCGCTTGCTCACGTGGTTTACGCGTCATACACGCCGCACGGCGTGACGGCTCAGAAGGATGCGCTGCTCCCCCCCACCCGACCGGAACACCCGACTGGATGGCTGGCCGCCACTCAGCCCCGAGGTTCCAGTCACGCGATGTGGAGGCGCTCCTGGACGCGGTGGAGCAGAGGAGGGATGCCCTGTATCCCGGGCACGGCCGCAGAGTTGCCCCACGCCACAGCCGGCGTCTGTGGAGGGAGGTGGCAGAGGCCGTCACCGCTGCGGCCCTGACACCACGGACAGGCACCCAGTGCCACAAGAAGGTGAACGACCTCGTCAGAGCAGGCAGGGTGAGCCTCTCCCCCCCCACCCGATATCCATATCCCCCCTCCCCATATCCCCCCTCCCCCATATCCCCCCTCCCCCATTTCCCCCTCCCCCATATCCCCCTCCCCCATATTCCCCCCCCATATCCTCCCTCCCCCATATCCCCCCTCCCCCATATCTCCCCTCCCCATATCCCCCCTCCCCATATCCCCCTCCCCATATCCCCCTCCCCATATCCCCCCTCCCCATATCCCCCCTCCCCCATATCGCCCCTCCCCATATCCCCCATATCCCCCCCCATATCCCCCCTCACCCATATCCCCCCTCCCCCATATCCCCAAGTGAATCCAGCCCTAACCTTAACCTCTGCAATACACGCGCAACCGATGGCGTGCATTCATATACCTGCCTAACACTGTTGCCTTTTACCCCTGCCACCCCCCCCCTCCCCCCCCCTGCCCAGCCACAGGAGAAATGCGCACACAACATCAGGGAGCATGTGAGGACTGGAGGAGGCCCCGCTGATGAGAGGCCACTGGCTGAACACGAGGAAAGGGCCCTGGAACTGGCTGGCGGACCTGAGGACCGGGAGGTTGCTGATGCAGAGGTCGGGGGCGTACTAGCAAGTGAGCCACCGACAGCCCGTCCCCATAATCCCCCCTCCCCTATATCCCCCTCCCTCATATCACCTGATCACTGCCTGCGTGTCTAACCATGCATGCTTCATTGTGTATCGCAGGAGCAAACGTCGAGGCACCCATCCCCGCAGATGCAGACCGCCCGCAGGATGCCCCTCGGAGGCCACGGGAGACGGAGAGACCCGGACCCTCTGGCATGCGATGCCCGCAAGATGCCCCTCGGAGGCCACGGGAGACGGAGAGACACGGACCCTCCGGCATGCGACGCCCACAGGATGCCCCTCGCACACCACGGGAGACGGAGAGACCCGGACCCTCCGGCATGCGACGCCCGCAGGATGCCCCTCGCACACCACGGGAGACGGAGAGACCCGGACCCTCCGGCATGCGACGCCCGCAGGATGCCCCTCGCACACCACGGGAGACGGAGAGACCCGGACCCTCCGGCATGTGTCGCCCGCAGGATGCCCCTCGCACACCACGGGAGACGGAGAGACCTGGAGCAACAGGGAGACGACGCCCCCGTCACGTGCGGGTGCAACGATGCAGGCGTGTGCCACCCAGCGACGAGAGGGGCAGCCACAGGCCCCCGTCACAGCCGAGCCAGGACACCACTACCCAGGACATCACTACCCAGGTCACCACTACCCAGGTCACCACTACCCAGGACACCACTACCCAGGACACCCGTACCCGGGACACCCCTACCTGGGACACCCCTACCCGGGACAGCACTACCCGGGACAGCACTACCCAGGAAGACGAAATACCGGACAGTGACTCAGAGTGGATGGGTGGAGACGAACCCCCACCCCAAAGTGCCATGGACACAGAGTGGGACGAAGAGCACGACACAACGCCACTGCTGTCACCAACACCCTCCACCATCGCAGAAACACTCACCTCGGTTGGGCACTTTAATGATGAGGCGTCTGGTACACTCACTAGTGCGCACAACACAGCCGTCCCGGTACAGCAGGTGGAGGTAGGAGCAGCAGAGGGGCCGGGCGGTCGGAGGGCAGCCCAGCCCAAGCGAACATCTGCTGCCCAGATGGATCCCGGGTTCCTGGAGTTACCACACCCACACATAGATCCGATGCAACCACCGACCCGGAGACGAGCGAAGAGGGTGACGGCCGGCTTGCGGCGGCTGCAGTCGCAGGTGGAGGAGTCCACCCGCGTCCAGGAGCTGGAAGTGGTGCCGGTCATGCGTGCCACCCAGGCCGACACCACACGGGTGGCGTCCGCGGTGGGGGCAATGGGTGCGACGGTGTCAGACATGGGGAATGGTTTGCGAGGCCTGGGGCTTTCCGTGCAGGCGGCGTCTGTGGCCCAGGACATGGCTGCCCTCTCACAGGAGGCCATGAGCCAGTGCCAGCGCCAGATGGCAGAGGCGCTCAACGCCATGGCCCAGTCTCAGCAGGCCATGGCCCAGTCTCTGCAGGCCATCGCTGAGGGCATCGGCGCCAGTGGCCATGTGCGAGCTGGCATTGCACAGTCACAGACAGGGTTTGCCAACCCCCTGGGCTCCATGGCTGCAAACCTGCAGACCCCTGTCAATACCAGCACGGGCCTCCAGGACTGGCAGCGCCAGATGTCGGGGGGGGGCGTCGGATGGCCAGTCCGTTCGCATCCCCCACCCATGTAGAGGCCTGGGGGCCATCGGGCATCCCGAGGGAGGAGGAGGTGGTGTGGTCCGTCCCGGCTCCCCCTGTAGGGGAGGTCCCGGAACACCGCGACACCTCGGACTCCCCCCCCTTCCGTCCCAGGTGCATCGGGTGGGCAACGGGCAGGACAGGCTGGCAGCTCGCCATCCCAGTCGCCCGGGCCGCAGCCTGGCCCATCTAGGCCAGGATGCCCCAGGAAACGGCCGCCAAAGGGATACTGTGTCAGAGGGCAGGAATCACAGGAGTCCACCTCCAGTTCTGCTGTACCGTCTGGGGAACCACGTAGACGTAGTCAAAGGGCCCGTAAGGCCAAACAATTAGACACTGAGTAAGTTGGCACGGGTGCAGGGCACAGATGAGTTTTAGGGGCTAGGGCACGTGCATGAACTCCTTTGGTTATTAAACTCAATGTTACACCTTCAGAAGCTGCCTTTGTGCTCTGTCCAAAGCGTGCGGGGGTTTCATGTACGTTGAGCGCAAGTGTGTGTGTGAGGGGTGGTCTTACCTCAGCCCCAGGTGAGTGCCCCCTTCCCCCTGGGCCGCCATCAACATCCCCCCGGGCAGAGGACGGGACCGTGCGCTGCAGTGTCACAGCCGCATGCAGGGATGGTCCGGGTGGATGGTGGTACTGTGGCCATGGGTCAGACATAGTCCAACGATGTGGAGGCAGGAGCTCATCGCAGGGCGGGTTGTCATCATCCTCCATGGCCTGCAATAGATACGCGTCCACCCGCAACTGTGTGAGCCCTGCCGTTGTACCGCAGGTGGACCGGCAATGGGGGGGGGGGTGTGCATGCGGGTGGGGTGGGTGGGGTTGGGGAGGGGGGTGAGGGTGCTGGGTGGGTGGATGGGTGGGGGGGTGTAGGTGGTCGGCTGTTGCCATGGTGTGCGGTCTGTGGCCATACTACCCGATTCCCACGCCCATCTAGTCAGTGAAGCGGGCGGCTATCAGCCTGTCCCGTGCCCGCTGGGCCAGCCGATAACGGTGGACAGCCACCCGCCTGTGTCTAGCCCATCTGCCCTGACCATTGCCCCCATCCCCCTCATCTGGGGAGGACTGCGCCTCTTCCTGCTGCTCCTCCACTCCGCCCTCCTCTGCCTGCGGCACATCGCCCCTCTGTTGGGCTATGTTGTGCAGGACGCAGCACACCACAATGATGCGGCCAACCCTATCTGACCGATACTGGAGGGCGCCCCCAGAGAGGTCCAGGCACCTGAAACGCATCTTCAGCACGCCAAAGCACCTCTCGATCACTCCCCTTGTCGCTACATGGGCATCATTGTAGCGGTTCTCCGCCTCATTGCGTGGCCTCCGTATAGGCTTCATCAGCCACGATCGCAATGGGTAGCCCCTGTCGCCCAGTAACCAGCCCCTCAGCCGGGGATGGCGTCCCTCGTACATGCCGGGGATGGATGACCGCGACAACACGAATGAATCGTGTACACTGCCTGGGTGACGGGCGCAGACGTGCAGGATCATCATGCGGTGGTCGCAGACCACCTGTACGTTCATCGAATAGGTCCCCTTCCTATTAGTGAACACGGCCCTGTTATCTGCAGGTGGCCGCACGGCGACCTGCATCCCATCAATCGCGCCCTGGACCATGGGGAACCCGGCCACGGCAGAGAGGGTCACGGCCCGGGCATCTTGGCTGGCCCGGTCCACAGGGAAGCGGATGTAGCAGTGCGCCATGGCATATAGGGCGTCTGTCACTGCCCGGATGCACCGATGCACCGATGTCTGCGATATGCCGGACAGGTCCCCACTCGGTGCCTGGAATGACCCTGTTGCATAAAGGTTCAGGGCCACCGTAACCTTTAAGGACATGGGGAGAGGGTGTCCCCCGCCAGTGCTACGCGGTGACACGTGTGCCAGCAGGTGGCAGATGTGTGCCACGGTTTCCCGCCTCATCCGGAGTCTCCTCCTGCATTCCTGGTCCGTGAGGTCCTGGTATGGCTGCCGGGGCCGGTACACACGGGGCGCCCTCGGGTGCCTCCGTTGCCGTGGGGCCGCGACGTCCTCCTCCCCCTCCTCATCCTGTCGGTCAGGTGTCCCTCTAGCCTGGGCGGCTGCCGCCTGCCCCTCTGCTGCAGCCTGCGCCGCCTCTCTGGCACGCTCCTCCTCCTCCTCCTCATCCAGGGCAACATGAACATTAGCGGCTGCCGCCACGGCGGCCAACATCGCTGGATGATCGGAAAACATGACAGCCTGGTGGGGGGGGGGGGGGTGGGTGGGAACGACGACATGTCATCATTGCCCATATCCCCTCCTTCCCCCCAGCCAGGTGGCATGGACCGCATGGGTCCAACTGTTATAGGCTGGCACCTGGCCAGGTGGACCAACTCACTTGCCCTCGCATCCCCCTCCCCGGCACGGACCCCCCCATCCTCCTCCCCGGCACGGACCCCCCCATCCTCCTCCCCGGCATTGACCCCCCATCCTCCTCCCTGGCACGGACCCCCCATCCCCCTCCCCGGCACGGACCTCCCATCCTCCTCCCCGGCACAGACACCCCCCTCCCCATCCTCCTCCCCGGCACGAACCCCCCCATCCTCCTCCCCGGCACAGACCCCCCATCCCCCTCCCCTGCACGGACCCCCCCATCCCCCTCCCCGGCATGGAGCACGCATCCTCCTCCCCGGCACGGACCTCCCATCCTCCTCCCCGGCACGGAGCCCCCCCCCCCTCCTCCCTGGCACGGACCCCCCCCCCATCCTCCTCCCCGGCACGGACCCCCCCATCCTCCTCCCCGGCACGGACCCCCCATCCTCCTCCCTGGCACGGACCCCCCATCCCCCTCCCCGGCACGGACCCCCCCATCCCCCTCCCCGGCACGGAGCCCCCCCCCCATCCTCCTCCCCGGCACGGACCCCCCCCATCCTCCTCCCCGGCACGGACCCCCCCATCCCCCTCCCCGGCACGGACCCCCCCATCCCCCTTCCCGGCACGGACCTCCCATCCTCCTCCCCGGCACGGACCCCCCTCCCGGCACTCCCCCGGAGCCCAGCCCACTTCTAACCACCCCCCCCGCCGCAAACACACATACAAAACCCTACACACACCTCTCCCCCACACATTCAGACTGCGGCCACGCCATCGCCTGCCCAGCGGCCAACCCCCCAGGCCGTCACTCACCTCCACGCTGGTCGGCGTGAACCTGGAGCACAGGTTCACGCCGATGAAAAGGTGGTTTGATTTACGTCGACGTGACCGGTCATCACGTCGACGGGACTTCGGCCCATCCGGAAGGGAGAATATCGGCAGGCCCAAAATCGGCTGCCTTGCGCACACCCGTGCCATTCTCCGACGTCTGCGGCGCCATTAACGCCCCGCCGACTTTTCTCCCTTCGGAGACTTCGGCAACCGGCGGGGGCGGGATTCACGGCGGCCAACGGCCATTCTCCGACCCGCTGGGGGGTTGGAGAATGACGCCCCAGATTTCAGTATTTAATTCCACATTCACACGAGTTTGAAGCAGTGTTTTATATATCTCTCTATTGCGCAGCTGTAGTCTGAATTGTTGAGACGTGAAGAACGGTGTAGGACCCTTCACTGCCCCGAAATAAACTGCGAATGATTATTGAGTGTAAGCTGGAGGTCCCATAATTCTGAAAATGAATTAATTAAAAAGAAACTTGAATGTTACAAATGTTCCTATAGTTCCAGGTTCATTTTCAAATCAGGGAAGTATTTTTAAATCATAAGAGACCTAACATAACTTGGCTCAACAACTGACAAGTCAGCAAATGGAGAATTGAGTCTTTGAAAGTGCTGGCCAAAGAGCTTTGAAAGACCCAAACGGCCAATAACTATTCTTTGATACTATGGACTGAATTTTGACGGCCTATTGATGATGAGCAGGAAGCTAGGTGAGCTGGCAAAATGGTGGGAGGAGGCATCAAGAGGGGAGCCCCATGCCTTCCAACCCTGGCCGGAAAATTGACAACTCGGCCGCCAACTGCAATACTAAAGTGGCCCATTCAAAGCCATTTTCCATTTTACTGGGCATTTTCTCTCAGTTGGGAGTACCTGTTGCCACAAGGGGATGTAGTATAAAAGATTAATAACTATTATGTTATCGTTAACATACACCATCAGTGATGTCAGATCAAGTGTGACCAAAGCTCAGAGAAATGGTTCTGGAAGGAGCCTTGTGCCTGTCTACCCCTCTACATAGTTATAAATCATTGATAAATGTTTGAAAATTCCTAGCGATCTTGTTTCCAGCAAGTTAATACATTCATAGATCGTTTCATAGAATTTACAGTGCAGAAGGAGGCTATTCGGCCCATTGAGTGCGCACCAGCCCTTGGAAAGAGCACCCCACTTAAGGCCACACCTCCACCGTATCCCCGTAACCCTGGAACTCACTAATCCCGCCCAACCTTTTTGGACACTGAGGGCAATTTATCATGGCCAATCAACCTAACCTGCACATCTTTGGACTGTGGGAGGAAATCGGAGCACTCGGAGGAAACCCACGCAGACACAGGGAGAACGTGCAGATTCCGCACAGACAGTGACCCAAGCCGGGAATTGAACCTGGGACCCTGGAGCTGTGAAGCAACTGTGCTAACCACTGTGCTACCATGCTGCCCATGTCCCTACATGCTGGGAATGTTAATGATGATAATTCAGGGGACTCTCCGAGTGAAACCTGGCATCCTTCCACGCGGGTCTGGTAGGGGCAGCCCTCTTTTATGGACACTCCATGGCCCATGAAGGCCCCCCCTGTCAGTAATCGCTGCCATCACAGCAACAGCACCACTGGTGCTCCACAGTACTGCCAGACCCCAGCTTTCCCTACCTTACTCACCATTATGGTGCCCTCTCCTTGGAGCTGCAGCCTCAGCCCTGGCCACCGCTGGTAGTGGCTTTGAGGTTACTGGACTGTCAGCCCTTATTTGGATGTCCGCCACGGTGCTGGCCTCTTAAATTAGCCACCGCCAACAATGCCCCACCCCAGATCCCGCCACCTGCTGAAATGAGGTTGCCGTCTGCATTTGCCTCTGCTGAGAAGACTGAGAAGTCAGCTCTATGGCTCCATGAATTTCTCTTGAATTGTAAAAACAAAATGAAGGATCTCCTGAGACATGAGTGTGAACTGCGGTTTTACATCTGCAAAAGCAACTTGCTGCTCTTACAGACTAGGAATCAGAAAACTCTTAGACCTACCTCTCCAGTGGAAATGGAGTAAATTGCGGTCAGTTGTGCCTTTAGCTCCTCAACCTGCCAAAGTAGGTATTGTGCAAGAGAGTGGACAGGTGACTGCACCGGACTGGAGTAGGTACCTCACAAATTGGTGAGAAGTAACCAGGCAGGTGGCTGCATAAGAAACTGAGCAGCTGATGGACAAGGAATTGTTCTGCAATGTGTCCAGCATAGTTTCCTGCAGCAATATGTTCTAGTTGCAGCAAGGGACAGGCAATAGTAGGTTTAGTTATGAGTAATGAGCAAAATTTAATTAACAGCCTAACTGTGTGTGAACATTTATCAAATAGTGATCACAATGCAGGGCAGCACAGTGTCACAGTGGTTAGCACTTCTGCCTCACATGGGGGCGGCACATGGCGCAGTGGTTCATACTGGGACTGCGGCTCTGAAGACCCGTGTTTGAATCCCGGCCCTGGGTCACTGTCCATGTGGAGTTTGCACATTCTCCCTGTGTCTGCGTGGGTTTCACTCCCATAACCCAATGATGTGTAGAGATTAGGTGGATTGGCCACGCTAAATTGCTACTTAATTGGGAAAAAAAATAACTGGGTACTTTAAATTTAAAAAAAAAAGCACTGCTGCCTCACGGCACCGAGGTCCCAGGTTCAATCCACGCTCTGGGTCACTGTCCATGTGGAGTTTGCACATTCTCCCAGTGTTTGTGTGGGTTTCTCCAACACAACCCAAAGATGTGCAGGGTAGGTGGATTGGCCACGCTAAATTGCCCCTTAATTGGAAAAAAATAATTGGGTACTCTTAAAAAGTATTTTTAAAAAAAATAATAGTGATCACAACATGATTGAATTCAGGGTAGCGTTTGAAAGTGAAATGCACGATTCAGAATTTTTGCCTTGGATAAGGCTGGCTTTAATGGAATGAGACAGAGATTGTCCACGATAAACTGGGAAGATCTGTTAATGGGTCAAACGACTGAAGATCAGTGGAGAATATTTAAAGAAACATTTAACAAGATACAGAGCTTCACATGCCCTGAGAGGAAATGTTTCCATTTCACAAAAAAACCACCCATGACAACTAAAGAGGTTAGGGACAGCATAAAACTAAAAGAAAGGGCTTGCAAAAATGCAAGGCAAAGCGCAGATCGAGACAAATGGGATGGGTACGAAGACGAGCAAAGGTTCACAAAGCAGCTTATAAAAGCTACTAAAAGGGATTATGAAAAGAAACTTGAAAGGGACATCACAATCAATAAGAAGAAATTTTATACTTATACAAAGGGAAAACAGGTGGTCAACAGCAATGTAGGCCCACTAAAATCTGAAATGGAGATATTGTCAGTGATAATGGGGAAATGGCAGACATGTTGAACAATTACTTTGCCTCAGTATTTACAGTTGAAAAGGAGTATAACTTGCCGAAAGTCCCCAAAACATTAACAGTCAACAAAGGGCAGGGACTTAATACAATTAACATAAGAACGGCATCACTAAGAAAGAAATGAGTGGAACTGAAGAGTGACAAACCCCAGGACCTGACGGTTTCCACCAAGGGTGTTAAAGGAAGTAGGGAAGCACATTGTAGATGCCCTAACTCGAATCTTTCAGAGTTCCCTCGCTTTAGCTGTTGTCCCTCTGGATTGGAAAATGACATGTGTCCCTCCACTTTTTGAGAAGGGGGAAAGGGGGAAACCCGGGAACTACAGACCGGTGAATCTAACATCTGAGGTGAAAAATTGCTGGAGTCTATAATCAGCGATGGGGTTGCTGAACACTTTGAAAAATCTTGGTCGAGGAGCGCCAGCATGGATTCGTGAAGGGAAGGTCATGCCTGACTAATCTTATTGAATTTTTTGAAGAGGTGACCTGGGATCAGAGGCCCAGGCATAGCTGTGAGTATCAGAAAGGAGATAATGGTAATATATTGCACCTAATCAAAAATGCAACACTTCATTTACTTCATCAAAACTCCAACCTATATTCTCAAAGCTGCCAACCACAAATGGCGAGCTTCCATCTGCCATCCTAACTCATTACTTCTTTCTTCTAGATCCTTATCAGCAGCAAAAAGGTTGCACTGGAAGATATCTTAGAGGAGGTCATGAAGAAGTTTCAACAAGGCAGCTCACCACCACCTTCTCAAGGACATTTAGGGATAGGCAGTAAATATTGGCCTTGCCAGCTATGCCCACATCCATTGAAAAAATCCTCCGAAGGGTGCATTGTCACATGCTCCATCTGTCCCAGATGCCAGTTCAGACATTGCAATTCTGTATGAGTTAGATAGTAAGCCAGAAGGGTTTTCCCTGGTGGAGCACCCATCACCAGTGACCAGCTGCAAATACTGCTGGCAGAGATAACCCAGGAGACTGATTACAGTCCTCTCCTAGCTCTGCTCGGAAGGGTAGAAATTACATCGTCAGGGCACAAAAAGGAAATTACAATTCTTTCACTAGCGTACCATGAGGTATTGGAAGACCTGCCAAAGGATTTCAAAATTCTGGTTCAAAGTGTGAAGGAGTTTGCCCCTAACGTGTGTGCTGTCCATTTATACGATGTCACCACTTTACGTTCTGGAGAATGTGTTCAACTCTAACAATGCAACAGCTAGACTCTCCCAAAGAGAATCAGTATCACCAGCCTTTCTGCAGCATTGGCCAAAGTTCATACTGCTATCTAGTAGATTTGGCATTCAAGCCTGTGCTTCATCTTGGATGGCTGTCCAACTAGAGACTTTCAAGGAGTCACTCATCTTCTACAGTCTGCTCTCCCATAGATTAATGAAAGTGATGAATCCCTGGCCTACAGGCATGGCCGAGCTGTATTGGGAATGGTGTGTGCAGACCTCAATCAGGATTGCAGAATGAGTGTTCCTTCACATCAACAGCATACACGTGTAGTGTGACCAAGGTATATACGTTCAGCGTCATTTCCCTGCTTTTGTAATGCTCATTCCAGATCCAAGTTTACAATGTGATTCCACAGTATGGTTTCCACAGCGTGGATTTAACATTATGGAAGGGTTTTATGGGCTTACTGTTTGGGTACACCAGATATCTCACCTTGAAATCTCCAATTGATTAAATTTATCAGTTTACAACAACATGATAAACCATACATTGTTCTTTTTTATGCTGGTTTATGCTCAAAGGTGACAAAGGTGTCTGTCCAAAGGAGTTTCATCGCATACATCAGTAAATTCTGGAGTTGGTCCTTTAGTGACCATTATAAGAAAAAAGAGAATTCACTTTGAAAACATTAAATACAATTATTAAGGCTAACGGTGAGAAAAGTGTATAAAATTTGTAGAAACAGGACAATACAATTCAACAGTATAATAGCTTAGAAACTAGAGCTAAAATATAAATCAGGCGTGTAAGCTGGCCTAGGTTTTTGAGTTTATTTTACGATAATTTAGTGTGTGTGCTTAACTTGGTCATTTTTATGAACAAGTGAACAGAAAATAAGCCATATTAATGCTATTAACCTTTTTAAAAATAAATTTAAAGTACCCAATTCTTTTTTTTTCCAATTAAGGGGCAATTTAGAGTGGCCATTCCACCTACCCTGCACATCTTTGAGTTGTGGGGGTGAGACCCACGCAGACGCGGGAAGAATGTGCAAATTCCACATGGACAGTGACCTGGGGCTGGGATCGAACCCGGGTCCTCGGCGCCATGAGACAGCAGTGCTAACCACTGCACCACCGTTGTTAACCTTTTACAACAAAATAACCCCAAATCACATTTAAGACTATGTACACAATTAGCTAAAACCAATGGAGTTAACTTTCATGGTGTTATTGACCAATTATTGACCAATTATTGACCAATTAGCCATTTTCAACAATTTGGCCAAGATGGGTTTACAACATCTTTCGAGTATAAAAAAGGGGTTACGGAAACCATTTTAATGTACATCAAGTGTGGAAGAAGTGACTTGGACCTTCAGGGATAATTGAGTGCTCCCCTGTCAGTGTGAAGGAAGTTTCCTACAAATGTCAGGGGCACTGAGCATTGGGTGCGGTTAGTTCTTGGACTGGTTTGGGGAAGGCTTCCCTGCCCATCAAAATCTCAGGAGGGTGTAGAGCTTCTTGGAGGCAGTGATGGTTTCTCTGTTGGCACGAGGATTTGAAGTTTAGGTTCCACTTGTCTTGGATGGATTGATCACCTATTTGAAAGCATGGTGTTGGGACAGTTCCATTGCTAAATATGCTTTTCCTACAATCCTCCTCTATTAGTTAGTTGATAAGCTTTAGTTCATTATTTAGCCAGCAGTTGATAAGTTTTTGATTGATGATTACATTGATGCTTAACATTTACTTATAATCAATGAACTTCAATACTATTTACTAATTTGCTGTATTAGTTTTTATCTGATGGTTGTATCGCTATCAAACTCAAATCGTTTAAAAGGGCAATTTGGGCTCCAGAATTAGGCCGTGCTAAATTTAAACAAGTCTGATTCATCAAAACACTCCTATTAAAACTAACAAGAGGCTATACTAAAGTATATACAAACCAGATATGTGTATAGAAAATTTAAGTATATCATTGGCTTCTAATATCTTGTACTTGAGTTTTGTTGGATGTTGTGGTATTGAAGTACCCAGTATCCAAAGAACAAAGACTCTTCCTATTATCATGCTAAGCAGATCTGTGAAAACAAGGAAGCTCTGTGGTTGTAAGACAAATAGAAATATTTTGTTTGATGCTGGACAATAGGACATAATATTTCCATAAAAATTAGATGGGAATTGTCGTAACAGGAACTCCAGGCGACCATCAGGGGACAACAGCAACAGACAGTTGTTTGTGTTGGGATCACTGGTTGGGGTTCTCCCATGGGAGTTCATAGAATCCCTACAGTGCAGAAGGAGGCCATTCAGCCCATTGAGTCTGCACCTACCCTTCGAAAGGTCACCCTGCCTAGGCCCAATCTCCCTGTCCTATTCCTGCAACCCCACCGTAAGGGGCAATTTAGCATGTCCAATTCACCTGTGCATCTTTGGACTGTGGGAGGAAACCGGAGCATCCGGAGGAAACCCACACAGAAACAGGCGGAATGTGCAAACCCCACACAGGCAGTCACCTGAAGTCGGAATCAAACCCAGGTCCATGGCGCTGTGAAGCAGCAGTGCTAACCACTGTGCCACTGTGTCGCCCCAAGTTGTTTTGCTTGGGCTGGTGTCTCCAATTTTCTCTCTGGGTACTGGTAGCTCTTTGGCCTCTGCTCCTCCTTGCCCAGTGACGAAGGTTCTTGACTCATGATGGCTTTTTCAGCCACTTTGAGCCCCTGATCGGTACTAACCATGGGTAAGTTGGATGTTGAAGAAGCTACCGCCTCTAATGAAGGCTCTCTACTTCTTAAATGAACCAAATGCTTCCGCAGTATCTTATCCTGGGTCTGTACCTCATATGATACTGGACCTGACTTGGCTACAACAAATCCCGAGACCCAGCTAGGTCCATTTCTAAAGTTTCTTATGAAAACTGGGTCATTTATTGCAAATGCTCTCCCTGCCCTCAATGAATCATGGTTCCTTTTTTGGAGATCTTGCCGGGATTCCACTCTTCCCACCAAATTTGGGAAAATCAGTCTCAGTCGGTTCCGCAAATGATGGCCCATCACCAGCTCCGCTGGGGCAACTTCCAATGATCTTCATTCCGGCTTTGAAGATTTGCACAGCGCATTCCGACAACCGGTTTGACTATGAGTGGTACGGTGTCGATTTTATGTGCCTGATCCCATTGAAAGTTCTAAACTGCTGGAATTCCATACTGGTAAACGTTGTACCATTGTCCAAAATTAGGATCTCGGGTATACCATAGACATAAAAACACTGGCGCTACCGCTTGGTGGCCAAGAAAGATGTAGTGAGCTTCATTAGGTACGCTCCCATCCATTTTGATTGGGTGTCCACCAACAAAAGGAACATGGTCCCCATGAAAGGCCCCACAAAGTTGACGTGCACCTTCACCCAAAGCTTACCGAGCCATTCCCAGGGGTGCAGAGGTACGGCAACGGGAAGGTTCCACTGTTCTTGACACGATTGCAATGCTCAACGATGCTAGTAATATCCATGTTGATGCCGGGCCATCAGCCATAGCTCCATGCCACCATCTTCATTTTAACCATGCCCGGGTGGTCTTTATGCAATTCCTCCAATAACAGCTGTCCACCAGTACCTGGAAAGACGATACGTGAACCACAGGAGCACATCGTCCTCGCAACTCAACCTGGTCTCCTTATCAAATAAAGCTTTAACATTTCTGAAACAGAACCAGGGAAACCATTGTTCAAAATCATATGCTTGATTTTTGACAGGATAGTCTTTTTTGTGCTCACAATTTGATTTGTCTTGTGGTCACTGGTAATTTGTGCTTAATAAGTTAGCACAACTTACTCAGGCACCAATGGGGATGTGGAGCTGATGGGTAAGGGAAGATTGGTCAAGGTACCGGTGTGACATATCTGGACCCCGGCCGATGCTCTGAGATACATTCATAGGCTGACAGTAGCAAAACCCAGCATTGTATTCGGGCAGAGGCAATAGGGCAAATTGCCTTATCCTCCTTGAATAATCCTAACAAGAGTTTGTATCTGTCACCAATGTAAAATGCCATCCATTGATGTATTGGTGGAATTTCTTAACGCTGAACATGTCTTCTAACATCCTTTTTCTGCCTCAGAGAGGGTCCAGGATACTTAAGCGATGGGCCTGTCTGTTCCATTGGGCAATCGATGAGAAAGAATGGCTCCAATCCCATATGGAGATGTGTCGCAGGCACGGACAAGTTCTATTTGAAGGTCAAAATGGATCAGTAAACTAGTGGACTGGAAACACTGCTTCATTTGATTGAAGACTTCCTCCTGGTGTGCTTTCCAGAACCATTTCTGGTGCTTCTTCAATGGTGCTAACAGGGTGGCCAGATTCTGAAGGAATCTACCATAATAGTTAATCGTCCCCAAGAAGGACTTAAACTCCGCAGTGTTTTTTGGGGTGGCGCTTCACTGATAGTTTTTATCTTCTCCTCCACTGGATGCAACCCTTTTGCGTCAATCCTGTAGCCCAAATAGATCAGCCTGTTGACATGTAACGTACACTTTTCCCTTTTCATGTACACACCAGTGTTCGAGAATCTTTTTAGCATTTCTTCCAAGTTGGTTAAATATTCCTCTTCTGTGGAACTGGTAACCAGGACATCAGATAGATAAATGGCAACTTTGAGTAATCCCTGCAACAAATTTTCCCTGGTGCGTTGGACAATTGCGCACCTGACGACACGCCGAATGGTAACCGAGTATACTCGGCTGGTTTAGCACACTGGGCTAAATAGCTGGCTTTTAAAGCAGACCAAGGCAGGCCAGCAGCACGGTTTAATTCCCGTATCAGCCTCCCGAACAGGTGCCGGAATGTGGCGACTAGGCGCTTTTCACAGTAACTTCATTTGAAGCCTACTTATGACAATAAGCGATTTTCATTTTCATTCATTTCATTTTCATACTCATACAAGCTTTTGTGCATGTTGATGGTAATGTACCCTTGAGATGCCTCATCTAACGCCAGTTGTGAGTAAGCATGGCTCATATACAGCTTGGTGAATGTCAAAGCCCCAGCGAGTTTAGCGTACAGGTCCTCAATCTTAGGTATGGGAACTGATGCAATTTGGCTGCTATATTGACTGTAATTTTAAAGTCCCCGCAAATTCAGACCATCTTATCTGGCTTGAGGACAGGTATTATGGGTGCAGCCCACTCCGCGAACTGTACCTTTTTAAGGATGGCTAGGTCTCTAAGGCGCTGAAGCTCTGCTTCCACTTTTTCTAACATTGAATAAGGGACCGGTCTGACCCTATAAAATCTTGGTGTTGTCTAGGGTTTGCATATATTTTGGCTTGGAATTACTTTATCTTCCCCAGTTCATCCCGGAAGACTCCAAAATACCTTCAGAATACTTTATACAGGTCCCCCTCGCCCTGTTTGAATATTTCTACCCAATTCAATTTTATGTGTTGGAGACGGTTGCACCCCATTAAGTTTGGACCCTGTCACTTACGACGACAATTGGGAGCCAGGCTTACTACTGCCCAAATGCTACTGGAGCCACCATTGTCCTCTTGACTTTTAGCGCCACTCATGTATAAATGGTTACCTGGGTGATGCACGATCAATTGCACAAAGACGAAAGTTGAATACAACTGAGGCTTTATTACACTAAGATGTGTGGCCTCCTACAGCAGCTGCCGAATTGGCTGCTGTACGGGGAGAACACATATTTATATGCCAGCAGGCAGGGCCTACCCCCATACCTGTAGTACAGGGCCTTACCACACATCTCCTAATATATACAACAGTGGTGATTACCACATTCACCCCCTGTTAAAATTGAGTCCGGTGGGGTAGCGGAGAACTATATACAGAACAAGTTTTAATATACAGAGGCAAAAAAAATTTTGAAGTCCAGTACATGGTGCTTTAACAGTCCCGAATCAATTACAGGTTTAGCCGGTCCGGGGCCTTGGTCTGATGTTGGGAGCGACGCAGTGGTGGTGGCGATTCCGGTGTTGGTCTGGTCCTCGGTGACTCCGGGAGCGTGCCCAAATCATCCTCATCCTCGGGCGTGGGCAGGGGGAGGACTGATGGTCCCGGAGGGTTTGCTGCTGGGTGCGCCGGGGGAGGGACGGATGGCGCCGGGTCGGAGGGATGTGTGTGTGGGGAACCTGCTGGTGCCAGGTCCATGAGGGAGACAGTATCCTGGCGGCCGTCGGGCTATGCTACGTAGGCATACTGGGGGTTAGCGTGGAGTAACTGCACCCTTTCAACAAACAGGTCCGCCTTGTGGAGTCGTACATGATTATGGAGGAGTACGGGTCCTGGGGCTGCGAGCCAAGACGGGTGCGACACCCAGGATGTGGACTTCCTGGGGAAGGCTAAGAGACGTTCATGGGGTGTGTCACTAGTCACAGTGCATAGGAGCGACAGAATGGAGTGCAGTGCAGCGGGAGGCCGGGAGATTTCTGGACCGTAGGGCCAGCTGGACAGCCCTCAAGACCGTCCCGTTCTCCCTCTCCACCTGCCCGTTTCCCCGGGGGTTATAGCTGGTCGTCCTGCTGGAGAGGCTACCCCTGCTGAGCAGGAACTGACGCAGCTCATCGCTCATGAATGAGGATCCCCTGTCGCTGTGGACGTAGGCGGGGAAGCCGAACAGAGCAAAGATAGTGTTGAGGGCTTTGATGATGGTGGCAGACATCATATCGAGGCACGGGATGGCAAAGGGGAATCTGGAGTACTCATCGACCACACTGAGGAAATACGTGTTACGATCGGTGGAGGGGAGGGGCCCTTTGAAATCCATGCTGAGGCGTTCAAAAGGGCGGGAGGCCTTTACCAGGCACGCACGGTCCGGCTGGTAGAAGTGCGGTTTGCACTCCGCGTAGAGCTGGCATTCTGTGGTGATTGCCCGTACTTCCTCGAAGGTGTAGGGCAGATTGCGGGCCTTGGTGAAGTGGAACAGACATGTGACTCCTGGGTGTCAAAGGTTGTCATGCAGGCTCCGGAGTCTGTCCACCTGTGCGCTGGCACATGTACCTCAGGATAGGGCATCGGGGGGCTCGTTGAGCTTACCGGGGTGATACAAAATCTCGTAGTTGTAGGTGGAGAGCTCGATCCTCCACCGCAAGATTTTATCGTTTTTGATGTTGCCCCGCTGTGTGTTGTTAAACATGAAAGCTACCGACAGTTGGTCAGTGAGGAGAGTGAATCTCCTGCCGGCCAGGTAAAGCCTCCAATGCCGCACAGCTTCAACGATAACCTGGGCCTCTTTTTCGACGGAGGAGTGTGGAATTTCGGAGGCATGAAGGGTTCGTGAAAAGTATGCCATGGGCCTGCCTGCCTGGTAGAGGGTGGCGGCTAGAGTGATGTCTGATGCGTCACTCTCCACTTGAAAGGGTAACGTCTCGTCGATTGCCGTGCATCGCGGCCTTGGCGATGTCGGCCCTAATACTGTTGAAGGCCTGTTGAGCCTCGGCCGTCAGGGTAGGAAAGAGTGGACTGGATGAGTGGGCGGGCCTTGTCCGCATAGTTTGGGACCCACTGGGCGTAGTAAGAAAAGAACCCCAGGCAGCGTTTGAGGGCCTTGGGGCAGTGCAGAAGGGGGAGTTCCATGAGGGGGCGCATGTGGTCAGGGTTGGGCCCCAGCACTCTGTTCTGGACCACATAGCCGAGGATGGCTAAGCGGTTCATGCTGAATACGCACTTCTCCTTATAGGTGAGGTTTAGGAGAGTGGTGGTGTGGAGAACTTTGGCAAGGTTGGCATCATGGTTCTGCTGATCGTGGCCGCAGATGGTGACATTGTCTAGGTACGGGAAGGTGGCCTGCAGCCCTTACCGGTCAACCATTCGGTCCATCTCCCTTTGGAAGGCCGAGACTCCATTGGTGACGCCGAAGGGAACCCTAAGAAAATGGTAGAGGCGGCGATCTGCCTCGAAGGCAGTATATAGGCGATCCGCCTTATGGATGGGGAGCTGGTGGTAGGCGGGTTTTAGGTCTACAGTTGAGAAGACCCGGTACTGTGCAATCTGATTGACCATATCAGATATGCATGGGAGGGGGTACACGTCGAGCTGCGTGTACCAATTGATGGTCTGGCTGTAGTCCACGACCATTCGGTATTTCTCCCCAGTTTTCACCACTACCACTTGGGCTCTTCAGGGGCTGTTGCTGGCCTCGATGATGCCTTCCCGAAGCAGCCACTGGACTTCAGACCTGGTGAAGGTCCTGTCCTGGGTACTGTACCGTCTGCTCCTGGTGGCGACGGGTTTGCAATCCGGGGTTAGGTTTGCGAATAGGGAAGGTGTGTCGACCTTTAGGGTCGCGAGGCCGCACACAGTAAGGGGTGGTAGGGGCCCGCCAAATTTCAATGTTAGGCTCTGGAGATTACACTGGAAGTCCAGGCCGAGTAGCAGGGCAGCGCAGAGGTTGGGGAGGATGTACAGGTAGTAGCCGCTGAATTCTATGCCCCGGATCGTGAGCGTGGCTGTACAGCACCCCCGGATCACCAAGGAGTGGGACCCGGAGGCCAGGGAGATTCTCTGATTGGCAGGGTGTATCGCAAGGCTGCAGCGCCTTACCATATCGGGATGGATGAAGCTTTCGGTGCTCCTGGAGTCCAGCAGACAGGAGATCTCGTGCCCATCGATCTTCACGCTTGACGAGGCAGTGGCTAGATTGTGTGGGCGAGACTGGTCAATTGTGACCGAGGCGAGTCGCGGCTGGTCGTCGCTGGTGTTGGACTATGGGGTGCCCGGGGGGCACTGGTTCTGGTATGGTGGTGGCGCCAATGTGCCGTGGGGGAGACAAGATGGCGGCGACTGAAGATCCTGAGGTGGACAAGATGGCGGCGCCCACGGGCCGCACGTGGCGGGGGTTGAAAAAGATGGCGCCGCCCATGGGCCGCACGTGGTCCGAGGAGGGAAAGATGGCGGCGCCCACTGGCCGCGCGTGGTCTGAGGAGGGGAAGATGGCGGTGCCCACTGTCCGTACGTGGGGGGGGTCGGGGTGATCGCGGCGAGTGAGCGGGCCTGGCACACCGCGGCGAAGTGACCCTTCTTGCCGCAGGCCTTGCAAAGGGCGCTGCGGGCCGGGCAGCGTTGGCGGGGGTGTTTTTGCTGCCCACAGAAGTACCATCTGGGGCCCCGGGGTTGGCTGGCTGGCGCGTGGCACAGGCGTAGGGTTGGCTGAGTGGGGTCCCCGGTGGGGCGGCTGTCTGCGGATCCACGATGCGTAGGATGAGTGGGCTGCGCGGCCGAGGGTGTTGGCCTGGATATTGCGCTAGGCGATTGTCATCGATAGCACCAGCTTTTTGGTTTCCGCGAGGTCGAGCGTGGCCCCCTCTAAAAGTTGGTGGCGGATGTGGTATGACCCTATCCCCGTGACGAAAGCGCCCCGCATGAGGAGGTTCGAATGTTCCGCGGCCGTGACGGCCTGACAGTCACAGTCTCTGTCCAGGGGAATTAAAGCGCGCCAGAAATCTTCTAAGGACTCACCAGGGAGCTGATTACAAGTAGAGAGTAGAGAGTATGTGTCTGGTGAAGAGCATGTTCGTCCGCTGGGCGTAGTTCTCTTTCAGTAGCGCCATGGCTTCATTGTGGTCGGTGCATCCTGGATAAGCGGAAAAACGGAGCTCAGCCGCGAGTAGAGGATCTGGATCTTCTGAGCTTCCGGAATTGGGTCTGGTGCAGACCTGATGTAAGCTTCGAAACAAGCTAGCCAATGTTCAAAGTCCTTTTTGGGTTTGCTTGATTGCGGATCCAGCTGCAGGTGATCCGGCTTGATGCGGAGGTCCATCTTCTGAAAACTTTAGTGTAATAAATTGATGCACGATCAATTGCACAAAGACGAGAGTTGAATACAACTGAGGCTTTATTACACTAAGATGTGTGGCCTCCTACAGCAGCTGGCAAAATGGCTGCTGTACGAGGAGCACACATATTTATACTCCGCCTACTGGGCGGAGCTAGCAGGCAGGGACTACCCTCGTACCGGTAGTACAGGGCCTTACCACACATCTCCTAATATATACATCAGTGGTGATTACCACACTGGGCCACAGTGTTCTTCAACCTCAGTGGCTGTACTCTGTTTGCAAGTAATGATAAACATGTTCCCTTGTAATGGTCACTGAAGCCCTGGTGTCTACTTCCATTTTTAAAGGGCATCCATTGACAAGAAGTACTGTGGTTATTGGAACCATTCTGCTCACTTCGATGTGGTTCAGCATTAACACGTTCCATACTGTGAACAGCTACCAGTTTCCCGTCTTGGGCCGGGCAAGCTCTACTTGTCTCTGCATCAATGCCTCAAATTGCCTCTTTTACTGTACTAGAAACACTTGACCTCTCAGACCCTGTGCCCGTCTGGGGCGTTGCTTTCCCTGCAACAAAAACACTCGTTGAAACTTGCCGTCTGCTCAAGGTGGGGGCTCCTACCCCAGTCCCCTCCGTGGTGAATCTTCGCCAATCTGTGCCATTAGCTTCATTCCTGGTGCTCCACCTTGCTCCACCTGGTGCAATTCCTGGGTGCCTTCCTCAGTCCCCTCCATGGATAAAACTAATTCCATCGGCTTTTTAAAGTCTAGCTCTGGTTCTGGCAGCAACTTCTTCTGAATAGTCATGTTATTCACCCCACACATGTCGCGTAACATATCCTTCAGGGAGGTCCCATATTTACAATATTCCGCCAACTTCCTCAAGCCGGCCATTAAAACTGCAACAGATTCACCTGGGGCCCTCCCCATTGAATTAAACATATTCTGGTGAAGGTTGATAGACGGTGATAATGACCTCCAACTAATTCCACAAGATACTTAAATAATTTGGAATCAGGGGCCTCAGGATAGGTCAAGTTTCTTAACACTGTAGGTCTGGTTGCCACAGGCCATGAGCAAAATAATGTTTTGCCTTCCGTCCCCTTCTATGCCATTTGCTCTGAAAAAGTAATGCATGCGTTCCACATATTGCACCCAATCTTCCTCACCCACATTGAAAAGCGCAAGCTTGCTAAAATGCAGCATGATGGTGCTCCTTCTACTGGGCACTGGAAAACACTCAGTACCGGGCCTAGAAAAACTACTGTGCTCATCCCACAATCAGATCCTTCTACCTTGTCGCCATTGTAATAACAGGAACTCCAGGTGACCATCAGCCGATAACAGCAACGGGCAGTTTATTTATGGTCAAAAACTATTTGCAGCAAGTATAAAAGAACATTACAATTCCAGCCAGCGAATCTAACTCTTCTCCTGGACTAGATCTGTTCTGCAGGTTTTAAAGGCTCCTCGCCTGCTGGAATCCCACGCACTTTGTCCTGGTAGGTCAGGACATTACGTGGCCTCCGAGATTTGCCGAGGTCTCAGTTGGGGAGGTCACGTGACTCCCAAATGATTGAATATTTGTTGGGTTACTTCAAACAAATTTTCTATATAATATGGAAAATGGAAAATACACCGTGAATGTTACTGAAATAATCAAGGTCTGTCTTTGAAAAATTCACTTGTAATAATATTGCCATATTAATTCAGATCACATTGATGTCAAATAGCTATAAAATCTGAATAGCTTGTGAGTGATGAAGAATTCCTGTAAGCATTACATGCATTTCTTGTCACATTTTAGCTGTCACACAACGATTCTTGTACTTGGTGACAACAGAGGGAAATGGCGCCTTGATCTATTGGCCAGTGTGCACCACAATGGTAATAAGTGGCTACAGAGGCTTGGCAACGAGTGGCAACAGAGAAATGATTAACCTACAATGACATCTGATGGACAACCACTTCTTAAGCGGCACTTGGGACAGAAACTGCCTCTCATGTGTCTTAAGCCATCAGCAAAAGTGCACTGTAGGAAGCTATCCCATCCCCAGTGGATTTGATCTGCTGAATGTCCATCACCTTACACAGAGGGAAGAATGCAGGCAATGAATTAGCTGTCACACATCAACCATCATTATCTGTGACCTAAGGTTCATATCCAGCATAAGCTGGTGATATGAAAGACTCCTCTGTCTATTGTTTTCAAGTGCCTTACATGAAACGAGTTAAGCAATCTCAGCCCAGTTATTGCTACAGGACACCTTCAGGGTCAACTCAATTTCAGCAGTCAATATTCTTGCTGGAAGCAGGTGGGGTCCAATTAAAATCTTCAAGTGGTAGCAGCTGACATTTTCAGGAGCCCCAATGGCATTTTTAATCAGTGTTACCGCCGCTACTTTGTCAACCTACTCACAATCGACAGGCAATAAATATCTGGAGGCGACCATTTTTGCGCTGTTTAAAGGTAGCTCAGTTGCACCTATTTAAATGCTGCAACAGTTCGGGTGGCATTTTGTTGGTCATGTAAAGCAGCTCCTTATACAATCGTAAAATACTTGGAGAATCATCAAAAATCTTATGGGATTTCTGACATTTCACATTTTCCATATGGAGATCCTTCTGGATAGCGGAGAGGTGGAAATGTAGCAGCAAAGCTGCAGAAGCTACATTGAGGCCACCAGATAGAATGTGACAATCTCACAGGAATCCTTATCATCCCAATAGGAATTAGAATTTCGGAACAGTCCATAAAGCTACTTTATGGGAGGCAGTCACAGGAATGTGTCACCTTCTGCAACAAGACATGCAACCCAATGCCACAGCCAGCAATGCTGCAGTCCAGTCATTGCAATCATGACCTTCCTAGGTTGCAACAGAGGATGTCAACAAAATTCAGCCTGCAGTTCATGTTTTCACAAAATCGGTGATCTCTTCCATGTAAAACAAACAGTTTTATCGTATTCCGCATGGAGAACATGAAACAGCAGGGCAGGGTTTTGGGATTGCTGGCTTCCCCTGGGGTCCAAGGCTCAATCACTGTACTCTTTGATCGGAACATTACAGCCCCCCCCCCCCCCCCGCCGCCCCCCCCCCCCCCCCCCCCCCCCACCCCCGCTCGGGATTCTCCCATGGTAGGGCTGGCAAGTCATTGAAATCTCCTTTCACCTCGCCGGGTCCAGAAGACCCATCAGCGAGAAGTGCTGGAAAATTGCTGCCATTGTTCCATGTGATGGATGGAATCCCAGCTTCTAACACAGTCCTTTACTCAAAAATGATATGTCATCAGAGGTCACATGACTCTGGCAAGCCACATTGCACAACAGGCTTCTACGCGCAAGGGCATTTCTCCAAACATGCATGTTCCCATGAAGGCTCCATCAGATGAACCCATTACTTTCATGAATTACAATGACTTCTACTCAAATTATATGCAACTGTTGTGTGATCATTAGCTGTTTGCCAGTAAGTAGATACTTAATTTCCTGACTGATACTGGGATTCTGGACAGGATTGGCAGCTAAACGTTCCAGGATTTAGGTATTTCAGGCGGGATAGAGGGGGATGCAAAAGGGGTGGTGGAGTTGTGCGACTGGTTAGGGAGAATATCACAGCTGTACTACGGGAGGACACCTCAGCGGGCAGTGATGCTATATGGGTAGGGATCAGGAATAAGAAGGATGCCGTCATAATGTTGGGGGTTTACTGCAGGCCTCCTAACAGCCGCGGGATATAGAGGAGCAGATAGGTAGACAAATTTTGTAAAGGAGTAAAAGCAACAGTGTTGTGGTGATGGGAGACTTCAACTTCACCCATAATGTACTGGAACTCACTTAGTGCTAGGGGCTTGGACTGGGCAGAGTTTGGAAGGAGCATCCAGGCGGTCTTCTTAAAACAATATGTAGATAGTCCAACGAGGGAAGGGGCTGTACTGGACCTGGTATTGGGGAATGAGCCCGGTCAGGTGGTAGAAGTTTCAGTTGGGAAGCATTTCGGGAACAGTGACCACAATTCAGTAAGTTTTAAAGTGCTGGTGGACAAGGGTAAGAGTGGTCCTAGGGTGAATGTGCTAAATTGGGGGAAGGCTAATTATAACAATATTAGGCGGGAACTGAAGAACCTAGATTGGGGGCGGATGTTTGAGGGTAAATCAACATCTGACATGTGGGAGGCTTTCAAATGTCAGTTGAAAGGAATTCAGGACCGGCATGTTCCTGTGTGGAAGAAGGATAAATACGGCAATTTTGGGGAACCTTGGATAACGAGAGATATTGTAGGCCTCGTCAAAAAGACCCTTGTCAGGGCTAGAAGGCTGGGAACAGACAAAGCCTGTGTGGAATATAAGGAAAGTAGGAAGGAACTGAAGCAAGGAGTCAGGAAGGCTAAAAGGGATCACGAAAAGTCATTGGCAAATAGGGTTAAGGAAAATCCCAAGGCTTTATACACGTACATAAAAAGCAAGAGGTAGCCAGGTAAAGGGTTGGCCCACTGAAGGGCAGGCAAGGGAATCTATGTGTGGAGCCAGAGGAAATGGACGAGGTACTAAATGAATACTTTGCATCAGTATTCACCAAAGAGAAGGAATTGGTGGATGTTGAGTCTGGAGAAGGGTGTGTTGATAGCCTCGGTCACATTGAGATCCAAAAAGACGAGGTGTTGGGCGTCTTGAAAAATATTTAGGTAGATAAGTCCCCAGGGCCTGATGGGATCTACCCCAGAACACTGAAGGAGGCTAGAAAGGAAATTGCTGAGGCCTTGACAGAAATCTTTGGATCCTCACTGTCTTCAGGTGATGTCCTGGAGGACTGGAGAGTAGCCAATGTTGTTCCTTTTTTTAAGAAGGTAGCAAGGATAATCCAGGGAACTATAGGCCAGTGAGCCTTACGTCAGTGGTAGGGAAATTACTGGAGAGAATTCTTCGAGACAGGATCTACTCCCATTTGGAAGCAAATAGACGTATTAGCGGTTTTGTGAAGGGGAGGTCGTGTCTCACTAACTTGACAGAGTTTTTCGAGGAGGTCACAAAGACGATTGATGCAGGTAGGGCAGTGGATGTTGTCTATATGGACTTCAGTAAGGCCTTTGACAAGGTCCCTCATGGCAGACTGGTACAAAAGGTGAAGTCACACGGGATCAGGGGTGAGCTGGCAAGATGGATATAGAACTGGCTAGGTCATAGAAGGCAAAGAGTAGCAATGGAAGGGTGATTTTCTAATTGGAGGGCTGTGACAAGTGGTGTTCCGCAGGGATCAGTGCTGGGACCTTTGCTGTTCGTAGTATATATAAATGATTTGGAGGAAAATGTAACTGGTCTGATTAGTAAGTTTGCAGACAACACAAAGGTTGGTGGAAATGCGGATAGCGATGAGGACTGTCAGAGGATACAGCAGGATTTAGATCGTTTGGAAACTTGGGCGGAGAGATGGCAGATACAGTTTACTCCGGACAAATGTGAGATAATGCATTTTGGAAGGTCTAATGCAGGTAGGGAATATACAGTGAATGGTAGAACCCTCAAGAGTACTGACAGTCAGAGAGATCGAGGCGTACAGGTCCACAGGTCACTGAAAGGGGCAATACAGGTGGAGAAGGTAGTCAAGAAGGCAGACGGTATGCTTGCCTTCATTGGCTGGGGCATTGAGTATAAGAATTGGCAAGTCATGTTGCAGCTGTATAGAACCTTAGTTAGGCCACACTTGGAGTATAGTGTTCAATTCTGGTCGCCACACTACCAGAAGTATGTGGAGGCTTTAGAGAGGGTGCAGAAGAGATTTACCAGGATGTTGCCTGGAATGGAGGGCATTAGCTATGAGGAACCGTTGCATAAACTCTGTTTGTTTTCACTGGAACGACGGAGGTTGAGGGGCGACCTGATAGAGGTCTACAAAATTATGAGGGGCATAGACAGAGTGGATAGTCAGAGGCTTTTTCCCAGAGTAGAGTGGTCAATTACTAGGGGGCATAGGTTTAAGGTGCGAGGGGCAAGGTTTTGAGGAGATGTACAAGGCAAGTTTTTTACACAGAGGGTTGTGGGTGCCTGGAACTTGCTGCTGGAGGAGGTGGTGGAAGCAGGGATGATAGTGACATTTAAGGGGCATCTTGACAAATACATGAATAGGATGGGAATAGAAGGATACGGACTCAGGAAGTGTAGAAGATTTTAGTTTAGACGGGCAGCATGGTCGGCACAGGCTTGGAGGGCCGAAGGGCCTGTTCCTGTGCTGCACTTTAACAAACCATTGTTTGCAGCAAACTACCCAGCCTTCAGAACAGTGACCACGACACCACACAACCTTGCCATGGCAATCTCTGCAAGACGTGCCAGATCATCGACATGGATACCACTATTACACGTGAGAACACCACCCACCAGGTACGCGGTACATACTCGTGCGACTCGGCCAACGTTGTCTACCTCATATGCTGCAGGAAAGGATGTCCCGAAGCGTGGTACATTGGCGAGACCATGCAGACGCTGCGACAACGAATGAATGGACATCGCGCAACAATCACCAGGCAGGAATGTTCCCTTCCAGTCGGGGAACACTTCAGCAGTCAAGGGCATTCAGCCTCTGATCTCCGGGTAAGCGTTCTCCAAGGCGGCCTTCAGGACGCGCGACAACGCAGAATCGCCGAGCAGAAACTTATAGCCAAGTTCCGCACACATGAGTGCGGCCTCAACCGGGACCTGGGATTCATGTCGCATTACATTCATCCCCCACCATCTGGCCTGCAAAATCCTACCAACTGTCCTGGCTTGACACAATTCACACCTCTTTAACCTGGGGTTACCCCATCTCTGGATCTGTAAAGATTTAATCACCTGCTAATGGTCGCATTCCAAGCATTGGTTGGCATCTTTGAATCTGTCTATATATGTGTTTCTGGAACATACCTCTTCATTCACCTGAGGAAGGAACAGCGCTCCGAAAGCTAGTGACATCGAAACAAACCTGGTGGACTTTAACCTGGTGTTGTAAGACTTCGTACTGTGCTCACCCCAGTCCAACGCCGGCATCTCCACATCATGGCACTTTTCTTTGTTCTTTGTATTCTTTAATATTGGAGCAATCCTTCAATCACCCTGATTTTTAGCCTTTCCACAGAACATGAGAGCCTGGCAGTTGGGGACAAAAGCCACCCACTATAAACATGTCTCATGACTCCTCCCATTGATGATGACGTACACTAATATAAGATTCATGTCTCAGAAATAATCCTCATCAAGCTGACCATTGAATTCCTCAAGCAATGGCTCTGCAACCTGGCTCGAGAGGCTTCCTCCAGGATAGCCCAGGCTCTGTAAAGTGGCAAGCAGTTGGTTGAATACTGCTCTGCAACGGTGAGAACTTACATACCCAGCAATGATGCCCACCAACATGGATGAAGGATATAATATTGAGGATGGTGGGGAAGAGGTGAGCTCTAACATGTGCCTGCAGACAGGGCTCTTCGACAGAATCTTATTGAAGAGAGCTTCATCTGCACAATCCCTGCTCCTCTTTATGATAAGTCATTTTAAATATCTGTCCCTGTCCTGCCACCCACCAATAAATTACATTTTCCCAAAGATAAACATTGATATTCATGACATTTGCTATTTCAGGATCACCAGTTAATGTGCTGCGCACAAAGATTCCCAAGAGAATTTGCATTTTCCAAACTTATACAATATGTGTAATTATTCCTTAGGTGTGAACCTTTAGTGCAAACCTTAAATTATTTCTTAATTATTTTAATGATCCTACATGGTTCCTAATCATCCCCACACCAGTGGTTTGGCATGGGATTTGGAAGGCTGCTATGGCTCAGACAAGTGAATTCTTGAGATGCTTCTGGTCAGCAAGCTCTAGGTGCTTGGGCCTGAGAGGGGGCAGTTGCAAACTTCAGCCACTTGGAAATTGGTGAGGCTGTAGATTGTACTCATCTCATCCTAAATGTCTTGGTCAGAATTTTATCCAAGAGACGTGAGCGCATAATCTGGATTGGTATTTCAATGCAGTGCCGAGGGAATGCTGCATTGTTGCTGGTTCCTACCTTCGGATGAACATTAAATCAAGGCCCCATCTGCCCTCTTAGGTGGACATGGACTCTAGGAAAAGATCCGCCAATCAACATCAGGGAAACTGGTTATCTGGTCATTTATTTCCCTGCTCTTGTGAAACCTGGCATAATACAAAACTGACTACCTTGCATTACAACAGTCAGAAGAACTTTATCGTCTGTGAAACACTTTGGGATGTCTTATGTATGTGAAAGGGGTCACAGAAATGAGAATTATTTCTTTACTCTTTCTATTGGTCTGTCATGTTGTGAGATTATCACTAGGATCACGAAAATGAATTATTTCAAGGTTTTCCCAACATCTGAATACTGTTGACGCTGGCACTGCTTTCAAAAATGAAACACATTATAATGGTTTAATCATCAATGAAGAACTAAATATGAATATTCATAATATTGTATTCAATTATGGAGCACAATTTTCTGGAGAGATTAAAACTACCCTAAATGATAGAGGAGGATTGTTAATGTTTTTCCTGTTTACAAAAGTCTTCAGTAAAACATGTTTATGTTTTATCAACAAATTAATACTATATCCTATGGTGACCTCCATTCATGAGGACTCTCGGAATAAGATTTTATTTTCACATTTGCCTGGAGCCAGGACCGGCAGGAGATTATTTCAAATCAGGAGAATGTTTCCTCTGGTTGGGTTGGGAGTGCAGAACAAAGGGACACAGTCTCAGGGTTAGGCGATTTAAGACCGAGTGAGGAATTTCTTCAGTCAGACAATGGTGAGCCTTTGGGATTTCCTACCCCAGAGGGCTGTGGGGGCTCAGTCAATTAGTCTTTTCAAAGCAGAGGTTCATAGATTTCTAGATACCAATGACATTAAGGGATATGGGGATAGTGCCAGAAGATGGCATTGAGGTAAAAAGTCAACCATGATCTAGTTAAATGGCAGAGCAAGCTCAAGAGGCAAAATGGTCTTCTCTTGTTCCTATGTTCTTCCGAACAGTTGCCATTGCTGGGATTGCACCCTTCTGGGGTAACATTATAGATTCTGCCCTGGAACCAAGGTAAGTGAAGTCAGGGTTTTCGAGTCCAGTCAGAAAAGCCCTGGCATCAGAGGGGTGGGCTTGTTAGTGAAGGATTGGAGGCATTTCTAAAGGGGTGACCTATGCTGCAGGAAAGGGTCTCTATGGGCCACAGGGCCACAAGGTGCCCAAGCAGGAGTGTGTCCCCCCCCCCCCCCCCCCCCACCCGTACCCAGCCCATTTTTATTGGGCAATCTCTTCACTTGCCTGGAAAGGAACTTGAGTAGCCTTTAATTGGCCACTTAAAGGCCTCAGGTGGCCTGTGGGTGGGCAGGCCACGTTCGGACTTCCCGATCACAGTGAATTGCTTAGCATTGGAAGGGCAATGGGCACTCCAAACAGTTCCTTTAATCCCGATTCCAAGGTGCACCCCCCCCCCCCCCACCAATGTAAGAGTGCTGAGTGTGTGACAGCAGTGAGCATGTGAGTGAATGTGCTCCTTGTTTGTGTGGGAACATGTGAGGTGAAAAGGTTCAGCTTTGGTAATGGACAAAGGGTTAATAATGAATTAATGGAATCACAGAAATAAGTTGCATATCAGCAAGAAATGTAGGCAAGAACATCAGGCAGTCTATTCCTGGGAAGGAGGGCGGACGCCCTTGCCTTTGCCTCCCTGATCGCCCGCCGTAGAATCCTGTTTGGCTCGCGGTCAGCAGCACCACCCAAAGCTGCAGACTCGCTGTCCGACCTCTCGGAATCCCTCCAAATGGAGAAAATCAAATTCGCCATCCGAGGGTCAGACGACGGCTCCCACAGAACGTGGGAGCCATTCACCCAATTGTTCCGGGACCTGTTTGTGGCCAACAAACAAGCAGAAGAATAGCCAGGTAGCCAAGAAACAGGGGAGAGTAGCCAAAGCATGAGAGGGAGAGATAGACCGGGAGAGGGGGGGACGGGGGACAGCTAAGTCTAAAAGGAAGGAAAGGCGAACCAAGGAGGGGGGGGGGTGCAGAAGCGGGGGGGGGGGGGGGGGTAGAGGGAAGAGACAGGGAACAATAGAGGAGAGCCAGGGAGGGGGAGGGGGAGGGGGGAGGCAGGGAAATGTTAACAAACTTAGCTTCCACGGGAACAGAGAAAATGGGGAGACGGGAGGGCCGCAGAAGAGGAAGTGCGCATGAGACGACAACGGCAGCGAACGCTGTCCGGGAGAAGCAAGGGACAACACCACGAACAGATGCCTACTTATGTGTGTAAATAATTTTGCCAAGTGTACAGAGCTGCTGCTGTTGAGCGGGGGCATAATACTGTCCGTTGACTTTTCGGGGAAAATTAAAACGTCAGCAGCAGCAGCGATCCATTGGGGAGTGGGGGTGAGTGCTCCGTTGGGAGGGCGTGGGAAGACGCGTGGGGTTGCATCTAGTTAATTGCTATTGTATATTCTCTTTTTGCACTATGTTAATGTTCACTCTATTTTGCTGTGTTAGGATTATTACTATTTATTTTGAAAAATTTTGCAAAATTTTGATAAAAATATATATTTTTTAAAAAAGAACATCGGGCAGAATCAAATCTGTATGGGAACCTGTCAAACTTAATTTAGTTGTAAATGGAATGTTGTAAATGGAAGGGGAACTGGTAAACCTGCTGAGCGATCGGATAATGGGTGCTTCACAGGGACTATTAGCCATCAGGATTGCCTTATATCTCCAGTGTAAATAACTGTGTATGCAGTGCAAAAACATCTTTGTGTTGGGATAATTGTGTGAGTGTGCGCGTGATTCTACACTCACTTTGTCTTTGTTCACATCAGGCATGCTCTGTAGACTCCATGCTCTGAAGAGATAAAGACCTTTGCTTAAAATGAAAAGAACTGTGTATATGACAACTCCAACTTTCCCCACAGCATTGTAAAGGGTAGTCAACTGTCATCTGTGTGAAGAATGACAGTGCATATGATAAGTGAATCCTGCTCTTCCTGGCTCACACTGTACCTCACAATTTTATTTCTTCTTTCAGGAAGGCTTCACTGAATAGATATATCTCTAATTGGCATACCAATTTTAAAGAGCTGTATTAATTAGGCTATATCCAAGAAATGGGCTCGCACTAACTTTCATTTCTGATGATTTAAATTTAATTCAGTTAATATAAAACCAGAGCAATCACCTGTATTTAAAACTCTCACTGCTTCCTGTCCGTCTTCTCTATTATCTTCTGACTATAATGAGCTAACTGCCTCACAGTTCCTTTTAATTAGAAAAATAAGTGACTGACAAATGATGAAGCCAAGTATAAGATACATTATTCACATCCATGGATGCTGGCCAATTAAATAGATGGTGTTAAGCATAACATAATGGATTTTAATGGTGATAACTTTGCAATAAATTAGATTGGAATGGAAAACCTTAACTGTGTATGTAAAATTAATGATCTTACTATAAATGAAAATGTGGGACCAGGCAACACTGATCTAATTGGACATGAATGACTCTGGTGAGAAGTGGAGAGGAATTTGTGACCAAAAAGACTTCAGAATGTCCCACCTGACTCAGTTCTTTATGATGTTATCAACAAGATCAATCACGTGCTGAGTGTATTGCATGCACTTAATTATAAGTTACAGATGATCCAAACATTTTACACACCTTACCGGTGATCCATTTAGAATTATCATGTGGATTTTTAACACCTATGTTCAGAAGCCAATTGATCCCAGAGAGGACAGGAAAGAGCTACAAAGAGCATTTCTAAATTTATAGTTTGGTTTTACGGAAAATTACTCACAAAACTGAAATAATTTTCTTCGAAAAAGCAGGTTTGAGAAGGGACATGATCCTAGTACTTAAATCTTGGGAACACAGATACAAAGGCATATCTTGAATCTTGAACCTTAAATCTCGAACCAAAGAAAGTTTGACAGGGGCAGGTTGTGTTGGTGGTGTAGGATGTGGCAGGAATTCTGGAAATGCTGGTTTTACTGAATGTTGTGAATGTTGTGAAATTTTGACAAGGCCCCCACCTGGAAGATAGCCTAATTGACAGGTCTGGCTTCCAGTTGGGCAGGATATATTCTAGAACAGACTGCTGCTGTAGATAAGTCGTTCACAGGTTCTAGTGGGAGCGAAGAGCCAGGGTTCAATCTTGCAATATTTTATGGTTGGGATGGATGGGCAGAGGCTGATATGGGAGATATTTTGCAGGGCTGGAGGGAAGCACTTCCCCAAAGGTGTCCACATCTCCCTTCAGCTCCTGTGTTGCCCAAAGCCTGGAAAACATGGTGAGCAGTTGGGGAAGTGGTGGCATAGTGGTACTGTCACTGGACTAGTAAACCAGAAACCCAGGGTAATGTTCTGGGGACCCAGGTTCGAATCCCACCACTGCAGATGGTGAATTTTGAATTCAATAAAAATCTGGAATTAAAAGTCTAATGATGACTATGAAGCCATTGTCGGTTGTCGTAAAAGCCCATCTAGTTCACTAATGTCCTTTACGGGAGGAAGTCTGCCATCCTTACCTGGCCTGACCTACATGTGATTCCAGACTCACAGCAATGTGGCTGACTCTTAACAGCCCCCTCAAGGGCAATTAGGGACAGACAATAAATGCTGGCCCAGCCAGCGACACCAACATCCCATGAGCGAATAAAAAAAAGTTAATTAAACCTTACAAATGGAGATGGAGTTTAACTTGTCATGCATTTTGGTATGAAAAATTAGAAGGCAACTTACTATCCAAATAGGGAGAGACTTCAGGGTACTCCATTGCAGAGGGATCTGGGGGTCCTCGTTCATGAGTCACAGAAAACTAGCATGCAGGTACAGCAGATATTAAAGAAAGTGAATGGAATGTTGGCATTTATAGCGAAAGGAATAAAGTATAAAGCTAAGGAGGTGTTGTGGCAACTGTATGTACAAGGCATTGGTGAGACTGCATCCGGAATATTGTGCACAGTTTTGGTTCCCTTATTTGAGGAAAGAAGTGGGGGCATTTGAGGCAGTTCAGAGGAGGTTTACCAGATTGATTTCAGAGATGAGGGGTTTACCGTATGTAGACAGATTGAACAGTTTAGGCCTACACTCACTAGAGTTTAGAAAAAGGAAGGGAGATCAAATTGAAGTATAAAAGATGATAAAAGGTATGGTTAAAGTAGACGTGGAGTGGATGCTTCCTGTTGTGGGGCATTCTAGAACAAGAGGTCATAATCTTAGGATAAGAGGTAGCTCATTTAAATTGGAGTTGAGAAACTACTTCTCCCAAAGAGTTGTGAATCTGTTGAAATCGCTACCCCAGAGTGTGATGGATGCTGGGAATGTGAGTAAATTTAAGGAGGAGATAGACAGATTTTTAATTTGTAATGGGTTGAAGGGTTCTGGAGAATGGGCAGGACGGTGGAGTTAAGGCCAAGACGAGATCAACCATGATCAAATGGCGGAGCAGAGACGATGAGCCAAATGGCCTAATTCTGCTCCCATATCTTATGAACTTGTAAATCAGAGGCTCATTTAAATATTTAATAGGCCAATCTGTGGGAGCAGGAAAGCTGCTCATCCCTTGTCTTGCATCTGTTAAAACCCAAAATAGGCTGGTATAGACGTAAAAACAGAAAATGCTGGATAAAAGTAAGTCTGGCGTCATCTGCAGAGAGAGAAACAGAGTACAGGGTTGAAGTTTGTTAGAATTTTTAACATCTCAGCCAATTCCAACTCACACAGTTTGAGGGGTTAAGGTTCAGACCATTATTTAAGTTGAACTGTGACTACAGAAGTAGAAGAATGAGTTCAAAATGGAAAACATGAATAAGTTGCGACTAAACGCATGTTTACCTTTTTTCTCCTGAAGAAAGTTGTGTGTACATGGAGAAGATCCCAGCAAGAAGGGCAACAAGTTACCAGTTAACATCCTTTAAAAAGAGTTGGATGGCTGCATATCTGTTTCGCAGTGAGGCTACAGGTAGTTCCATGAAAATAATGGTATCGCTGGCACTGTCTTTCTCAATTTAAGCAATATGAAGCATTCAAATGCACTTTTATTTAAGAGTTGTGTTTGCTTTGCAGGATTAATGTTATGTTTATTGAGCTCCGTTTGAATACCTTTATCAGGGAAATATTACAGTTATTTCAGTGGATTATTATCCTTTATTGAAATATGACATTTAAATAAAGGATATTTGATTGATAACGTTACCTATATATCAGGGAAACTCAATTACTGTAATAGTATCCTGCATGGTTACACTTTGTCTAATTAAATTCACTGCATACATTTCTCCTTTGATTCAATACAGTAATGTTTTTACCGAGTGGAATTCTTCTCATTGATTACGGATGACAGAAAAATTCCAATCTTAATTCTGTTCTCGGTTTTATATTTTCTTGATCTCCATTCCAATTTAGCCAATTCCTCATTCTCATCAGCTTGCAGGATGCAATGATTAATCATCTTGGTGTCTTCCTGGAAGCTATCAAAGCTGCTTCTTACCTGGGGCATACATGGGGAATACAGGAAGGAGTATTCTATGTGGTTAGCTCTCCAATCTTCCATGGATAACCCAGTCTAAATAAGAGCAATTCCTTCTCCATGAAAAATATCAGTTTAAATGTCAGTCAGGACTGGGATTTTTTTGTCTCGTAGTCAGACAGAAATCCAGTGAACAGTTGCTTTCCAACCTCCAATGCATTGTTCTCACGTCAATATAAGTTCAAATTTTAAAAATTACAATAGTTCATTGACCTGAAACATTGGGCTGAATTTTCCCAACGAGGCTTTTCCTTGGATGTGGGTCCATATTGGGGTCAGCAACCCGATCTCTTCGGTAGCGGGCCTTTCCCCTGCTCTTTGCTGAAGCAAACCAATTAGGAGCCCGTTCCGATGCTTCCGAAGCAATTATGGAGTGCAGGTGGAATCATGAAGCCGGACTGAGGGAGAATTTATAATTAATCGGACCACAACATCCTTCAGAGAAGCTAACCAGCACCTAAGTATTTCAGACTGCAGCAGCCACAGGCATGGTGAGAGCTGGGAAGCTGGTTGATGGGTCCCCTACTCTTACCACCCAAGGGAGTTGAGGATCTGCAGTGAGGGGAGATCTCCAAATGGCAGGAGGCAGAGGCCAGCTTATTTAACAAAGCAGGTTGAAGAAGTGGACAACAGCAGTGTGCCCCCTCAAACCTGAAGACCAAGAAGATCCAGGACCTCTGCAAGGCTTGACAGGGTGGGTGGTGTGATGTGTCAACTACCAAGCCCCATATTCTGGTCTTATACCGTGTATCTCAGGTCAACACACCTTACAGCTCAATTCGTCCCTCTCTCTGAAGGCACCTCACATCCTCATTTTATCAGCCAACCCTATGAAGAAATTAGTTTGAGCTGCTGTTGGTGTAGTTGGAGCACTTTGCACTACAATGCCCCCTGCCAAAGGCCCTCAGCAGTGTAGCTGCATAAACTATCCCAGTCCACTCTAAAAGATGGCAGCAGGGCAGTGCAGACGAGGATGGGCGAAATATTGGTCAAGTGAAATGCCTTCCAGGCAATTAGCACTTAACTGTGAAGCAATGATAAGTCTATGACAGCTCTGAGTTGCAAAGCAACCTCTCAGCCTTGCTTTTTCTATAGTTCTTCACTGTAACTGCTGAAAACCTTCACAGCTTGTCACGTACATTGAGACAGTACCTCACTTTATCCAATCTGCCGGGTTGGGGGCACTGCATCAAACTGCTCCCACCTTGGGGAAATCCCTCTTAATTGCCTCCAAAATTTCTTCAATTGCTTTTCTGTTCAGCTACAGGGGTTCCTGTTTCCAGCACCAACCCACCCCTTGGAAAGCAGCTGAAGGTAGGAACATGCCAGCAAACTGGCCCAGTGTACTTTTTTCTAATGTTTCTGACACTCCCCCACTGCCTTTAAAGCCACCTCAGGGGTCATGGAAAGATTTTCCATATCAGCTCCATTTCCCTCAGGGCAAATGCTTCCTGGTCTGCTGAATATTTTCAGAAATTTCAGTTTTTGATTTAAAGGATTATTATACAACCCAGCTGACTTTCCCTGCATACTACAGTTCAATAAAGCCCTTCATTGGACATGAAGCACTTTCAGATGTCCTGAGATCGTTAAAGGCACTATATATATGGAAGCCTTCCTTCGGTCCATTTTCAGTATTTTTATTCAACTTTCAAAAGTTTTGTTGATGAAAAATTTCATAGCTGTTATTTTTTAAATTTCACTAAAAGTAAACCTTTTTTAAATAAAAGAACACTCTTTAATAATCAATTGTCTTACAGAAGAGAAATTGTACAGTAGAGAAACTCCGAAGTTCCACCAAATCCAGTCAATTGGTTCCCAAATTGGTGTGCATTTTATCATTTAATTATAAATTAAGGAAATATTTTCAAACTTAATTATGATTCCACATGTTTTCAGGTTGGAGCCTACTGGCCAAAGTCAAGTTTATTGCTTGGACACAAATCATGCGGTGGATGCAGGGACAGCGAGTGAATTTAAGGAGACGTTAGACAGATATTTTATTGGTAATGGGTTCAAGGGTTATGGAGAACGGTCAGGACGGTGGAGTTGAGGCCATGATGGGATCAGCCATGATCACATTGAAGGTGTTTTGGCTTGGGAGGCTAAATTGCCTACTCCTGCTCCATGAACATGTGTTTAGGGAGGAGGCGCTCTGGCTGATTTTGCCATCCAGCTCTTGATCTGTAGCATTGTAGGTAACAGATAAGGGACAGATCAGCCATGATAGACTGGTGGAGCAGACTCAGTGGGCTGAATGGCCTAATTCTCCTCCTATATCTTGTGAACAGGCCGCCCTATCGTTTCAGGCAATGGGGCCCTGTGTGAGAACCTCTCTGGCTACATCGAGGGCATCTTGAAACCCATCGTACAAGGTCCACCCAGCTTCTGTCGTGACACGACGGACTTCCTACAGAAACTCAGCACCCATGGACCAGTTGAACCAGGAACATTCCTCGTCACAATGGACGTCTCGGCACTCTACACCAGCATCCCCCATGACGACGGCATTGCTGCAACAGCCTCAGTACTCAACACCGACAACTGCCAATCTCCAGACGCAATTCTGCAACTCATCCGCTTCATTCTGGATCACAACGTCTTCACCTTCGACAACAAGTTCTTCATCCAGACGCACGGAACAGCCATGGGGACCAAATTCGCACCCCAATACACCAACATCTTCATGCACAAGTTTGAACAGGACCTACTCACCGCACAGGACCTTCAACCGGCGTTATGCACCAGATACATCGATGACATTTTTTTCCTTTGGACCCACGGCGAAGAATCACTGAAACGACTACACGATGACATTAATAAGTTCCATCCAACCATCAGACTCACCATGGACTACTCTCCAAAATCAGTTGCATTCTTGGACACACTCGTCTCCATCAAGGACGGTCACCTCAGCACGTCGCTTTACCGCAAACCCACGGATAACCTCATGATGCTCCACTTCTCCAGCTTCCACCCTAAACACATTAAAGAAGCCATCCCCTATGGACAAGCGCTCCGTATACACAGGATCTGCTCAGACGAGGAGGAGCGTAACAGACATCTACAGACGTTGAAAGATGCCCTCGTACGAACGGGATATGGCACTCGACTCATCGATCGACAGTTCCAACGCGCCACAGCGAAAAACCGGACCGACCTCCTCAGAAGACAAACATGGGACACAACCGACAGAATACCTTCGTCGTCCAGTACTTCCCCGGAGCGGAGAAACTACGTCATCTTCTTCACAGCCTTCAACACGTCATTGATGACGATGAACATCTTGCCAAGGTCATCCCCACACCCCCACTACTTGCCTTCAAACAACCGCGCAACCTCAAACGAACCATTGTTTGCAGCAAACTACCCAGTCTTCAGAACAGTGACCATGACACCACACAACCCTGTCATGGCAATCTCTGCAAGACGTGCCAGATCATTGACATGGATACCACTATTACACGTGAGAACACCACCCACCAGGTACGCGGTACATACTCGTGCGACTCGGCCAACGTTGTCTACCTCATATGCTGCAGGAAAGGATGTCCCGAAGCGTGGTACATTGGCGAGACCATGCAGACGCTGCGACAACGAATGAACGGACATCACGCAACAATCACCAGGCAGGAATGTTCCCTTCCAGTCGGGGAACACTTCAGCAGTCAAGGGCATTCAGCCTCTGATCTCCGGGTAAGCGTTCTCCAAGGCGGCCTTCAGGACCCGCGACAACGCAGAATCGCCGAGCAGAAACTTATAGCCAAGTTCCGCACACATGAGTGCGGCCTCAACCGGGACCTGGGATTCATGTCGCATTACATTCATCCCCCACCATCTGGCCTGCGAAATCCTACCAACTGTCCTGGCTTGATACAATTCACACCTCTTTAACCTGGGGTTACCCCATCTCTGGATCTGTAAAGATTTAATCACCTGCTAATGCTCGCATTCCTAGCATTGTTTGGCATCTTTGAATTTGTCTATATATGTGTTTCTGGAACAGACCTCTTCATTCACCTGAGGAAGGAGCAGCGCTCCGAAAGCTAGTGACATTGAAACAAACCTGTTGGACTTTAACCTGGTGTTGTAAGACTTTGTATTATGAACTTAAAGTAACTGTTGTGGTTCTACAATAGATTAATTAAACCTACTTTCTTGCCGAACCAAGATTTTGGCTTCTGTTGGTGTTGGATTGTCTGTCCAATGATCACAACTGCACACTTCTATGCATACTCCTTTACCCATCTGTCAGGCAATCTTAAAGCATCTTCCCCTTTAATGCAAATCATATCATGAAATTGATAAGAGTACATATTGAAGTGAAGCTCCTTCTCACCAAACTCTCGTCCTTTACATAATTAATGTTCTTTATTCACTTTATGGGAAGTAGGTGTCACTGGTTAAGCCAGTATTTATTGCCCATCTCTAATTGTCCTTGAGGAGATGGTGGTGAGCTGTCTTCTTGAGCCGCTGCGGTGTAGGTATACCCTTGGTGCTGTTAGGGGGGAGAGTTCCGGAATTTGAACCCAGCGGCAATGAAGGAAAGGTGATATATTTCCGCGTCAGGATGATGAGTGATTTGGAGTGGAACTTCCAAGTGGAGGCATTCCCATGTGTCTGCTGACCTTGTCCTTCTGACAGCAGTCGTGCATTTGGAATGTGCTGCCTAAGGAGGCATTTAGTCTTCCATTTCCTGCCCCATATTAGATACCTTGGACCATCCAAGATGGTTAACGTGTTATCGCAGTGAGTCTAGGTGCCTCATCAACATGATACTAACACTTCACATGGGCTGTCTCATCTGTTGACTCCTTCCAGTTGTTCCGTCGAATGTATTTCTTTCGATGTTTCTTTATCCTAGTTCAAAACTAAAATACTGCAGTATTGGAATTCTGAAATGAAAATAGGTACTCAGCTGGGCAGCATCTGCGGAGATAGCAATAGAGATTGTGCATCCCAATTATTGAGCCCAAGGTTAGAACTCTGAAGAAGAGTCATACAACCTCAAAACTTTAGCTTTGCTTTCCACAGATGCTGCTGAGTTTTTCTGTTTTTATTTCAGATTTCTGACATCTGCAGTATTTTAATTTTATTATATGTGATTAACTTCGATGGGACACTTGTCACAAAGGAAATTCCATCAAATAGTATAAAGTCAAAGTTCTATATGCAACTCTAAGAGCAGAATGAATGGCTTAAAAGTGTCCTGTGTCCTAATAATAATAATCTTTATTAGTGTCACAAGTAGGCTTACGTTAACACTGCAATGAAGTTATTGTGAAAATCCCCTCCTCGCCACATTCCGGTGCCTGTTCGGGTACACTGAGGGAGAATTCAGAATGTCCAATTCACCTAACAGCATGTCTTTCGGGACTTGTGGGAGGAAAGCGGAGCACCCGGAAGAAACCCACGCAGACACGGGGAGAATGTGCAGACTCCACACAGCCAGTGACCCCAGGTCCCTGGCGCAGTGACGCGACAGTGCGAACCACTGTGCTACCGTGTCGCCCATCTCTCACCTCAATAAACGTCTAAGCTGCCTTTGGTCTCAATGCCCTCTGAGTGGGCTTCCGGTGGCCACAATGGAGTGAAAGGTCACACATTCAGCAGCTCTCGCCCTTAGTGGTTTTCTTGATGGCTTTTAAGCTGGATCTTTCAGGAAATTTCTCAACATAAGTTGTTTGAAGGGAGAAGAAAAGGAGGTGGCCCTCAATTTATGGAATCGTGTCCAAAGAAGAGTCGAAAAAGAAGAAACCAAAACATGAGTGAAAGCAAGGCTCAGAGGCCACTGAGCTCAATGATAATGAGACAAAGCGTGTCCATGCCAGCTCACTGGTCGGTGGAGCAATAGGTCGAGTACCTGGATGAGAAGTTAGCCCGGCACCGTAAGGAGTGTGCAGAAGACATGACCCAGGTGATAGCCTTGATTAAGGAGATGGTTGACCGGGTAGAGGAGAAAATGACGACCCAGGGACAGGAGATTCAAAAGTTGCAGGAGCTGATCACTGAACGAGAGGAGGATTCCACTGCAATGGCTTTGGAAATTAGCATTCTACAGGACAGCCAGAGACAACTGCTGAATAAGGTAGAAGACTTGGAGAACCGGTCTCGCAGGCAAAATATCCAAATCGTCGGGCTGCCAGAGGGAAAGGAGGGATCAGATGCGGGGACGTATGAGGGGATGGTCGGGGCCGATGTGTTTGATGCACAATCAATTCTACAAAGACTCAGGTTGGGTGCAACTGTGGCTTTATTGCAGTAAGATGTGTGGCCTCCCACAGCAGCTGGCGAAATGGCTGCTGAATAGAGGACATGCATATTTATTCTCCTCCTACTGGGCGGAGCCAGCATGCAGGGGCTACCTGCGAACCTGCAGTACAGGTCCTACCTTACATCACCTAATATAGGTGTAACAGTGGTTTACCACAGTGTTTGACAAGCCACTGGAGGCGTACCGGGCGCACAGGGTGCTCGTACGTAAGCCCCAGGGTCGTGAGCCCCCATGGGCCATGGTGGTGAGGCTGCATCGATTCCTCGACAAGGAGCGTATCATTACGTGGGCCAGGCAGATAAAACGGTACATGTGGGAAGAATCAGAGATTTGGGTGTACCAAGATTGGGGACCGGGGGCGTCATTCTCCGACCCCCCAGCGGGTCGGAGAATGGCCGTTGGCCGCCGAGAATCCCGCCGCCGCCCCCGCCGAAGTCTCCGGTACCGGAGATTGGGTGGGCGGGAATCGGGCCGCGCCGGTTAGCGGGACCCCCCCCCCCGCTCAATTCTCCGGCCCGGATGGGCCGAAGTCCCGCCCAGAAATTGCCAGTCCCGCCGGCGTAAATCAAAGCTGGTATTTACCGGCGGGACCAGGTGGCTTGGGTGGGCTCCGGGGTCCTGGGGGGGGCGCGGGGCGATCTGACCCCGGGGTGTGCCCCCACAGTGGCCTGGCCCGCGATCGGGGCCCACCGATCTGCGGGCGGGTCTGTGCCGTGGGGGCACTCTTTCCCTTCCTCCTCCGCCACGGCCTCCACCATGGCGGAGGCGGGAGAGACTCTCCCCACTGCGCATGCGCAGGAAACTGTCGGCGGCCGCTGACGCTCCCGCGCATGCGCTGCATTTCCGCGCCAGCTGGCGGGGCAACAAATGCCATTTCCGCCAGCTGGCGGGGCGGAAATCCCTCCGGCGTCGGCCTAGCCCCTCAATGTTGGGGCTCGGCCCCCAAAGATGCGGAGCATTCCGCACCTTTGGGCCGGCGCGATGCCCGTCTGATTGGCGCAGTTTTTGGCGCCAGTCGGCGGACATCGCGCCGTTGGGGGAGAATTTCGCCCCAGAACTCGCAAAGAGGAGAGCAAGTTTCAACAAAGTTACGGCAGCCGTGTTTGCGAAAGACATTAAATTTGGACTGCTATATTCGGCTTGTCTTTGGGTGACTGACAAGAACCGGGAACTGTACTTGAACTCTCCGGAAGAGGTGTCTACTTTTATGAAGGACAGACCTTGAAAGATCCCAGACCTTGAATCGCACCGGCTGATCATGGGTGGTGACTTTAATACGGTCCTGGATCCAAGAATGGACCGGTCGAGTGCTAGGTCTGGGAAACTATCAGCAATGGCAAAGGAACTGCGGGGGTTCATGGAGCGCATGGGAGGGTTGATCCATGGAGATTTGAGAGACCAAGGAGCAGGGAATATTCATTCTAATTCATTCTACTCCCATGTACATAAGGCATACTCTGGGTATCGATTTCTTCGTGCTAGATAAAACTGTTAGCAGGGGTTGAGGACACCGAGTACTCAGCAATTGTGGTTTCAGATCATGCACCACACTGGATAGACCTACAGGCAGGCACGGGAATGTCCCAGCGCCCACAATGGATACTAGATACAGGGCTGTTAGCAGATGAGGAGATCTGTGAGCGAGTGAGAGAGGCCAGTCGGGGGTACATAAAGATCAATGACAAGGGAGAGATTGCAGCTGGGGTAGTCTGGGAGGCACTGAAAGCGGTTATTAGAGGGGAATGTATTTCGATTCAAGCCCACAGAGATAAAACTGAGCGGTCGGAGCTGGACAGGTTGGTAGGAGAAATCTTACAGGTGGACAGGAGATACTCGGAGTCCCCAAATGAGGAGCTCCTGAAGGAGCGTCAGAGACTTCAAATGGAGTTTGGGCTCCTTTCCACAGGAAAGGGGGAGGGTCAGCTGAGGAGGATAAAAGGGGCAGTATATGAACATGGGGAAAAAGCTAGTAGAATGCTGGCGCATCAGCTGAGGAAACAGGAGGCGGTGAGAGAAATAGGGAAAATAAAGGATATGAGGGGGAAGATGGTGACGGACCCGGGGGCGGTGAATGAAGTGTTCCGGGAATTTTTTGGACAGCTGTACGAGTCCGAACCTCCGGTTGGGGAGGCAGGCATGAATCAATTCCTGGGGAGGCTAGAGTTCCTGAAGGTAAATGAGTAGCTGGTGGAGGCCCTGGGGGGCCCGGGTGGGCAGGGGGAGGTGATAGATGGACTGGGGGCGATGCAATCGGTTAAAGCCCTGGGACCTGATGGATTCCCAGTGGAATTTTATACGACGTTCTCTGGGTTACTGGGGCCACTCCTGGTTAAGGCTTTTAATGAGTCTAAGGAGCTGGGAGTACACCCACCAGCGTTATCACAGGCATCAATTTCTCTCATCCTGTAGCGAGACAAGGATCCGGAGAGCTGTGGATCGTACAGGCCAATCTCCCTCTTGAATGTAGATGCCAAATTATTGGCAAAGGTCTTGGCTACTCGAATAGAGGATTGTGTCCCAGAGATAATTGGGGAGGATCAGACGGGATTTGTAAAGGGCAGGCACCTGACATCCAACATTAGACGGCTTCTTAATGTAATTATGAGGCCAGCGGAGAGGCGTGGTAGTTGCCATGGACGCGGAGAAGGCTTTCGACCGGGTGGAGTGGAAGTATCTATGGGATATTTTAGGCAGGTTTGGGTTTGGGCAGAGATTTGTGGAGTGGGTCCGGTTATTGTACCAGGCCCCGGTGGCAAACGTAAGAACGAATCGAGTTCGGTCGGAATACTTCAGGCTGTGTCGGGAAACAAGGCAGGGATGCCCCCTCTCCCCATTACTGTTTGCCCTGGCCATCGAACCCTTGGCAATGGCCCTGAGAGCAGCGAATGCCTCGCGGAGTATAGTGAGGGGTGGGGGGGGGTGGGGGTGGGGGGGGGGGGGGGGGGTGGGATGGGGTGGAACACAGGGTCTCGCTCTTTGCGGACGATTTGCTGTCTTATGTCACGGACCCGGTGGGGGGGGGGATGACCAAAATCATGGAGGTATTAGGAGAATTTGGGCGATTTCCAGGCTATAAGTTAAATATGAGATGTTCGTGATCCAGGCACGGGGGCAGGAAAGGAGACTGAAGGAGCTACCTTTTAAAGTGGTTGGGAGGAGTTTTAGATATCTGGGCATTCAAGTGGCCAAGGATTGGAGGCAGCTTCACAAGTTAAATTTGGGCAAAGCATTGGATCAAATGAGAAGGGATTGCCGTAGATGGGACATGCTCCCACTGATGCTGGCGGGGAGGGTTCAGATGGTGAAGATGGCGGTCCTTCCGAGACTGCTTTTCTTTTTTCAATGCAGCGATATCGAGGTTTATATAGGCGGGTAAAACTCCGAGAGTAAAGAGGGCACTCCTGGAACGGACCGGCGGAGAAGGGGGCTTGGCTCTCCCGAGCTTTATTAACTATTACTGGGCTGCCAACATATTGATGGTCAGGAAGTGGGTAGTGGGGGAGTGGTCGGTCTGGGAGCGGATGGAGGCAGCATCATGCAAAGGTATGAGTCTGGAGGCTTCACTGACGGCGTGCCCCTGCCGTTCTTGCCGGCTCGGAACTCTACAGGTCTGGTCGTGGTGGCAGCCCTAAGGGTGTGGGGGCAATGGAGGCAGCACATGAGACTGGAGGGTGCGCCAGTGTGGTCACCGATCTGTGACAATCACTGGTTTGTCCTGGGGGGCTGGATAGGAGCTTTAAGGTATGGCAGCGGGCATGGTGAGGTACCCTCAATAATGTCACTTAGAGAGTAACCTGTAAAGAAGGCTTTATTAGACTAATAACTATGCTAGAGCTAGAGACGAGAGCTGACTGTTACAGACCATGAGGCAGCCCTTATGTATGGCTCCCAGTTGGGCGGAGCCAGAGGCGGAGTCCCCAGGGTTACAAGCCCGGTCTTAAAGGGGACATCACCTTACATGATGATAAGGCAGTAACCATTCATCACACATGGATTGAGAGGTTTGGGGATCTATTCATCCAGGAAGGCTTTCTGACCTTAGAGACATTAGAGGAGTTTGATTTGCCGGGTAAGAACGAGTTTCGGTATCTTCAATTGTGGGACTTTGTACGGAGGCAGGTTCCAAGCTTTCCTCGCCTCTCCCTGAGGGGACTACAGGATAAAGTGCTGTCAAAAACAGGGGTTGGAGGTCGAAGGTTTTGGAGATATACAGGGAATTGTTAGAGTGGGAAGGGGCCCCTATCAGAGAGGTGAAGAGGAAGTGGGAAGAGGAGTTGGGAGGGGAGCTGGGAACTAAACTGTGGGAAAAAGCTTTGAAAAGGGTAAATGCAACCTCGTCCTGTGCCAGGCTCAGCTTGATTCAGTTCAAGGTCGTCCACAGGGCCCACATAACGGTAGCCCGGTTGAGTAGGTTCTTCTAGGAGGTGGAGGACAGGTGTGGGTGGTGTGGGGGTAGCCCGGCCAACCATGTTCATATGTTTTGGGCGTGTCTGAAACTGAGTGAATTCTGGCAGGGATTTGCAGATGTTAGTCAGAAGTCCTGGAAGGTAGGGTAACTCTGAGTCCAGAATTGGCAATATTTGGGGTGTCGGAGGATAGGGGTCAAAGGGGGGGGGGAGTGAGGCCAATATCCTGGCCTTCTCCTCCCTGGTGGCCCGGAGACGGATCTTGCTGAGATGGAGTGACTCGGAGCCCCCGAAGTCAGGAGTGTGGGTCAGCGATATAGTAGGGTTTCTCAGTCTGGAGAAAATCAAGTTTGCTCTGAGAGGATCAATACAGGGATTCGCCCGGAGTTGGCGGCCGTTCATCGATTTGTTTAACAAAAATTGAACGTCAGCAGTCAGGGGGGAAAGGGAAAGGGGGGGGGGGGGGAGGAAAATAGGAGGCATGGTAATGTTAATTAAGGGCAGGGGACTCAGTATATGGGTAATTGGGGACAGGGCGGGAGAAGTGGTGGATGTGGTCTATTGTTTGTTGTTCTTTTAGGGGGTATTTTGTGCGTCGACCCGTGCGGTTGTTTTAGAAATGTCACCATGTTAAATTGTGAAAATCACAAATGCTTCAATAAAATATTTTCTAAAAAAAAAAATGCCCTCTGAGTTACGGCATGGGATATCAAATAGTAGAAGAACGTATTTTAAAATATTAAATACCTGTAGTTTTATTGAACTTGATGATGTGAATTAAATATTGTTTACTTTGCTTGTCAGTGTTACATTAAACCAGATCAGAAATAGTTTGCCCAGATATCCCAACACAAGTCCTCTCCTCTGAGTGCTTTATGTTTAATTCCATCATTGCTTTTTATTTCTCAAGATCCTTTGAAGATTGTGATTTTTTTTAGCCAGCAGCACTTGCTCTTCTCGATCTGCAATATAAGTCTCACATCGCATCCATTCTTAAAACACAGGACCATAATTTTCATGCAATTGCTTTGGTGATTTCGGGTGCTACATTATAAAACCTTTACTGGGAGGATCTGGATATAGCTGTATCTCTCTCTGTGAAAAGAGAAGCTGTGTTACATTGAGGAAATACTGGCAGCCGCACTGACAGTGCATGCACTCTTGAGATGCTGGTCAATTCCTGTCTGTGCCCAGCTTACTGTCTCATTTATTTTAAATCTTTCATTGACAGCCACCGCTAGTGTGGTGACAAAATGTCACCAAGAATGCTGCTTTTCAGGTGTTGTAAACCTCTGGTGATTCCAATAATGAAAAATCAACTCACTGATCAACAGCATAGCATATGCTAGGAATGTCATTGTGCTGAATTATCCCAGCCTTGTTGGGGCAGTCTTGGAGGCAGGGGGGCTGGAATCATAGCATGGAGCATGATGCGTTTTTTCCCGAGCACATTCCCACTTCTGGGATATGTGTCCAGTTCGATCTCTCGCCCAAAGCCACTGGGAATAATGTCAAGATTGGCAGGTGGAAGCAGGAGTATAATAGGATCTGATGCTGCCAGGGGATGAGAGAGGCAAGGTCATAGCCAGGGAGGTGCTAAGATTCTTGATCTTCCTGGCTGCCAAGGAACCCTTCCAAAAAAAAATTTACTTCTGACTTTTTTGGTCATGCTACAGCCTTGTGTCAGGTTTCACTGAAGACTATAGTACTCCCAAGATCCGAATTTAAAACCATGTTGCAGCTCTGATTACAGCAGCATGTCAGTTTAGGCCCCTGCCTTCCTGTGATAAGCAGACTCCATGATGCATAGAATCTCACCAGTTAAAATGGCAGGAGATTGAATTGAGTCATTTTAACCCTACAGTTGCATCAATCCCAGCTGGCAGATTGGTTCAAAAATTGAGTATTTTATCTGTTGAACCATTTCTCTTGGCATCCATAGTCCTTGAAAAGTTCCTTCAGGTAGGTCTTGAGTACAACACACCCATCTCCCTGTGAATGCTTTGTTCCAAAACTAGACAAAGAATTTTTCCCGTCGCAAGGTACAATTAGTTGTGCAGGGCAACAGTACGATGATCAGTCAATGGACAAAGCCATTGGCAGTGTAAACTGTATACATTTACATATACTGCTTACACCCTCACTATACCATTGCTGCTGTCCTACAGAACTGGTTGCCCTCTGTCCAATTAAGAACATTTTAAAATTTGAGCACAAGATTTTTCTTAACAACAAATATTCTCAGATCACTGATTTGAAGAACTTTTAGTGGAGATTTTCATCTCCATTCTCTTCTGCTCTGGGGGACCTGTTTGTGCTGGGGGGGGGGGCAGTTTGCAGATTTGGGAGAGCTAGAGGAGCAGTTCCAACTATCGAGGGGGATTGGGTTTTGATATCTGCACCTCGTTAGGAAGGAGTTGGTTACATTTCCAAAGTTGCCACCCAGGTGCTGCAAGATAAAATTTTGTGTGAGGACGTGATCGGGGAGGGAAGGACCTCGGACATGTATGGGGAGTTGATGGAGACAGGGCAGTCTTAGGCAGAGGATATAAAATGGAAATGGGACGAGGAGCTGCGGGGTGTTGCAGAGACTGGGCTATGGAGTTGAAACCCTGTGGAGTGTAAACGCATTCTCCTCATGTGCGAGACTGAGTCTCATCTAGTTCAAAGTGAATATACATGATCAATATATGTAAATGTAGTCAGTCATTTCAACACTAGATGTCTCACTATCAGATTGTATAAGAAAGACTATCCCGCTCTTTCTGGGAGAGTGCTTCAGGAGAGTGAACAGACAAGACATAGATTAGCTAGAGAGAAAAGTTCTAAGTGAATTCATTATTACATTGTATAGTTAATTAGTTATCTTTACTGTATTTTACTTCTTTTACTAGTTGAGTAATAAGTACAAAGGACTCACAGAATATTATTTATATTACTCATTAAATTAGTTCATCCTTAAAAGAAAACTATGGTTTATTTCATCAAATTGGCTGGTTCAAAGAGTAATATATACAGTGCATAGGGTGCACATGATGTGTCAAGGTTGAGTCGGTTCTTTCCAGGAGTAGAGGAGAGATGCGAGCAGTGTGCAAGGGGATTGGCGAATTACGTCCACTTGTTTTGGGCATGCCCGAAGTTGGAAGAGTTTTGGGAGGCCTTTGCGGGAACTTTGCCGAATGTGCTGGGGCTGAAGGTGGCTCCGTGGATGGCAATATTTGGAGTTTGGAAGATTCAGGAGTACAGTTGGGCGAAGAGGCTGATGTGTTGGGCTTTGCCTCCCTGATAGCCCGGTGGCAGGATTCAGAACTGCCTAAAGCGACGGTGTGGCTGAGCGACTTTTTATTACAGTTAGAAAACGGGGCTATGATGGAGGGGTTTGGGTGTCTGGAGTGTTATTTTGGCAGGTTGTTTACTGATGTTATGTCTCTTTTTTTTGCATAAAATTAATAAAATCCCCCCCAAAAAATTTTTTTTCAAAGAATGTACCAGTCAAGGGTCTTCTGATGTTGGTCCTCCTATCTTCAAATGTTATCACCGCGGTGCCAGAGAAGACTGTACCTGTCCCAGTGGATAGTAGACCACTTTTGCCAAATCCTGCAAGAGCTGGCACCACATGGGATGGGAGAACACCCACTGCCAGTGGCCCTTAATGCCACAGCCACTCTGAACTTCTATGTCAGCAGCTCATTTCAGGGCAGCACCGGTTAAGTGTGGCATCTCCCTGTCAGCCACACACCAATGCATTAGGGAGGTGACAGATGTCCTCTATGAGAGGGCCCAAATGTATATAAACCTGGACCTGAACCAGGTGAGCCAAGATGCCAGGGCCATGGGCTTCACCTGTTTAACTGGCATAAACCAAGTGCAGAGTTTGATAGACTATACCCATGTGGTCTCCATGGCACCATACGGCACAATTTATGAACCGCAAGGGGTATCATTCCCTCAACGTCTAGATCGTCTGTGACCACACAATGAGACTCATGCAGGTGTGTGCCCGTTTCCGGGAAGCGTCCATGACAGTTACACCTTGTGATTCTCCAGATCCCAGATGGCTTTGAGGGACCACAGCGTCTGAAGGGATGGCTCCTCTGGGACAAGGGGTACCCAATAAGGAGGTGGCTGATGAAGCCAGTGCAGAGGCCACAAACTGATGCGGAGACTTGCTACAATGAGGCTCATGCTTCAACGCACAGGCTGGTGGAGCAGGATATTCGACAGTTGAATACGTGGTTCTGGTGCCTGGTCCGGTGGGAGGATGCCCTCCAGTATAGCCCCATGACATTATTGTGGCAGTTGCACTCCCATGGTGCTGCAGAGGGGAGACTACCTGAACCTGGAGGCAATGGAGGAAGGCCACGTCTCCTCAGGTGAGGAGGGAGGTGAGGGGAAACCGTAGAAGAGGAGGAGGAAGGACCTCATGTCAAGGCCAAGGCCCGCTTAGGCCATTAGGCTATGGATGCCCTCATAGCCTCTAGGTTTGTGGATGAGCAGGACTAGGGGTGAGGAAATCTCCATATGAGGGGACTGCTATCTCAGCCCGATTCCATGGGCAGGGTGCCAAAGCCATTGGCCTGACTCTGCAGGAAAATAATGATGACTTGCATTGAGCACAGAGCAATGCTTCTCTCATCCTCAGAGATATGACTGACTCCTGCCTGACAGAGAGCTGAAAGTGTCCTGCCAAGGAACGGGCTTATCATGGGGTTCAGAAACGCGGGATATGTTCTCACTTGCTTCCACCCACGTCGATGTCAGAGGTCCTGGTGTGTTCCTCCAACTAACATCTGGGGTGGGCAGCATGTGGCATCCTAATCACTGGAGAAGAGTGGCTACTATGAGGGGGCCCATGGGGTGGAATGGAGTGGATGTTGGCGTGGGGGGCTGACTTGCAGCAGTGCATCTTTAATGAATCATCAGTGTTGAGGGTCGGAGAGACATAGCGGTGCTACTCTCACACAAGTGCGTCTAGAGTGCATGGGGATTTGCAGATCTTGGATCACCTGTGCATACTGGGTTACACAGTTTCCTACCCTTCCTCAGACTCACACTATGTCTAGGTGTATGCCCAGGATCCACAGCTGAGGTAGAGGCGGCCTGCTGCTTTCCATGCTCTGTTGCCTGAGGTGACTTTGACAGGTGTCCCCTGCGGGGCCTGGACCTTGAGGGTCCGAGCGTACCTTTGAGCTACACTGTTGCCCTCCTCCGTGTGCAGGGCTGGAGGTGTGCCGCTCACAGGGAGGGGGGTGTCAAGTGGGCTGGGCACCCCCGGGTGTGTGGAGGGCATGGTCCTGCCAATTATCTTCCCTTTGTGTGTCTGGGGGCCCCAGTACTCCTCCACGGGATAGAAGGTCAGCTGGAGTGAGATCCCGAAGCCTCGCCGTCCTCTGGGGCTGATACTTGTGGATTCCCACCAGTGCTGCACCATGCAGTTGAAGCCCTCAGCCATGGAGGTTGTAGTCAAACAGCCAATGGTCTGAAAAACTAGGCTAGATACAGAATTGTACTAACTAAATCAAACAGCAGCCAGCAGCTTGAACAGCCAGGCCTGATGGGAATTCAGATAGGCCTAATAAACACAGACAACTAGCCAGAGCAAACAAGGGCAAGTCTGGACTTGTCCTGAAGCTTCAACCAGAGGTACTCAACCTTGACCAAATAAGGACATGTTTTGTGTATTGGCCAGTATCGACCAGACTCACAGTCACCTCAGCTCCAGTATCGGCCAAATTCAATGGTACCTCAATTACTATATATGGAAAGGGCTACATGCCCTATGTGAACCCAAGGATGGACTCCTAGAGGACTCTTGGGGTCTTCTATATCTGGAATTGGCAATCCCATTGGGTGCTGCGAGTCGTCCTCCCAGTTACCTCATTGGTTGGAAGCCAGAGAGCTTTCCAGAAGAGTACTAGAAAAAGTAGGGAAGGGGTATTTGAAGAGGCACCTGAAAGCCACCCCAGTGAAGACTGCACCCCGAGTGAAAGATCCACCCCAGAAGAATCGACCACCTAGAGAAGACATAGTGATGGCGGAACAGGGCATGTGAGACCAATCTTCGCTAAGAAGACCCTGAGTTCAGAGGCAAGGTCTTCAGAATCGGCAGAGCTCAGCGAAGAGTCGTAACCGACGGAGCCTGGCCACACTCAACGGCACGGGTAGTATCAAAGTCTCAGATAGATAATACAGTACTGGTAAATTTTGATGAAGAATTGTATTTGTTAATAGGTTTTGGATAATAAATGGACTGTTGTCCTTTGTCTCACGAGTAAGAGTACCTGGGTAAACGGGTTGTAGTGTAAATTGATCGAAGTGCCGAATGCTTCAGACAACAAGGTCATGCCCTCAGCCATGGAGTGGACATCCCCCACCTTGGAGTGCATGTTCTGCACCAAGGTCTCCAATGTGGATGCCACCCTTGCAGTATTGGACTCGATGCGCCTGACTGCCAGCACCATCCCCTTGGACAGAAAGTGACTGAACTCCTCCAGTCCGTCTTGTAGTCTGAGGAGGGATGCTGTCATCACTTCCTGACTCTCGCAACTCTGTCTTTGCAGTTCCATCATCTCTGGGACAACCGGACCCAGGGGCACGTCATCAGCCTGGGGCTCAGCAAAGCCATGGGCTCTGGCATCCATCCGAGAGCCGGGTCCCTGAGGTGTCCTGTCTCAGGAGTCTGGTCAGGGCCCCTCAGTAAAACACGGCTTTCGTGCTGCTGTCACCCTCACAAGGATCTGGAACAAGTGCAATGGGAGATCTCCCTAGTGATCACACTGATTAAGTTTACCAGGGGCAAGTGAATCAATGGAAGTGTGTCCGGAGGGCGCCGTGATTCTTGTGGGGAGAGGAACTTTTTAAAAGTGGCGTAAGGTTCGATGAGGAATCCTGGCGACTCTGTCGGTGGGTTTCACCCTTGTTTTCTTGTTGAAATAGACACTTTGCCGTTTTTTGGTAAGATTCTGCCCTACAATTCTGCTGCATATGAAAAGGAAGAGTTTCCGTTTTGGGCCCTGATGCATATCAGTAAAGCTTATCAGAACATTGTGTGCCCACCACCCTGTGATTTACTACCCATTAATGTTAATATCTGGAACATCATTGCAAAGGGGTTAGTTTACCAATACATATTTGCCTTGTGCACTGAGAGGGAAAAACGGAAATATTTCACAACCATCTGATACTACAAAATAACTCCCAACAATTTTCAAGGAACACATTTTAGGATCACAAAAGGAGTTGGGTACAAAGTGAGTTAAAAACGAAACTGTTACAGGTAGGCTAGAAGTTTTACCACAGTTTCAGCACTGAATAATTTAGAATTGAGAATTGTTGATAGCTACCAGCCCACTCTTTGGAGACAGTTTAACGGGTTGGAATCACACAGTACACTATTAAAAACCAATGTGTGAATGCAGTCGTTACTAATGTCACACAGCATGATTTCCAAAATTCCAATGGACCTGTAAGAAAATGATACCGCATTAAAAATTTCCATTCAAATCTAGTGCAAGGTTGAACAGTTTGCTGATGGAAATTTTTCCGACCAACGATAAAACCTCTCACAATTTGGACCTTTTTTTTCAAAGTATATTTTCGTGGCAGGTGTGCCTTCTGCCAAAAATATATCAGATGTGTCAGATTTTTTAAAAAAGCTCCCTCCACACAGGAAATCAGGCAACACTTCTATTAAAAAACTGGTTTAATCTAAGTTACCAAAATAACTGAAGGAGAAATGGTGAGACAAACATAAATTGCTGATTATTATGTGTTTAAATTTAATAAATAGTCATTCCAGTTCCTGCATTTTAATCTTTATTCCTAATAATACTCACTGAAGAAACATCTTCATAACTGAAAACCGATTTTACTAGTGCATCATTTTTACATTATATTCACAGAGTCAAATCACACTGCTATGCTTGCCTTTGAATTAAACCTTGAACAAGAGTGACTTGTAATTAAATATGCAATTTACAACGTCTATAAACCCAATTAATGGCTTCACATTAAAAAAAAATGTTGTCTATGTAAATTTATATTCTTGTTTTCCACCACCTTCAAAATACTGATGTCAATTCCTAATCATCTATAATAGCTCCAGGATATTGTTGTAGGATTTCTTCAGGATATTTCCTGGGCCTAGTCATCTTCAACTGCCTCATCAATATACTTTCCACAAATATAAGGTCAGAAGAAGGGATGATTGTTGATGATTGCACACTTTACAGCATCATTTATGACTCCTCAGACAATGACACAGCCATACCGCATGTAACAAGACCTGGGCAACTTTCAGGCTTGGGTTGATAAGTAACAAGTAACATTTGTGCCATGCCAGTTCCCAGCCCCAGCAAGAGAGAGGGTTGAACTTCTGCCAAGACTTTCAGAAGGATTATTGTCACTAAATCACAACCTCCCAACAACATTGACCAGAAACTTCACTAGATGAGCAAAATAATTATTGTGGCTACAAAAGCAGATCAGAGGCTGGGTATTCTGCATCAAGTAGCTCAATTCATTTCCCCTGGAGCCTTTCCACCATGTATAAGTTAGGAATTTGATGGAATAATCTTCACTTGCCTGGATAAGTGAGCACCAACTACACTGAAGAAGCTTGATACCATCCAGGAAAGAACAGCCCGTTTGTTGGCACCCATCCATCATCTTAAAGATTCACTCCCTCCACCATCAATGTACTGTGGCTATAGTCTGCACCATCTACTCGACACATGGCAGCAACTTGCCAAGGTTTCTGCAACAGAGTCTTCCAGAGCACATGGAGTCACCACTTAAATGTTGTTCTGAAAATCATGCACCAGACGTACTTTCAAATATATTACTGTCCCTTCATGCGCCAAAATCTTGGAATTCCCTCTGTGTGTATCAACACTATATGAGTAGCTCAATAAAATGTTTCACTACTACTTCCCCGAGGGCACTGAGAGATATGCAAGAGATGCCAGCAGCACCCACATCCCATGAATGAATATTTAAGAAGCATTATGTTATGGGCGAGGCGTTTTCAGAACCCCAAAATGTATCATGGAGTTCAACCAACCTCTCCCTTTAATGTATTGTTGCTTTTCCTAGCACACGGCTTGTCCCCTCGGAGTGGGATTACAATTATGGACACGTCAGTTTTTAAACACAAAACACTGTTTACTCCATGAACTCAACTTAATGTCTTAAATAAACATTGGATCTCTTAACACCCTTTACTTCAAAGATAACTCAGAAAATATTGCAACAGTAAATCATTCCTTAAAATGTTCCTTCAAACTTCCAAGAGACTTAACACCTTTAAACAAAATCACATCAGGTTAAAGGTTTTACTATTATGAGTTTAAATCACCCAAATGATCCAAAGATAGTCTTTCATGGCAGAGATCCAGCTCACTGCAAACACAGACACTCCCCAAGCTCTTTTCAAAACTGCAAAACTTAACTGCAAAATGACTGACCTGACCTCAGCTCCACCCACTCTCTGACATCACTGTTTTCTTAAAGGTACATTGCTTTAACATCCTTGTCTTAAAGGTACCCTCACATGACACCTCCCCCCAAGAAAAATAAATAAACCATCAACTTCAAGATGGTTTCATTTTTTCACTTTTGCCCCATCCACTAAGAAATGTACACAGTGCATCTACCTTTTCGTTTTAAAAAAAGACAGCACATGCAAACAGGTATAATAATATAGTCCATTTTTCTTTGTTCATCTTCCTCCAACCAAAATCTTTCTCGATTGACAGTCTCTTTGAACAAAGTCTCTGCACGATCCATCCATTCCTCTACTCCTCGGCATTTCTCTTCAGAATCAGATAATTTAGTTCCATCTGACCACAGAGTCCCTTGCAATTCTCCAATACAGGAGCATTGGTGATCGCAGCTTTCAGGCAGTCAAATGCCTGTTGAAAGTCCGCTGTACATTAAAATTTTTTAGGATTCTTTAGCAAGTCCATCAGTGGAGTAATCACGCCACAAAACATTTGCACAAAGGTTCGATCAAATTCATTCATGTTAAGAGATCGCATTGCCTCCCTTCATCTTGAGGGTATCGGAAACTCCTCAAGGAAAGTGATTCGGGCTTCTCCAAATTCACTTTTGGCTAGGTTCATCTCCAAACCCGCCTCCTGAAGTCGATCGAAGAACTCCATACGATGCTTTCAATGTTCTTTCCATGTCTGGAAGTTGTAAATAAAAGCAGATTGTCCCACTTTCTCCATGCAATCCTTCAATGGTGGGACAGGATAAGAGTCCGTTCTTGTAACTGCATTCACCTTTCGATAGTCCACACACAACCATTGGCTACCGTCTGGTTTCGGTACCATCACTATGAGTGAGCTCCATTGGCTGCAACCCACTTCAATTATGCCATTCTTCAGCATACTCTCAATCTCTCTGTTAATCTGTGCCAATTTTAAAGGATTAAGTCTATATAGATGTTGTTTAATAGGAACAGCATTTCCCACATCTACATCATGTATAGCCATTTTAGTATTTCCCAATTTATCTCTACAAACTTGTCCATGTGATATCAATAACTCTTTCAGGTCAGTTCGTTTTTCCTCTGGAAGGTAACAACAATTCATCCCAATTTTTAAGAGCATCCTCATTTTCCAATTTAATTTGAGGGATGTCAAATTCACAGTCATCTGGATTTGGTTCGTCACTTTGAGTTAGAATCATTAAAACCTCCTTTTTCTCTCCTTCCCTTTCAAAGTACCTTTTAAGCATATTCACATGACACACTCGGTGAATCTTCCTTCTATCTGGTGTTTTTACCACATAATTCACCTCACTTAATTTCCTTTCAATCTGATACGATCCACAAAACCTAGCTTTTAAAGGCTCCCCTACCACTGGTAACAACATTAAAACTTTATCCCCACTGGCAAAACTACAAACTTTGGATTTCTTGTTCGCTACCCATTTCATCACATTTTGTGCAACTTTCAAATGTTGTCTAGCCAGTTCCCCTGCTCTTTTTAATCATTCCCTAAAATTTGACACGTAATCCAATAGTGTAATTTCCGATTTCTCACCCACCAATTTTTCCTTAATCAATTTAAGTGGTCCTCTTACCTCATAACCAAAAATTAGTTCAAAAGGACTACATTTGGTAGACTCATTAGGTGCATCCCTAATTACAAACAATACGAATAGGATTCCTTTATCCCAATCCTCTGGATAATCTTGACAATACGCCCTCAACGTTGTCTTTAATGTCTGATGCCACCTTTCTGACGCTCACTGCGATTCTGGATGGTACGCAGTTGATTTAAATTGTTTTATTCCTAAGCTATCCATAACTTCTTTGAATAGTTGTGAAGTAAAATTTGTTCCTTGATCCGATTGAATTTCTGTGGGTAGTCCATATCTAGTAAAGAATTTAGTAACTCCTCCACAATCCTTTTAGCTGTAATATTACATACTGGAATGGCCTCGGGAAACCTAGTAGATACATCCATTACAGTCAAAAGATATTAATTCCCACTTTTTGTTCTAGGAAGAGGTCCTACACAATCAATTATGACCCTCGTAAAAGGTTCCTCAAATGCTGGAATGGGTATTAAGGGTGCTGGTTTTATCACTGCTTGAGGTTTCCCTATCACTTGATAGTGTGACATGATTGACAAAATTTAACTACATCTTTATGTAGTCCAGGCCAATAAAAATGTTTCTGGATTTTAGCTTGACTTTTCCTTATTCCCAAATGACCTCATGTGCAACTCGCAACACCTCCTTTCTATACCCTACCGGCAATACTACTTGATGAACTTCTGCCCACTTTTCATCTGCCTGCATATGTACAGGTCTCCATTTTCTCATCAAGACATCATTTTTACGGTAATAACACTCTGGTATACTCTCAGATTCCTCTTCCGTATATGCTTTCTGATATATCCATTTTATTTCTACATCTTTTTGTTGTAACTCCGCCAATTTTCTTGAACTAAAAATATCCGTCTCATCCTCCACCTGTTCTTTTTCTACCATCTGATCAAAAACCATTTCTGATAATTGCACTTCAACTTCATCTTCACTCCTTGATTTCTCCTCTTGTCTTAACCTGTGACTTTGCGACCTTGTCACTACACAATCCGGAAAAACCCTAGGATATTCATCCTTCAACACTTCAGTTGTTTGATTTTCCACTGGCTTATCAACCACAGTAAGCATCACTCCCACCTGCGATCCAGCTATATCATCACCCAAGATAAACTGTATTCCGGGACAAGGTAATTTATCTATTGCTCCTACTACCGCTTCACCACTCTTCACTGGACATTCCAACCTTAACTTATATAATGGAACGCTACCCCTCTCACCCTGAAGTACACATATCACCACTTTTTCTGGCAACATTCTTCCCAAACTACATAATTCCTCATCTCTTACCATTAAAGATTGACTAGTCCTGTATCTCTTACAATTGTGACTTCTTTACCTGCTCCTCCTGATCCACATGATTAAACTGTACCCACACAAGTAAATTCTTTAAAGACATCTGGCACCTTCTTAACAATTATTTCTTGAACAGGCTGTACAATCGTTTGCACCTCCTTCGCTTCCCTTGGGCTTTCCTTTACCACTCTAACAAACCCCACTGTCTTATCCTGTTTTACCACATCAGCCTTCCCAGTGCTTTTCTTCAACCACCAACACTGTGACTTTACATGGCCATTTTATTAGTGTAAACATCTGAAACTTTTCATTTCTTTTCCACCCTCCTGGTTTTCTTTTTTAATCTGAGGTATACTCTCTTTATTGTCTCCCATCAGATCACCTTCACCTTTACCACTTGAGTATTTCTCATGTCCCCAGTTTCTATCCCTCACCGGCTGAAACTGATGTCGGAAACCAATCTTTGTTTTATGAACTAATTCATAATCAACTGCCATTTCCGTTGCTAATCTCACAGTTTTAACCCTCTGTTCTTTCACATGAGTTCTCATTACATCAGGAATTGAATTTTTAAACTCCTCCAAAAGTATAATTTCTCTGAGAGCTTCATATGTTTCGTCTATTTTCAAAGCCCTTATCCACCTATCAAAATTACTCTGTTTGAGCCTTTCAAACTCCTTGTATGTTTGACCAAATTCTTTCCTTAAATTTCTAAACTTTTGTCTGTAAGATTCAGGCACTAGCTCATATGCACTTAAGATGGATTTCTTCACCTCCTCATACGTTCCAGATACCTCCTCCGGTAGTGATGCAAACACTTCACGAGCTCTACCTGCCAGCTTTGTTTGAATCAGTAACACCCACATGTCCTGTGGCCATTTCATTTGTTTAGCTACCTTCTCAAATGAAATGAAAAAGGCTTCCACTTCCTTCTCGTCAAACCTTGGCAATGCTTGGACATATTTAAATAGATTCCCACCAAGCCTTCGACTATAACGCTCTTTCTCACTATCCTCATCACTATCATCCAACTGTACGTTTCCCTTTACAACCACCAATTTTAACTGACTGTCATGTTTCATGGCCATTTTCTGAAGTTCAAACTCCCTCTCTTTATCTTTTTCCCTGATCTGTATCTCCCTTTCTTTTTCTTTTTGTTCTGCTAGGGCTATTCTTTCTTTTCTCCTTTCTTCTCTCTCCTTTTCTTTTTCTGCTCTCTCTCTCTCTTTCTCTTTCTTTTTCCTGTCTCTCTCTTTCTCTCTCTTTTTCCTCTCTCTCTCTTTCTCTTTCTTTTTCCTCTCTCTCTCTTTCTCTTTCTTTTTCCTCTCTCTCACTCTCGAATTCCAGCCGCTTTAATTCTTTCTCATGTTCCATTTGTTTAATTTGCAACTGAATTTTTGCCATTTCCAATGATTCAAACTTTATCTTAGGCAACTTTAAATGCTTAACCACCGCCATAATTACCTCATCTTTTTGCATTTTGTCAGGTAATGTTAACTGCAATGTTCTTGCCAAATCTAACAGTCTGCTTTTCGTTTCTGTCCGTAAAGTACTACGTGTGACATTCTCCACCCCAAAAAACTTCTGAGCCTCTAAATGAGCCATTGTTCACAACACTCTCTCCACTTAAACTAAAATACCACACCGGAAAAGCAACAATCCTTCACTATCTTTAAGTTCACAAAAGCCAATCCAATAGATAGACTTTTATCCCACTCAAGCCCCCAATTGTTATGGGCGAGGCGTTTTCAAAACCCCAAAATGTATCATGGAGTTCAACCAACCTCTCCCTTTAATGTATTGTTGCTTTTCCGAGCACACGGCTTGTCCCCGAGGTGTGGGATTACAATTATGGACACGTGGGTTTTTAAACACAAAACACTGTTTATTCCATAAACTCAACTTAACATCTTAAATAAACATTGGATCTCTTCACACACCTTACTTCAAAGATAACTCAGAAAATATTGCAACAGTAAATAATTCCTTAAAATGTTCCTTCAAACTTCCAAGATACTTCACACCTTTAAACAAAATCACATCAGATTAAAGGTTTTACTATTATGTGTTTAAATCACCCAAATGATCCAAAGATAGTCTTTCATGGCAGCGATCCAGCTCACTGCAAACACAGACACTCCCCAAGCTCTTTTCAAAACTGCAACACTCAACTGTAAAATGGCTGACCTGTCCTCAGCTCCACCCACTCTCTGACATCACTGTTTTCTTAAAGGTACATTGCTTAAACATCCATGTCTTAAAGGTACTCTCACATGACAATTATTTTCTGGTAACAAACACTGCCTACTGCTCAATATCTGTAATTATCCCACAATCATTTAACAGTACACTAAAACAATGAAACATCTTGGCTGTTACTATATCGCATGGTTGTCATTTGTTGTTCAGTGGGTAGCAATCTCACCTCTGAGTCAGGTTGTAGGTTTAAATCCCACACCAGAGACCCGAGCACAAAGTCTAGGCTGACACGCCAATGCGATACAGGGGTGTTGGGGGTGGGGTGGCAGAGGGAGAGTCCTGCAACAGCAAGTGACAGGACAAAATCCCATCTTCAAAGTTCTTGCAATGTGCCAGATACACGTTATCGTGAGCATGCTAACCAGAGCTCAGCTTTGCTGGGTCAACTGCATGGTTTGTATGGATGATTCCCCCAAACCAAAGGCAGCTTTCTGAACCCAACTGAACACAGCCTGTAAGTTGGACAGCTCGGAAAGAAACTACCCTGGTCAGATCCAAATGGAATCTCACCATTTGAAGAGAACAGAGTCAGGTCCCTACAGCAAGCACACCACAAAGCTACAGTGCCTGACCCACCATTCCAACAGTGACTTCATAGATAATATTTGCAATTGGAGCTACAAATAAGACAAAATAAGCCTAAGATTACAGTAATTAAGTTACTGGTCAGAATTAACAATGCAAAAATACAACAATTACCAAATAACTAAACTAAATATTTAAAACTTAAAGCACTACTCCTCAATAAACTATGAAAAGTTTACGTAGAAGTAAAGACAATTATCATCCAAATCTCCATGTGAAGTGATCTTGTGATGTTTAAGAACAGCAAATAGATCAAAATAAAAAGCACTACATCCTTTTTATAGAGTGAACACAGTCGTACATTGTCAGGTAGAGGCTGAGTGGTTGAGAGGCTGTTTCATCGACTAGTCCTCAGCAGTTTTAAGTGTCACACAGTCGTCAACAATGCTTCTTAGGAGACACTAGGCAGAATTTCACCTCCAACTCCCCAGGATGGGCAATACAGAGGTAAGGGGTGATTTGAAAGTTCAAAGATCTGAAACCCGTCCCAATCTGTCTTTTAAGTCGAGCAAAACCTGGCAGCTAAAGGGAGAAGGAGCTGGTTAAGATCTTGCCAGCTTTTCTTCTGGCCAAGGGGGAGGTAAATATTTTGCCCTTATTGAACAAGCTAAACTGTTTCCCTTCCTGCGATCCACCATAACCCAGTGATCGCACAGCATTATGATGAGAATTCCTTCCCCCACAGTACAATGTCCACTCCCTGTTGTACTATATGCACACTCCTTCACAGTTACCCTTGCCCACGATCTTCTCCCCATTCTTCCCTCACCTCCATGACACCCGTTCCAACTCACAATGACATTTTAAAATTTGCTTGTAATTGCATTAACAAAAAATAGAATATGGGTAGCTTAGTTCAATTTAGATAGAGAAGTTAAAACAAGTTTAAAAAAAAAATCTAGGCCAATTATATTTTTAGGCTCTGTTACAAATTTCCAAGCTTCCTTTTATCAAGACACACCTCCAGAAATGGTTCCTCATTCACAGCTAGTTTTCCAAAAATACATCACTGTAGCTCACAGCTCTTAACAAGTTTGGTGCTGAGAACAACAGCACTCATGAACGTCTCCCTCCATCCTTCAATTCCCTGCATATGGTTTCCGAATGGTCATTACAAGATGCTTTTACAATGAACACATCTGTAGTTTGGATCCTATGAGAACAGTGTCTGAGTGTTGGTTTGCCACATTTACATTGCTAAAGCCCGTTACCCAAATGTAAGAATCAGAAGAGTTAATTTTCATTCTATCCTCGGAGGGTAGCAGTCTGAAAACTAACAAAGGTTATAGAATCAGACAGAGCAAGATCCAGAATTCAGCAGGGATGCTTTGCTTGTCAAAGGGTACTTAATGTACTGCACAGAGATAAAGGCTGCTAGCATTGAAGATTAAGTGACGTTAATCAAATGAGTTGAATGCTTGTTATAAAGAATAGAAATTAAAATTTCTAGGCTCTGTACCAGAGAAACCTGATTAGTTCAAAAGCCTGTGCAAGAACATCAAGGGTGCTAAATTGAACCTACAGAAGATTAAGGACAGACTTACCTGAAGCTAATAACGTCTCAAAAATGATTTTGAATGAAGATTGATGGCACAAAAATCAGAATAGTTAGAAAAGCAAAAAGAATACTAGGCAGTATTTGGTCTATATCCTGAATGACGAAAGTCATGGATAGTCTAATAGACCATTATGGAAGGATTGATCGGGGATAGCAGAAATCCTATAGCTGATTGACAAAGAAATTTGACAATTTATAAAAGTGTAAAATGTAACTTACTTTGATTTGCAAAATGTATTGGGCTGGATATTCCCAAAATGGGACTTTGTCCCCTCGCCGGTGTAAAAACACAGGCGTTGCACTCCTGAGTTTCCTGGAAAAAAACAACCCGATTCACTTACCTTCAGGGGGCTAGCAGGGACCCAGAGTGCTTCACGCAGCTTTGGCTGTGGATACAGACCTCCACACTTCCGGTTCAGAGTCCACATATGCGCACGACGGCGGCCATGCCGAGTGCCATGGCAGACTTGGATCGCAGAGGCAGCTCCATAACGTAGGTCCCACCAATCAGCTGCTCTCCCCTGCATTAGGCCGGTCCGATCTGTGCCCCGGCCGCCCATAAAGCCACCACCGGTGCCCGATCCCCCCACTGCCACCACGCGAGAGTCCCGACTGGCCATACTATGTTAGTTCCACACTGTCAGGAACTCGGCCGGTCGGGAGCAACGTATTGCTGGGTCGGACTCTACCAATGGCCCCCCAGCCATAATTGGCTTTTGTTACTTAAATGAAGCCTGCATCTTATAAAATGGAGTGCATTGAGCCTGCAAGAAGCAGTAGGAGTCATTTCAAAACTGAATCTAACCAACCCGGCAAGACCGCGAATGGTATCTAACATCAATTAGGGCTTCATGGTATCCCGCCAGCGGATTCACCTGGACCAGCAGATCCTTGCTAAAGAGGAGGAGCAGCACATGAACCATTCCCTCCGAGCAAACTCCAAACATCACGCAGCAATGCCACCACAAAGACCAGCTCCACGTTTCGGAGATGCTGACTTGGCCCGACTGTTGGATACTGTGAAGTTGTGATGGAACACCCTGTTCCCCTGAGGAGGTTGGAGGGTCATCCCCCTATAGTCAACCAGTCATCCTAGGGTGGTCCTCAAAGACATCGGGGTTCTCCGAGTGTCCGAGGATGTAGCTGTTGTGCACACTCCTTGGGACGCGTGCATAAAGTGCATGATCCAGAGGTGGCGGTAGCACACGAGTTGAACATTTAAGGAATGGAACCCCTTCCTATTAATGAAGGGTACTCCCTGTTCCACAGATGCACGCAAGGCAACATATATTTGCGATCAATTACCCGCTGGACCCGGGGCTTCCTGGCAATGGCAGACAATCCAGCTCATTCTGATGGGTTTGGTCCAACTTGAAGTTTATATAGTTCAATGCCCAAGTGTACAGGGCATCTGTGACTTCACGGATGCTCTTGTGGGCTGCAGGTTGAGAATTGCCACACAAGTCCCCGCTCGAGCCCTGGAATGAGCCCGAAGCATAGAAGTTAAGGTCGGTCACCAGGGAGCGGGTATCCTCCTCCTCCACATGGTGCCAAGTCTGCAAGGACATGCCACAGATGCTGCACTGTCCCCTTGTTGAGATGAAGCCTCCTGCGGCATATGCTCCTCAAATGACCAATGATGCCTACAGTTTGGTTGGCCACTGGCCTCCCCCTATGGGTCCCTCCCCAGCCTGATGGGTGGCCGGGTCCTCAGGGTATGGAATGGGCCCCTACACAAGGGCTGCAGCCTCGAGCATGCATCGACCCAGCTGCCGCCTGCTGCCTTCTCCAGTATCTGGCTGCATGGATTGCCACTATGAAATGAAATGAAAATCGCTTATTGTCACAAGTAGGCTTCAAATGAAGTTACTATGAAAAGCCCCTAGTCGCCACATTCTGGCGCCTGTTTGGGGAGGCTGAATTGAACCGTGCTGCAGGCCTGCCTTGGTTTGCTTTAAAAGCCAGCAATTTAGCCCTGTGCTAGCACCACGAGGGTAGCTGCTGCAGTGTCCACAATACCGTCCATAATGTGACATCTGTGAGGAATTGGAGGGAGCGAGAGACCGACAATCAGTCATGGCTTCCACCCCGGGATCATCGAGTCCCCCAAGCCTCCCAACCCATACGTTCTCCGCCTTCTCTCAGGGTGCCATTCAAACAGCTGGTTGTGCTCGAGGACCCCACCCTGCACACTCACCCCCACCCACAGCAGGGGCCCCAGGCACCGAAACTCAGACCCTGGGCTGTTTACCCCGGCCTGGAACATTACTTGGACCGGGCTCAGGTTCCCTCCCCAATCCACACACACTCACCCTCTGGTCATGGGGATATCCCCAATGTTGAAGCCCAGCTCTGGATATTTGATTGTTGGCTACTGCCTCTGTGGTGTTGATGCCTTCAGGATTCAGGGATGAGTGTCCAACCTGACAGTTTGATTGGGGTGCTGGACAATATCACTCGCCTGCGACTTGGCATGTGTACCTATGGGATTCACCTCAAGAGCTGTGTAGTGCTCTTATAACTAACAATGCCATTTCTCTGGTAGCAATAGCCTTCAACTGTGCGGCCAAAGGCTGTTCATGGTCAGGGGGAGGTAAGATGACCTTCACCATTTTTGCCATGGACAGGGCTCTGCCCAGGTGGTATGTGGTAGGGCGGACAGGTGGCGGGTGAAATTTCCCCTGTAATGGGGATACACAATTTGGAGGGTGCCCTGTGGGGCTGCGGTGCTGAGTCCCTCACACCTCCCCAGCCCATGCACAACCGATGGCGGCCAACCCCCCGACCAGGCCCACCCCCTAGGGGGCTCCCCCTCCCACCCCGAGCATTGGGGCAGCAGTTCCAAAGCCCCTGGGCTGCATGTCCAATTTTGAAGATGGCTACTCACCTCCTTTGATCCCCTCAGCAGCCATTTCATCCGTTTCCTGCTTTAAATAGGTGTGCCAAAGGGTGTCCCCGTGACCTCCCGCTGGGGAGCCATTAGTTCAAAGAGGGCATTAGACAGGACGTCCATCCCGTTAATGATAACACCTCAATTGGTGTTAATTGGAACCTTGCCATGTCTAGGCAATTCTGTTTTAAATCTGCCACTCCTTAACCTAAAACAATGGCCTCTCATTCTGGAATGTCCAACCAGGGGAAACATCCACTCATCATCCACCCCGTCAACCTCCTTTAGCATCTGACATACCTCAATTAGGTCTCCCTCCATTCTTCTAAATCCAGCGAGAATCGGCCTAACCTGCTCAACCTCTCTTCATAAGACAAGTTCACATCCTTCCTCATGTAATGGAACCAAAACTGTGAATAATACTCCACATGCAGTCTCACCAATGGCCTATACAGCTACGTACTTTTAGACTCTATTCCATTTGTAATTAATGCCAAAATTCCATTTGCCTCTAGAGGGGGATTCAGGGCTTGGCTTTAGGGTGCACTGATTCACAGTCCTATGAATGAAACATTCGCATTGAGAAGGCCTAACTGTCTGGCGGACATGTAGGGCCAGTGTAAACAATTGTATCCTGATGGAGGTACCCACCACACCACTGGGAGGAGTGTTAAAGATTCTGAGACATGAAAGTGATGAGTAACAATAATATTTACATCACTGACATATCCAAATGTTACGAATGACAACGTCCTCCAACTACTAGTGCCTAACTTCACCATGCCCATGCTGTGCTTCTACAATTCCTTAGACTTGCATACCCTCCTACTGTGTCTGGGTGTGCTCCCAGGATGAACATCAGAAGTGCAGGCAGCCGGCGGTGATGCCTTGCTAGCCGCACGTGTCAGCGGCTCCAGCTCCGACGGACCTTTGGGCTCTTTTAAGAGCCCCAACGGGAAAGTTTTGGGCGACGCAACCCGGTGTGGGGTGAGTGAGAAGGGAGTCCCCCCCCAACGAAGGAGGAAAATACCGGCGGCGGCGGTTGCAGCGTGAGGAATCGTCGACCAAAGAGACAGAAAGGGAGAAGCACAAGATGACGGCGGAGAAAGCTCAGGTGACATGGGGGCCCGAGCAGGACGAATTTTTGAGACGGTGTGTGGAGCTACTAAAGAGGGAAGTGCTGGCCCCGATGCTGCAGGCAATTGAGGGGCTCAAGGAGACACAAAAGACCCAGGAGACAGAGCTCCGCGTGGTGGAGCAGAAGGTGACGGATAATGAGGACGAGATCCTGGGCCTGGCGATCAAAACACAGACGCACGAGGCACTTCATAAAAAGTGTACTGAAAGGATCGAGGCCCTAGAAAACGGAGCGCGAAGGAAGAACCTTCGGATACTGGGTCTCCCTGAGGGTGTGGAAGGAGCGGACCGTGGAGCTTATGCAAGTACGATGCTGAGCTCACTGATGGGTGCTGAGGCCCCTGCGGGCCCCTTGGAGTTGGAGTGGGCACATCGGATCCCGGTGAGAAGACCAAAAGCGGGAGAACCACCCAGGGCGATAATCGTGCGATTTCACCGCCTTAAGGATAGAAAACAGGTCCTGAGATGGGCTAAAAAGGTGCGGAGTAGCAGATGGGAGAATGCAGTGGTACGGGTGTACCAGGATTGGAGTGCGGAGGTGGCGAGAAGGAGGGCGAGTTTTAACCGAGCCAAGGAGGTGTTGCATAAAAAGAAGGTGAAGTTCGGGATGCTGCAGCCGGCAAGACTATGGGTCACGTATCAGGAGAGACACCATTATTTTGAGACGGCGGAGGAAGCATGGACCTTTATTAAAGAGGAGAAATTGGATCGGAACTGAGGGACTGATACTGCAGGAAATGTTATTGTTAATGTTATGGTTGATGTTAATAGAGAAGTAAATTGGGAAGGGGGGAGTCATTGGGAAATGTGGGCGTCGGTGAGGGGGGAAAGACGGGACATAGATGGAGAATGAGGAAGGGGAGGGGGAGGGGAAAGGGAGCTGCGCCACAAGAGGCGGGTCAGGTAAAGGGATGTTCCCGCGCCAGAAAGAATAAGGCGGGAAGACAGGCGCAAGGCGGATGGGAGTTCCCCACACGGGGGGGGGGGGGTTCGAGGAGTGAGCAGGAGTAGCCGGGGTCAGTTGAAGTCAGCTGACTTACGGAAGTAATATGGGGGGAGCAATCACGCTAGAAAGGGATCTAGCGGGGTGGGGGGGGGGGACAACTGGGTTGCTGCTGCGGAAATCCAAAAGGAAATGGCTAAAGAGTGGGTGGACGGGGATGGTATGCGACGCTGGGGGAGCGAGTGGGAGCGCGGAGGCGGGATATGGGACTGGCCTAGAGAAGGTGATGGCTAGTCGACACGGGAGGGGGGCAGGTAGCCCCCTAGTAAGGCTGATCACATGGAACGTGAGAGGCGTGAACGGACCGATTAAAAGGGCCCGAGTGCTCGCGCATTTGAAAGGACTAAGGGCAGACGTGGTTATGCTCCAAGAGACGCACCTGAAGGTGGCGGACCAAGTTAGGTTAAGGAAAGGATGGGTGGGACAGGTGTTCCACTCAGGACTAGACGCAAAGAACAGAGGGGTGGCCATATTGGTGGGGAAACGGGTAGCATTTGAAGCAAAGAACATCGTAGCAGATAGCGGAGGTAGATATGTAATGGTGAGTGGCAGGCTGGAGGGAATGGAGGTCGTGTTGGTTAATGTATATGCCCCGAACTGGGACGATGCGGGATTTATGAGACGGATGCTGGGGCGTATACCGGACCTGGAGGTAGGAAACTTGATTTTAGGAGGGGACTTTAATACTGTGCTGGACCCGGGGCTAGATAGATCCAGCTCAAAGACCGGAAGAAGGCCGGCAGCGGCCAAGGTGCTTAAGGGGTTTATGGACCAAATGGGGGGAGTGGATCCATGGCGATTTCTTAGACCTAGGGCTAGGGAGTTCTCCTTCTTCTCCCATGTCCATAAAGTGTACTCCTGGATAGATTTTTTTGTTTTGGGAAGGTCGTTGATCTCTAGGGTGGAAGAAGCTGAGTATTCAGCTATAGCGGTTTCGGACCATGCCCCACACTGGGTGGACCTGGAACTAGGAGAGGAAAGGGAGCAGAGAGCACTCTGGCGATTTGATGTGGGATTGATGGCGGATTAGGGAGTGTGTGCAAGAGTGCGGGGGTGTATCGAGAGATACCTGGAGGTCAATGACGACGGCGAGGTCCCTGTGGGAGTGGTATGGGAAGCACTAAAAGCGGTGGTCAGAGGAGAGCTGATCTCCATTGGGGCCCACAAAGGGAAAACAAAGGCCAAGGAAAGGGAAAGATTACTGGGGGAGATTTTAAGGGTGGATAGGGAATTTGCAGAGACCCCGGAGGAGGGACTGTACAGGGAGAGGAGATGACTCCAGACGGAGTTTGACCTCCTGACCACCAGAAAGGCGGAGGTGCTGTGGAGGAAGGCACAGGGGAGGAGGTATGAATATGGGGAAAAGGCTAGTCGCTTGCTGGCTCATCAGTTGCGAAAGAGGACAGCAGCGAGGGAGATAGGGGGAATTAGAGACGAAAAGGGAGACACGGTGCGAAGAGCAGGAAAGATAAATGAGGTGTTCAAGACCTTTTATGAGGGACTGTATAGGTCTCAACCCCCAGGGGGAGAGGAGGGGATGCGGCAGTTCCTGGATCAATTGAGGTTCCCAAGGGTGGAGGAGCAGGAGGTGGTAGGCCTGGGGGCACCGATTGGGGTGGACAAGGTTATTAAGGGACTGGGGAGCATGCAAGCAGGGAAGGCTCCGGGACCAGACGGGTTCCCGGTGGAATTTTACAGAAAATATGTGGACTTGTTGGCCCCGTTGATGGTGAGGATGTTCAATGAGGCCAGGGAAGGAGGGACTTTACCCCCGACAATGTCGGAGGCGACGATATCGCTAATTTTGAAGAGGGATAAAGATCCGTTGCAGTGCGGGTCCTATAGACCTATTTCATTATTGAACGTGGACGCCAAATTGCTGGCAAAGGTACTGGCATCGAGGATAGAGGACTGTGTCCCGGGGGTGGTGCACGAAGACCAGACAGGGTTCGTAAAAGGGAGACAACTGAATGTGAACGAGCGACGACTATTAGGGGTGATAATGATGCCCCCAGTGGAGGGGGAGGCAGAGATAGTGGCGGCAATGGATGCAGAGAAGGCATTTGATAGGGTGGAGTGGGAGTATTTATGGGAGGAGTTAAGGAGGTTTGGGTTCGGGAACGGGTTTATTAGCTGGGTCAAACTTCTTTATGGGGCCCCAACGGCAAGTGTAGTTACGGGTCGACAAAGATCGGAGTATTTCCGACTATATAGGGGAACAAGACAGGGATGCCTGCTGTCTCCATTGTTGTTCGCGTTGGCAATTGAACCTTTGGCCATGGCGTTGAGAGACTCCAGGAAATGGAGAGGGGTGATTAGAGGGGGAGAAGAACACCGAGTCTCGCTATACGCAGATGACCTATTGTTATACGTGTCGGACCCAGCGGGGGGGATGATAGAGGTTATGCGAATGTTGAGGGAGTTCGGGGATTTCTCGGGGTATAGGCTAAACATGGGGAAGAATGAATTATTTGTGATACATCCAGGGGACCAGAGCAGAGAAATAGAAGGCCTGCCTCTAAGGAAAGTGGAAAGAAACTTCCGATACCTGGGGATTCAGATCGCTAGGAGCTGGGGAACCTTGCACAGACTTAATCTGACACGGCTGATAGAACAAATGGAGGAGGACTTCAAGAGGTGGGACATGCAGCCTCTGTCGCTGGCGGGCAGGGTGCAGGCAATTAAGATGATGGTCCTCCCGAGGTTCTTATTTGTATTTCAATGTCTCCCTATACTAATCACTAAGACCTTTTTCAATAAAATAGACAGGAGCATCACGAGCTTCGTGTGGGCAGGGAAAGTTCCGAGAGTAAGGAGGGGGTTCCTTCAGCGTAGCAGGGACAGAGGAGGATTGGCACTACCGAACTTGGGCGATTACTATTGGGCCGCCAATGTGGCAATGATACGTAAATGGATGATGGAGGGTGAGGGAGCGGCGTGGAAAAGACTGGAGAGAAAGTCTTGTAAAGGGACGCGTTTAGAGGCGCTGGTGACGGCGCCGCTACCGTTCTCGCCAAAAAAGTTTACCACAAACCCGGTGGTGGCGGCAACATTAAATATCTGGGGACAGTGGAGGCGACAGAGAGGTGTGCGGGGAGCCCTGGTGGGGTCCCCAATCAGGAACAACCATAGGTTTGCCCCAGGAAGAATGGATGGAGGATTTCAGAGCTGGCACCAGTTGGGAATTAGGAGGGTGGGAGATTTATTTATAGATCGGACTTTTGCGAGCTTGGGAGCATTGGAGGAAAAGTATAAGTTGCCCCGGGGAAACTTCCTGAGATATATGCAGGTGAGGGCATTTACTAGACAACAGGTGAGGGAATTTCCGCTGCTCCCGACACAGGGGACACAGGACAGAGTGATTTCAGGGGTGTGGGTCGGAGAGGGCAAGGTGTCAGAGATATACCGAGAGATGAGGGAAGAGGGGGAGGAGTTGGTGGGCGAACTAAAAGGAAAGTGGGAAGAAGAGCTAGGGGAGGAGATTGAGGAAAGTATGTGGGCTGATGCCCTAAGCAGGGTAAACTCCTCTTCCTCATGCGCCAGGCTTAGCCTGATTCAATTTAAGGTGCTACATAGAGCACACATAACGGGAGCAAGACTGAGCAGGTTCTTTGGAGTGGAGGACAAATGTGGGAGGTGCGGCGGAAGCCCGGCAAACCACGCACATATGTTTTGGGCGTGCCCGGCACTGGAGGGGTATTGGAAGGGAGTGACGGGAGTGATTTCGAAGGTGGTGAAGGCCCGGGTCAAACCAGGCTGGGGGCTAGCTATATTTGGAGTTGCGGATGAGCCGGGAGTGCAGGAGGCGAAAGAGGCCGACGTTGTGGCCTTTGCGTCCCTAGTAGCCCGGCGTAGGATTCTACTCATGTGGAAGGAGGCGAAACCCCCCCGGACTGGAGGCCTGGGTAAACGATATGGCGGGGTTCATTAAACTGGAGCGGATAAAGTTTGCCCTGAGAGGATCGGCTCAAGGGTTCACCAGGCGGTGGCAGCCATTTCTCGACTACCTAGAGGAACGTTAGAGGGAAGACAGATGACCTGCAGCAGCAACCTGAGGGGGAGGGGGGGGAGGGGGTGGGGGGGTTTAGTTATTTTTTTATTGTTAAAATTTCTTTACTGTTACGTTTGCTTTGTAAGAGGGAAAAAATTGTTCTCTGGAAAAAAATTTCAATAAAATATATATATTTTTTTAAAGTGCAGACAGCCTGCTGTCTTCCATGCCCTGTTGCCTGAGATTCCCTTGGTGGGTGTCCCCTAGAGAGCCAAGACCTATCCTGTGCATCTTTGGACCTACAGGGCCATACATAATGAATTATCTGTGATATGATAATGGGGTTACTGGGTTACGGGGATGGAAGGAGGTGTAGGCTTAAGTAGGGTGCTCTTTCCAAGGGCCGGTGCGGACCCAATGGTCTGAATGGCCTCCTTCTGCACTGTAAATTCTATGAAATCTATAACTCATGCAGCTGAGGGCCAAATGCGTCCAGAGACACGGCACCAAGCTGGGGAGCAGCTGAGTCCAGGGGTCAGCAGACATCCGATTGCCTGGTCCCTGGAATGTTCCTGCCTCCGCCTGATGTGCATCAGAAGCAGTGTGGTGCTCACCAGATAGTGACACAGAAGCTTGCCTGCTAAGGTCGCCCACGAAGGCATGCGTCTCTGCAATGGTGGATATTGAGGGTGATAGCTGTGACGCTACTTCGCTGTCCTCCTCTGACATCTCCTCCAAGATCGCGTGGAGGGAAGGTGGTGGGACCCTGTTGGTGGATGAGCCAGGCTCTTTGGGTGATACTCCTGCAAGGCAAGTAAGACGATATTAGTACATGGTCTGGTCAAGGGTTTGGAATGCACAGAATTCATTTGAGACTGGTCACCTGGATGAACATTCAGTGGCTCCTCATTTTGCACTCACAGGCACACATCGCTCTCAGCACAACGCAGGCACACCTCGCTCTCAGCGCAGAGACACACCTCGCTCTCAGCACAGCGCAGGCACACCTCACTCTCAGCACAGCGCAAGCACACCTCGCTCTCAGCGCAGGCACACCTCGCTCTCAACGCAGGCACACCTCGCTCTCAGTGCAGCGCAGGCAGACCTCGCTCTCAGCACAGCACAGGCACACCTCGCTCTCAGCACAGCACAGGCACACCTCGCTCTCAGAGCAGCGCAGGCACACCTCGCTCTCAGTGCAGCGCAGGCACACCTCGCTCTCAGCACAGCGCAGGCACACCTCGCTCTCAGCGCAGGCAAACCTCGTTCTTAACGCAGCGCAGGCACAGCTCGCTCTCGGCACAACGCAGGCACTCCTTGCTCTCAGCGCAGGCACACCTCGCTCTCAACGCAGCGCAGGCACACCTCGCTCTCAGCACAGCGCAGGCACACATCGCTCTCAGTGCAGGCACACCTCGCTCTCAGCAAAGCGCAGGCACACCTCGCTCTCAACGCAGCGCAGGCACACCTCGCTCTCAGCACAGCGCAGGTGCACATCGCTCTCAGCGCAGGCACACCTTGCTCTCAGCACAGCGCAGGCACACCTTGCTCTCAGCAAAGCCCTGGCGTACCTCGTTCTCAGTGCAGCGCAGGCACACCTCGTCGCAGCGAAGGCACACCTCGCTCACAGCGCAGGCACATATCGCTCTAAGCGCAGCGCAGGCACACCTCGCTCACAGCACAGCGCAGGCACATCTCGCTCTCAGTGCAGCGCAGGCACACCTCGCTCTCAGCGCAGCGCAGGGACACCTCACTCTCAGCGCAGCACAGACACACCTTGCTCTCAGTGCAGCACAGGCACACCTCACTCTCAGCGAAGGCACACCTCGATCGCAGCGCAGCGCAGGCACACCTCGCTCTCAGCACAGCCCCGGCATACCTCGTTCTCAGTGCAGCACAGGCACACCTCGCTCTCAGCACAGCGCAGGCACACCTCGCTCGCAGCGCAGCGCAGGCACACCTCGATCTCAGCACAGCGCAGGCACACCTCGATCTCAGCACAGCGCAGGCACACCTCGCTCTCAGCGCAGCGCAGGCACACCTCGCTCTCAGCACAGCGCAGGCACACCTCGCTCTCAGCGCAGCGCAGTCACACCTCGCTCTCAGTGCAGCGCAGGCACACCTTGCTCTCAGCGCAGCGCAGGCACACCTCGCTCTCAGCACAGCGCAGGCACACCTCGCTCACAGCACAGCGCAGGCAGACCTCGCTCTCAGTGCAGCGCAGGCACACATCGCTCTCAGCGCAGCGCAGGCACACCTCGCTCACAGCACAGCACAGGCACACCTCGCTCTCAGTGCAGCGCAGGCACACCTCGCTCTCAGCACAGCCCAGGCACACCTCACTCTCAGCGCAGGCACACCTCGCTCTCAGTGCAGCGCAGGCACACCTCGCTCTCAGTGCAGCGCAGGCACACCTCACTCTCAGCGCAGCACAGGCACACCTTGCTCTCAGCGCAGGCACACCTCGCTCTCAGCGCAGCGCAGGCACACCTCACACTCAGCACAACACAGGCACTCCTTGCTCTCAGCGCAGGCACACCTCGCTCTCAACGCAGCGCAGGCACACCTCGCTCTCAGCACAGCGCAGGCACACCTCGCTCTCAGCACAGCGCAGGTGCACATCGCTCTCAGCGCAGGCACACCTCGCTCTCAGCACAGCGCAGGTACACCTTGCTCTCAGCAAAGCCCTGGCGTACCTCGTTCTCAGTGCAGCGCAGGCATACCTCGTCGCTGCGAAGGCACACCTCGCTCACAGTGCAGCGCAGGCACACCTCGCTCTCAGCGCAGCGCAGGCACACCTCACTCTCAGCGTAGCACAGACACACATTGCTCTCAGTGCAGCACAGGCACACCTCACTCTCAGCGAAGGCACACCTCGATCGCAGCGCAGCGTAGGCACACCTCGCTCTCAGCACAGCGCAGGCACACCTCGCTCTCAGCACAGACCTGACATACCTCGTTCTCAGTGTCATGATATTCAAACACACACATCATGATGGACACACTAACAGGCAAATCAGAGTACACAACACCACAACCAATCACAGACAAGAACACCAACCACATAAAAAGCACGAGCACGACACCTGGAGGTCAGTAGGTCTGGGGAGAAGGAAACAAGAAAGAGCTGTTGAAACACCACAAGCAGGGAGCCCCCCACGTGCAGAGTGCAAAGACCAAGTTGTAAATAGTGAGTTTAAATAAAGAAGCGTTGTACCATATGCAACTGTGTTGGCTCATCTGTGTGTCAGAACACCCAACACCACATGGTACAGGAGTGGATCGATACCTGCCTACCAACCTGCCATTCTGGACATGGACCACACCGGCAAACCGCAGCCGATGCAAGTCACGGGGAACCTAGGCACCAACTGGAAGCTCTACAGGCAGCGATTTGACCTGTACATCCGTGCCACCGAAAAACAGAATGCCTCGGATGATTCGAAGATTGCAATGCTCCTCTTCTACGCAGGCCCCCACCCAAACGATGTCTTTAATTCACTGGTGTTCGAGGAAGGCGAAAACCAGGCCAAATATGACACGGTCATCCTCAAAATGGACCAGCACTTTCAAACTGAAGTAAACGAAACTTTCGAAAGATACATCTTTCAGCAACGCCTGCAAGGTAAGGAGGAGCTTTTTCAACCCTTTTTGACGCACCTCCGGATTCTGGCGCAGTCCTGCGGTTACGGCACCACTACAGAGTCCATGATCAGGGACCAGATTGTTTTTGGCGTTGCCTCTAGTGGCCTACGCCAGCAGCTTCTTAAAATAAAGAGCCTCACCTTAGCGTCTGCTGTGGAAGCCTGTGTCCTCCATGAAAATGCTGCCTGCCGTTTTGCCCGATTTCAGGCGTCCGAGTTGGCACGGAGGGGGTCCCCAGCCGTCGAATCGGCAAGCCAGGCCGCCCACGACGTTGAACGCATCCAGGCCGTCGATTTCTTCCCGCCCCACGGCCCGGACGACAGCGGCCGCTTCCCGCGCTTTTCGCGGTCTCCCGCGCAGGTGCGCGCCAAAAATAACGGCCACAACGAGGGACGCACTGCGCAGGCGCGCCCACCGCAAGATCGCACTGCGCATGCGCAGTGGCGCAACGAACGTCGTGACGTCATGACGTGCAGCAAGTGTGGAGGTCTACACTTAAAAGGGCAATGTCCTGCAAAATACCGACAGTGCAACAGATGTGCCATGATAGGCCACTACGCAGCCCGCTGTCGTGCGGCTCAACCCATGGATCCGGCGCATCCTCGACAACCTCGCACACGAGTCAGGACCGTCCAGCCCACGCATCAAGACTTCCAATTAAGTGATGCAGATGACCAGGATGACTTCCGAGTTGCCGTCATTGATGTCAACAAGGTCAATGCCATCAATCCAGACGATGAGTGGTGTGCCACCCTGACGGTCAACCGATCGCGCGTCGCCTTCCGTCTGGACACCGGCGCATCCGCCAACCTGATTGCTTACTCTGCAGTCCAGGCCATGAAGGTCAAACCACCCATCACACCATCCCGGCTTAAGATGGTTGACTATAACGGGAACGTTATCCCGTCCATAGGATCTTGCCAGCTACAGGTGACTCACAAGAGGTACACGGCCACACTCCCCTTCGAAGTTGTGGGCTCATCAAAGGACTCGTTACTGGGCGCACAAGCGTGTAAGGTCCTTCACCTGGTACAGCGCATCATGTCTCTCTCTCCAGATGAGATATCCGACTTCCCAGATGCTGAGTTCCACGCGAATCTCCATTCCCTCCTCGCTCACAACCAGGAGGTTTTTGAAGGCATGGGGACATTGCCACACACGTACAAGATTCGACTCAGACCGGACGCCATCCCTGTCGTTCACGCACCTCGCAGGGTTCCTGCGCCTCTCAAAGACCGCCTCAAGGCACAACTGCAGATTCTTCAGGACCAAGGGGTCCTATCCAAGGTCACGGAGCCCACGCCATGGGTCAGCTCCATGGTCTGTGTAAAGAAGCCCTCTGGCGAGCTCCGTATATGTATAGATCCAAAAGATCTGAACAACAACATCATGCGGGAACACTATCCCATCCCGAAACGAGAAGACCTCACCAGCGAGATGGCGCGAGCCAACATATTCACTAAATTGGATGCGTCCAAAGGATTCTGGCAGATCAAACTGGACCCGGCCAGCCGAAGACTATGCACATTCAACACCCCTTTTGGCAGATTCTGCTACAACCGGATGCCATTCGGCATCATTTCGGCATCTGAAGTATTCCACCGCATTATGGAACAGATGATGGAAGGCATCGAAGGGGTACGTGTATATGTGGACGATATCATCATTTGGTCCACCACTCCGCAGGAACACATGCATCGTCTTCGACGTGTCTTCACCCGCATACGGCAAAATGGCCTGCGTCTCAACCGTGCGAAGTGTGCTTTCGGCCAGACGAGGCTGAAATTCCTCGGGGACCACATCTCAAGGTCCGGGGTCCGTCCCGATGCAGACAAGGTTAGCGCCATCACAGCCATGCCACGACCGGCTGACAAGAAGGCTGTCTTAAGATTCCTCGGCATGGTCAACTTCCTTGGGAAGTTCATTCCCAACCTGGCTTCTCATACAACAAACATGCGCCATCTCGTAAAAAAAATCGACGGAATTCAACTGGCACCAGTCGCATCAGCGGGAATGGGAGGAGCTCAAGCACAAACTGGTCACGGCACCAGTGCTGGCCTTCTTTGACACGACTCGCCCTACAAAGATCTCAACAGACGCCAGCCAATCTGGTATTGGAGCGGTACTCCTCCAAAAAGACAGCACGTCATCATGGGCCCCGGTTGCGTATGCCTCACGAGCCATGACCCCTACCGAACAGCGCTACGCGCAAATCGAAAAAGAATGCCTGGGCTTGTTAACTGGACTGGACAAGTTCCACGACTATGTGTATGGCCTGCCACGATTCACGGTCGAAACTGACCACCGCCCCCTGGTCAACATCATTAACAAAGACCTGAACGACATGACTCCTCGCCTCCAGCGCATCTTACTCAAACTCAGGAGGTACGATTTTGAACTAATCTACACTCCGGGGAAGGAACTCATCGTGGCGGACACTCTTTCCCGAGCAGTGAGCACACCACCAGATGCAGAGGGGTTCGTGCGTCAAATTGAGGCACACGTGACTCTGACAGCAGCAAATATGCCAGCTGATGATCCTAGTCTGGCCCACATACGCGCAGAGACGGCGACTGACCCTCTGCTGCAGCGAGTGATGCGCCACATGACGGAAGGGTGGCTAAAAGGGCAGTGCCCCCAGTTTTATAATGTGCGAGATGATCTCACCAATATAGACGGGGTCCTTATGAAATCGCATAGGATCGTCATTCCACACAGTGTGCGCCAGATGATTCTTCGTCAACTACACGAAGGCCACTTGGGCGTCGAAAAATGCAGACGAAGGGCCCGGGAGGCGGTATATTGGCCGGGTATTAATGAAGACATAGCCAACATGGTGCTCAACTGCACAACCTGTCAGAGGTTTCAGCCAGCGCAACCTCCGGAAACACTTCTACCACACGAGATGGTGACGTCCCCCTGGGCGAAGGTGGGTGTTGACCTATTTCACGCGCTCGGCAGAGATTACATTGTTATTATAGACTACTTCTCAAACTACCCGGAAGTCATGCCTCTCCATGATCTGACGTCGTCCGCAGTCATTGGGGCCTGCAAGGAAACGTTTGCTCGCCATGGCATTCCAAGGACTGTCATGTCAGACAATGGACCTTGTTTTGCCAGCCGTGAATGGTCGTCCTTTGCCGCAGCATATGGTTTCACTCATGTGACATCCAGCCCTCTGCATCCACAATCGAACGGGAAGGCTGAAAAGGGTGTCCACATCGCAAAGCGGCTCCTGTGCAAGGCGGCTGATGCCGGATCGGACTTTAACCTTGCCTTGCTGGCCTATCGATCGGCCCCGTTATCCACGGGCCTCTCGCCAGCGCAGCTACTAATGGGTCGCTCCCTCAGGACGACGGTACCTTCCGTCCTGGCACCGACAACAGACCATGAGGCGGTTCTTCGGAACATGCAACTGCAGCGTGATCGCCAGAAAGGTCGGTACGACACACGAGCGACGGACCTGCCCCCCCTGTCCTCCGGAGACAAAGTACGCGTCCATCAACCGTATGGTGGCTGGTCAGCACCGGCCGAAGTCCTCCGACAAGTGGCTCCCCGCTCGTTCCTGGTTCGCATGCCGGATGGTTCCGTGCGTCGCCGCAATCGGCGCGCCCTTCGCCGACTTCCACGCTCACAGCCACACAACACGCCAGATCCTCAACAGGCTTCCGAGGATGACTTTGTGGAGCTGCCGCACATCACGCCCTTTCCATCGCCACCCATGGCCATGCCTGCACAGCAGCCGGTGGTTCTTGATCCACCCTTAAGGCGGTCAACCCGAATTCGTCGCAAACCCATTAGAATGGACTTATAATACAGTTCATATGTTTAATAAGTTGGACAATTTTACATGATAACCTGTTGTTGTTTATCGTTCCAGATGTCGTCTGACTGGACAACTGTTCATATTTTTTTTCTTCTTCTCTCGTTCGCATTTCTGTTATGTTATGGTGCAACTGGATTCATGTGACGCACTCGACATCGCCCCATGTACATAGTTCCGTCATAGACACATGCTGCACACGACACACACACACTCTTAGATGCACTCACGTCACGATCATATTTATTACCACGTAGGCACATATCTTTGTAAAAAGGGGGGATGTCATGATATTCAAACACACACATCATGATGGACACACTAACAGGCAAATCAGAGTACACAACACCACAACCAATCACAGACAAGAACACCAACCACATAAAAAGCACGAGCACGACACCTGGAGGTCAGTAGGTCTGGGGAGAAGGAAACAAGAAAGAGCTGTTGAAACACCACAAGCAGGGAGCCCCCCACGTGCAGAGTGCAAAGACCAAGTTGTAAATAGTGAGTTTAAATAAAGAAGCGTTGTACCATATGCAACTGTGTTGGCTCATCTGTGTGTCAGAACACCCAACACCACACTCAGTGCAGCGCAGGCACACATCGCTCACAGAACAGCCCCGGCATACCTCGTTCTCAGTGCAGCACAGGCACACCTCGCTCTCAGCACAGCGCAGGCACACCTCGCTCTCAGCGCAGCGCAGGCACACCTCGCTCTCAGCACAGCGCAGGCACACCTCGCTCTCAGCGCAGCGCAGGCACACCTCGCTCTCAGGGCAGCGCAGGCACAACTTGCTCTCAGCGCAGCGCAGGCACACCTCGCTCTCAGCACAGCGCAGGCACACCTCGCTCACAGCACAGCGCAGGCACACCTCGATCGCAGCGCAGCGTAGGCACACCTCGCTCTCAGCACAGCGCAGGCACACCTCGCTCTCAGCACAGACCTGACATACCTCGTTCTCAGTGCAGCGCAGGCACACCTCGCTCTCAGAACAGCCCCGGCATACCTCGTTCTCAGTGCAGCACAGGCACACCTCGCTCTCAGCACAGCGCAGGCACACCTCGCTCTCAGCGCAGCGCAGGCACACCTCGCTCTCAGCACAGCGCAGGCACACCTCGCTCGCAGCGCAGCGCAGGCACACCTCGCTCTCAGGGCAGCGCAGGCACAACTTGCTCTCAGCGCAGCGCAGGCACACCTCGCTCTCAGCACAGCGCAGGCACACCTCACTCTCAGCACAGCGCAAGCACACCTCGCTCTCAGCGCAGGCACACCTCGCTCTCAACGCAGGCACACCTCGCTCTCAGTGCAGCGCAGGCAGACCTCGCTCTCAGCACAGCACAGGCACACCTCGCTCTCAGCACAGCACAGGCACAACTCGCTCTCAGAGCAGCGCAGGCACACCTCGCTCTCAGTGCAGCGCAGGCACACCTCGCTCTCAGCACAGCGCAGGCACACCTCGCTCTCAGCGCAGGCAAACCTCGTTCTTAACGCAGCGCAGGCACAGCTCGCTCTCGGCACAACGCAGGCACTCCTTGCTCTCAGCGCAGGCACACCTCGCTCTCAACGCAGCGCAGGCACACCTCGCTCTCAGCACAGCGCAGGCACACATCGCTCTCAGTGCAGGCACACCTCGCTCTCAGCAAAGCGCAGGCACACCTCGCTCTCAACGCAGCGCAGGCACACCTCGCTCTCAGCACAGCGCAGGTGCACATCGCTCTCAGCGCAGGCACACCTCGCTCTCAGCACAGCGCAGGCACACCTTGCTCTCAGCAAAGCCCTGGCGTACCTCGTTCTCAGTGCAGCGCAGGCACACCTCGTCGCAGCGAAGGCACACCTCGCTCACAGCGCAGGCACATATCGCTCTCAGCGCAGCGCAGGCACACCTCGCTCACAGCACAGCGCAGGCACATCTCGCTCTCAGTGCAGCGCAGGCACACCTCGCTCTCAGCGCAGCGCAGGGACACCTCACTCTCAGCGCAGCACAGACACACCTTGCTCTCAGTGCAGCACAGGCACACCTCACTCTCAGCGAAGGCACACCTCGATCGCAGCGCAGCGCAGGCACACCTCGCTCTCAGCACAGCGCAGGCACACCTCGCTCGCAGCGCAGCGCAGGCACACCTCGATCTCAGCACAGCGCAGGCACACCTCGATCTCAGCACAGCGCAGGCACACCTCGCTCTCAGCGCAGCGCAGGCACACCTCGCTCTCAGCACAGCGCAGGCACACCTCGCTCTCAGCGCAGCGCAGTCACACCTCGCTCTCAGTGCAGCGCAGGCACACCTTGCTCTCAGCGCAGCGCAGGCACACCTCGCTCTCAGCACAGCGCAGGCACACCTCGCTCACAGCACAGCGCAGGCAGACCTCGCTCTCAGTGCAGCGCAGGCACACATCGCTCTCAGCGCAGCGCAGGCACACCTCGCTCACAGCACAGCACAGGCACACCTCGCTCTCAGTGCAGCGCAGGCACACCTCGCTCTCAGCACAGCCCAGGCACACCTCACTCTCAGCGCAGGCACACCTCGCTCTCAGTGCAGCGCAGGCACACCTCGCTCTCAGTGCAGCGCAGGCACACCTCACTCTCAGCGCAGCACAGGCACACCTTGCTCTCAGCGCAGGCACACCTCGCTCTCAGCGCAGCGCAGGCACACCTCACACTCAGCACAACACAGGCACTCCTTGCTCTCAGCGCAGGCACACCTCGCTCTCAACGCAGCGCAGGCACACCTCGCTCTCAGCACAGCGCAGGCACACCTCGCTCTCAGCACAGCGCAGGTGCACATCGCTCTCAGCGCAGGCACACCTCGCTCTCAGCACAGCGCAGGTACACCTTGCTCTCAGCAAAGCCCTGGCGTACCTCGTTCTCAGTGCAGCGCAGGCATACCTCGTCGCTGCGAAGGCACACCTCGCTCACAGTGCAGCGCAGGCACACCTCGCTCTCAGCGCAGCGCAGGCACACCTCGCTCTCAGCGTAGCACAGACACACATTGCTCTCAGTGCAGCACAGGCACACCTCACTCTCAGCGAAGGCACACCTCGATCGCAGCGCAGCGTAGGCACACCTCGCTCTCAGCACAGCGCAGGCACACCTCGCTCTCAGCACAGACCTGACATACCTCGTTCTCAGTGCAGCGCAGGCACACATCGCTCACAGAACAGCCCCGGCATACCTCGTTCTCAGTGCAGCACAGGCACACCTCGCTCTCAGCACAGCGCAGGCACACCTCGCTCTCAGCGCAGCGCAGGCACACCTCGCTCTCAGCACAGCGCAGGCACACCTCGCTCTCAGCGCAGCGCAGGCACACCTCGCTCTCAGGGCAGCGCAGGCACAACTTGCTCTCAGCGCAGCGCAGGCACACCTCGCTCTCAGCACAGCGCAGGCACACCTCGCTCACAGCACAGCGCAGGCACACCTCGATCGCAGCGCAGCGTAGGCACACCTCGCTCTCAGCACAGCGCAGGCACACCTCGCTCTCAGCACAGACCTGACATACCTCGTTCTCAGTGCAGCGCAGGCACACCTCGCTCTCAGAACAGCCCCGGCATACCTCGTTCTCAGTGCAGCACAGGCACACCTCGCTCTCAGCACAGCGCAGGCACACCTCGCTCTCAGCGCAGCGCAGGCACACCTCGCTCTCAGCACAGCGCAGGCACACCTCGCTCGCAGCGCAGCGCAGGCACACCTCGCTCTCAGGGCAGCGCAGGCACAACTTGCTCTCAGCGCAGCGCAGGCACACCTCGCTCTCAGCACAGCGCAGGCACACCTCGCTCACAGCACAGCGCAGGCACAACTCGCTCTCAGTGCAGCGCAGGCACACCTCGCTCTCAGCGCAGCGCAGGCACACCTCGCTCTCAGTGCAGCGCAGGCACACCTCGCTCTCAGCGCAGCGCAGGCACACCTCGCTCACAGCACAGCGCAGGCACACCTCGCTCTCAGCGCAGGCACACCTCGCTCTCAGCGCAGCGCAGGCACACCTCGCTCTCAGCGCAGCCCCGGCACACCTCGCTTTCAGCGCAGGCACACCTCGCTCTTAGTGCAGCGCAGGCACACCTCGCTCTCAGTGCAGCGCAGGCACCCCTCGCTCTCAGCACAGCGCAGGCACACCTCGCTCTCAGTGCAGCGCAGGCACCCCTCGCTCTCAGCACAGCGCAGGCACACCTCGCTCTCAGCGCAGGCACACCTCGCTCTCAGTGCAGCGCAGGCACACCTCGCTCTCAGCGCAGCGCAGGCACACCTCACTCTCAGCGCAGCACAGGCACACCTCGCTCTCAGCGCAGGCACACCTCGCTCTCAACGCAGCGCAGGCACACCTCGCTCTCAGCACAGCGAAGGCACACCTCGCTCTCAGCACAGCGCAGGTGCACATCGCTCTCAGCGCAGGCACACCTCGCTCTCAGCACAGCGCAGGTACACCTTGCTCTCAGCAAAGCCCTGGCGTACCTCGTTCTCAGTGCAGCGCAGGCACACCTCGCTCACAGTGCAGCGCAGGCACACCTCGCTCTCAGCGCAGCGCAGGCACACCTCACTCTCAGCGTAGCACAGGCACACATTGCTCTCAGTGCAGCACAGGCACACCTCACTCTCAGCGAAGGCACACCTCGATCGCAGCGCAGCGTAGGCACACCTCGCTCTCAGCACAGCGCAGGCACACCTCGCTCTCAGCACAGACCTGACATACCTCGTTCTCAGTGCAGCGCAGGCACACCTCGCTCTCAGAACAGCCCCGGCATACCTCGTTCTCAGTGTAGCACAGGCACACCTCGCTCTCAGCACAGCGCAGGCACACCTCGCTCTCAGCGCAGCGCAGGCACACCTCGCTCTCAGCACAGCGCAGGCACACCTCGCTCTCAGCGCAGCGCAGGCACACCTCGCTCTCAGGGCAGCGCAGGCACAACTTGCTCTCAGCGCAGCGCAGGCACACCTCGCTCTCAGCACAGCGCAGGCACACCTCGCTCACAGCACAGCGCAGGCACACCTCGATCGCAGCGCAGCGTAGGCACACCTCGCTCTCAGCACAGCGCAGGCACACCTCGCTCTCAGCACAGACCTGACATACCTCGGTCTCAGTGCAGCGCAGGCACACCTCGCTCTCAGAACAGCCCCGGCATACCTCGTTCGCAGTGCAGCACAGGCACACCTCGCTCTCAGCACAGCGCAGGCACACCTCGCTCTCAGCGCAGCGCAGGCACACCTCGCTCTCAGCACAGCGCAGGCACACCTCGCTCGCAGCGCAGCGCAGGCACACCTCGCTCTCAGGGCAGCGCAGGCACAACTTGCTCTCAGCGCAGCGCAGGCACACCTCGCTCTCAGCACAGCGCAGGCACACCTCGCTCACAGCACAGCGCAGGCACACCTCGCTCTCAGTGCAGCGCAGGCACACCTCGCTCTCAGCGCAGCGCAGGCACACCTCGCTCTCAGTGCAGCGCAGGCACACCTCGCTCTCAGCGCAGCGCAGGCACACCTCGCTCACAGCATAGCGCAGGCACACCTCGCTCTCAGCGCAGGCACACCTCGCTCTCAGCGCAGCGCAGGCACACCTCGCTCTCAGCGCAGCCCCGGCACACCTCGCTTTCAGCGCAGGCACACCTCGCTCTCAGTGCAGCGCAGGCACACCTCGCTCTCAGTGCAGCGCAGGCACCCCTCGCTCTCAGCACAGCGCAGGCACACCTCGCTCTCAGTGCAGCGCAGGCACCCCTCGCTCTCAGCACAGCGCAGGCACACCTCGCTCTCAGTGCAGCACAGGCACACCTCACTTTCACCGTAGCGCAGGCACACCTCGTTCTCAGTGCAGCGCAGGCACAGCTCGCTCTCAGCACAGCGCAGGCACACCTCGCTCTCAGCACAGCGCAGGCACACCTCGCTCTCAGCACAGCGCAGGCACACCTCGCTCTCAGCGCAGCGCAGGCACACCTCGTTCACAGCACAGCACAGGCACACCTCGCTCTCAGTGCAGCGCAGGCGCACCTCGCTCTCAGCACAGCGCAGGCACACCTCACTCTCAGCGCAGGCACACCTCGCTCTCAGCGCAGCGCAGGCACACCTTGCTCACAGCACAGCACAGGCACACCTCGCTCTCAGCACAGCGCAGGCGCACCTCGCTCTCAGCACAGCGCAGGCACTCCTCACTCTCAGCGCAGCACAGGCACACATAGCTCTCAGCGCAGGCACACCTCGCTCTCAGCGCAGCGCAGGCACACCTCACTCTCAGCACAGCGCAGGCACACCTCACTCTCAGCACAGCGCAGGCACACCTCGCTCTCAGCGCAGCGCAGGCACACCTCACTCTCAGCACAGCACAGGCACACCTCAATCTCAGCACAGTGCAGGCACACCTCACTCTCAGCACAGCGCAGGCACACCTCACTCTCAGCACAGCGCAGGCACACCTCGCTCTCAGCGCAGCGCAGGCACACCTCACTCTCAGCACAGCGCAGGCACACCTCGCTCTCAGCACAGCGCAGGCACACCTCACTCTCAGCACAGCACAGGCACACCTCGCTCTCAGCACAGCGCAGGCACACCTCGCTCTCAGCGCAGCGCAGGCACACCTCGCTCTCAGGGCAGCGCAGGCACAACTTGCTCTCAGCGCAGCGCAGGCACACCTCGCTCTCAGCACAGCGCAGGCACACCTCGCTCACAGCACAGCGCAGGCACACCTCGCTCTCAGTGCAGCGCAGGCACACCTCGATCGCAGCGCAGCGTAGGCACACCTCGCTCTCAGCACAGCGCAGGCACACCTCGCTCTCAGCACAGACCTGACATACCTCGTTCTCAGTGCAGCGCAGGCACACCTCGCTCTCAGCTCAGCGCAGGCACACCTCGCTCTCAGCGCAGCGCAGGCACACCTCGCTCTCAGCACAGCGCAGGCACACCTCGCTCTCAGCGCAGCGCAGGCACACCTCGCTCTCAGGGCAGCGCAGGCACAACTTGCTCTCAGCGCAGCGCAGGCACACCTCGCTCTCAGCACAGCGCAGGCACACCTCGCTCACAGCACAGCGCAGGCACACCTCGCTCTCAGTGCAGCGCAGGCACACCTCGCTCTCAGCGCAGCGCAGGCACACCTCGCTCTCAGTGCAGCGCAGGCACACCTCGCTCTCAGCGCAGCGCAGGCACACCTCGCTCACAGCACAGCGCAGGCACACCTCGCTCTCAGCGCAGGCACACCTCGCTCTCAGCGCAGCGCAGGCACACCTCGCTCTCAGCGCAGCCCCGGCACACCTCGCTTTCAGCGCAGGCACACCTCGCTCTCAGTGCAGCGCAGGCACACCTCGCTCTCAGTGCAGCGCAGGCACCCCTCGCTCTCAGCACAGCGCAGGCACACCTCGCTCTCAGTGCAGCGCAGGCACCCCTCGCTCTCAGCACAGCGCAGGCACACCTCGCTCTCAGTGCAGCACAGGCACACCTCACTTTCACCGTAGCGCAGGCACACCTCGTTCTCAGTGCAGCGCAGGCACAGCTCGCTCTCAGCACAGCGCAGGCACACCTCGCTCTCAGCACAGCGCAGGCACACCTCGCTCTCAGCACAGCGCAGGCACACCTCGCTCTCAGCGCAGCGCAGGCACACCTCGCTCTCAGCACAGCGCAGGCACACCTCGTTCTCAGTGCAGCGCAGGCACAGCTCGCTCTCAGCACAGCGCAGGCACACCTCGCTCTCAGCACAGCGCAGGCACACCTCGCTCTCAGCACAGCGCAGGCACACCTCGCTCTCAGCACAGCGCAGGCACACCTCGTTCACAGCACAGCACAGGCACACCTCGCTCTCAGTGCAGCGCAGGCGCACCTCGCTCTCAGCACAGCGCAGGCACACCTCACTCTCAGCGCAGGCACACCTCGCTCTCAGCGCAGCGCAGGCACACATCGCTCACAGTACAGCACAGGCACACCTCGCTCTCAGCACAGCGCAGGCGCACCTCGCTCTCAGCACAGCGCAGGCGCACCTCACTCTCAGCGCAGCACAGGCACACATAGCTCTCAGCGCAGGCACACCTCGCTCTCAGCGCAGCGCAGGCACACCTCACTCTCAGCACAGCGCAGGCACACCTCACTCTCAGCACAGCGCAGGCACACCTCGCTCTCAGCGCAGCGCAGGCACACCTCACTCTCAGCACAGCACAGGCACACCTCACTCTCAGCACAGTGCAGGCACACCTCACTCTCAGCACAGCGCAGGCACACCTCACTCTCAGCACAGCGCAGGCACACCTCGCTCTCAGCGCAGCGCAGGCACAACTCACTCTCAGCACAGCGCAGGCACACCTCGCTCTCAGCACAGCGCAGGCACACCTCACTCTCAGCACAGCACAGGCACACCTCGCTCTCAGCGCAGGCACACCTCGCTCTCAGCGCAGCGCAGGAACACCTCACTCTCAGTGCAGCGCAGGCACACCTCGCTCTCAGCACAGCGCAGGCACACCTCACTCTCAGCACAGCACAGGCACACCTCGCTCTCAGCACAGCGCAGGCACACCTCGCTCTCAGCACAGCGCAGGCACACCTCACTCTCAGCACAGCACAGGCACACCTCGCTCTCAGCGCAGGCACACCTCGCTCTCAGCGCAGCGCAAGCACACCTCACTCTCAGTGCATCGCAGGAACACCTCACTCTCAGTGCAGCGCAGGCACGCCTCGCTCTCAGCACAGCGCAGGCACACCTCACTCTCAGTGCAGTGCAGGCACACCTCACTCTCTGTACAGCACAGGCACACCTCGCACTCAGCGCAGCACAGGCACACCTCACTCTCAGCGAAGTCACACCTCGCTCTCAGCGCAACGCAGGCACACCTCGCTCTCAGCGCAGGCACACCTCGCTCTCAACGCAGTGCAGGACACCTCGCTCTCAGCACAGCGCAGGCACTCCTTGCTCTCAGCGCAGGCACACCTCACTCTCAACGCAGCGCAGGCACACCTCGCTCTCAGCACAGCGCAGGCACTCCTTGCTCTCAGCGCAGGCACCCCTCACTCTCAGCACAGCGCAGGCACACCTCGCTCTCAACGCACCGCAGGCACACCTTGCTCTCAGCACAGCCCTGGCGTACCTCGTTCTCAGTGCAGCGCAGGCATGCCTCGCTCTCAGAGCAGGCACACCTCACTGTCAGCAGAGCGCAGGCATACCTCGCTGTCAGCAGAACGCAGGTACACCTCACTCTCAGCACAGCGCAGGCACACCTCGCTCTCAGTGCAGCCCCGGCACACCTCCCTTTCAGCGCAGGCACACCTCGCTTGCAGCGGAGCGCAGGCACACCTCGCTCTCAGTGCAGCCCCGGCACACCTCGCTCTCAGTGCAGCGCAGGCACACCTCACTCTCTGCACAGCGCATGCACACCTCGCTCTCAGCACAGCGCAGGCACACCTCACTCTCAGCGCAGGCACACCTCGCTCTCAGCACAGCACAGGCACACCTCGCTCTCAGCACAGGCACACCTCGCTCTCAACGCAGTGCAGGACACCTCGCTCTCAGCACAGCGCAGGCACTCCTTGCTCTCAGCGCAGGCACACCTCACTCTCAACGCAGCGCAGGCACACCTCGCTCTCAGCACAGCGCAGGCACTCCTTGCTCTCAGCGCAGGCACCCCTCACTCTCAGCACAGCGCAGGCACACCTCGCTCTCAACGCACCGCAGGCACACCTTGCTCTCAGCACAGCCCTGGCGTACCTCGCTCTCAACGCAGTGCAGGACACCTCGCTCTCAGCACAGCACAGGCACACCTCGCTCTCAGCACAGGCACACCTCGCTCTCAACGCAGTGCAGGACACCTCGCTCTCAGCACAGCACAGGCACACCTCGCTCTCAGCACAGGCACACCTCGCTCTCAACGCAGTGCAGGACACCTCGCTCTCAGCACAGCGCAGGCACTCCTTGCTCTCAGCGCAGGCACACCTCACTCTCAACGCAGCGCAGGCACACCTCGCTCTCAGTGCAGCGCAGGCATGCCTCGCTCTCAGAGCAGGCACACCTCACTGTCAGCAGAGCGCAGGCATACCTCGCTGTCAGCAGAACGCAGGTACACCTCACTCTCAGCACAGCGCAGGCACACCTCGCTCTCAGTGCAGCCCCGGCACACCTCCCTTTCAGCGCAGGCACACCTCGCTTGCAGCGGAGCGCAGGCACACCTCGCTCTCAGTGCAGCCCCGGCACACCTCGCTCTCAGTGCAGCGCAGGCACACCTCACTCTCTGCACAGCGCATGCACACCTCGCTCTCAGCACAGCGCAGGCACACCTCACTCTCAGCGCAGGCACACCTCGCTCTCAGTACAGCACAGGCACACCTCGCTCTCAGCACAGGCACACCTCACTCTCAGCGCAGGCACACCTCGCTCTCAGCACAGCACAGGGACACCTCGCTCTCAGCACAGGCACACCTCACTCTCAGCACAGCGCAGGCACACCTCGCTCTCAGCACAGCACAGGCACACCTCGCTCTCAGCACAGCGCAGGCACGCCTCACTCTCAGCACAGCGCAGGCACACCTCGCTCTCAGCACAGCGCAGGCACACCTCACTCTCAGCACAGCGAAGGCACGCCTCACTCTCAGCACAGCGCAGGTACACCTCGCTCTCAGCGCAGCGCAGGTACACCTCGCTCTCAGCATTGTGGTAAACCACTGTGTTCTGATATTAGGGGTTGTACGCTAGAACCTGCACTGCAAGTTCACCTCTGGCCTCTGCATGCTAGCTCCGCCCAGGAAGCGGGTTATAAATATGCGTGGCCTCCAGCTCGCAGCCATTTCGTCAGCTGCTGTGGGAGGCCACACATCTGATACTAATAAAGCCTCAGTTTGGATTCCACTTCGTCTCCAGTCAAATTGATCGTGCCTCAATTTATTAGTATCAGATTTAGAAGATGGACCTCCGGATTAAACCAGATCGCCTGCAGCTGGATCTGCACTCAAGCGACGCCAGAATGAACTTCCAGCACTGGCTAGCTTGTTTTGAAGCAAAAATGAATGCAGCGCCGACCTTTGTTCCAGAGGCTCCGAAGATCCAAATATTGTACTCCAGACTCAGCTCCAAAGTCTTCCCGCTGATCCAGGATGCGCCCAATTATGCTGATGCCATGACTCGACTCAAAGAAAATTATGAACAGAAGACGAACACACTCTTCGCCAGACACGCACTCGCAACTCGTACTCAACTACCTGGTGAGTCAATCGAGCACTTCTGGAGGGCCCTGATCCCACTAGTTCGGGACTGTGACTGCAGGACGTTACAGCTAAGGAGCACTCAGATCTCCTTATGCGGGATGCTTTTGTGACTGGGATTGGGTCTGATGTTATCAGGCAGCGGCTCCTAGAAGGGGCCACGCGCGACCTCGCAGAGACAAAAACACTAGAGCTTTCCATGACGGTCGCCCTGAGCAATGTCCAGTCCTACGTCCCCAACCGCGTGGCCCACTCCTCCTACGCTTCATGGACCCCACAGGCAGCTGCCCCAGCGGGGGCGTTACCCACCCAATACGCCTGCGCTATGCGCCAGTCAGTGATCTCCGGGGGGCCCCAATGCTATTTTTGCGGTCAGCAAAAACACCCCCGCCAACGCTGCCCGGTCCCCGCTGCCCTTTGTAACGCCTGCGGGAAGAAGGGCCACTTCGCTGCGGTGTGCCAGGCCCGCTCAGCGGCCCCGGTCGCCCCCACCCTCCCGGTCATGGACAATGGGCGCTGCCATCCTCCTCTCCTCCCCAGGCAATGTGCGACCAATGGGTGCCGCCATCTTCTCCCCCGCACAACACGTGCGTTTCGCGGGCGCCGCCATCTTGCCCCACGCCCGCAACGTGCGTTCCGTGGGCGCCGCCATTTTGTAATCCCCAGGATCCCTGGGCGCCGCCATATTGTCCACTCCGCAGCGCATGGACACCACCAGCGTTCCAGGACCTCAACTCAATGGCTGCCTCACTACCCGACGATCAACCACGGCTCGCCTCCATGGCAATCGACCAGTCCCGACCACATAATCTGACCAACGCATCCACCAGCGTGAAAGTCAACGGCCATGTGACCTACTGCCTACTGGACTCCGGGAGCACCGAGAGCTTTGTACACCCAATACGGTAAGGCGCTGCTCCCTTAAGGTACACCCTACCAATCAAAAAATCTCCCTGGCCTCTGGATCCCTTCGCGTAGCGATCCGGGGGTACTGCACAGTCACGCTCACAGTCCAAGGCGTAGAGTTCCACGGCTTTCGCCTCAACGTCCTCCCTAACCTCTGCGCTGCACTTATCCTCGGCCTGCACTTCCAGTGCAACCTCCAGAGCCTGACCCTTAAATTCGGCGGACCCGTACCACCCCTCACTGTGTACGGCCTCGCGACCCTAAAGGTCGATCCTCCTTCCCTCTTTGCCAATCTAACTCCAGATTGCAAACCCGTCGCCACCAGGAGCAGACGGTACAGCTCCCAGGATAAGGCCTTCATCAGGTCCGAGGTCCAGCGGTTGCTTCGGGAAGGCGTCATCGAGGCCAGCAACAGCCCCTGGAGAGCCCAAGTGGTAGTGGTTAAGTCTGGGGAGAAAAACCGAATGGTCGTGGACTATAGCCAGACCATCAACAGGTACACGCAGCTCGACGCGTACCCACTCCCACGCATATCTGACGTTACCCAGATTGCACAGTACCAGATCTTCTCAACGGTGGACCTGAAATCCGCTTACCACCAGCTCCCCATCCGCAAATCGGACTGGCCATACACCGCCTTCGAGGCAGACGGCCGTCTATATCACTTCCTTAGGGTCCCCTTTGGCGTCACCAAGGGGTTTCGGTCTTCCAAAGGGAGGTGGACCGAATGGTCGACCGGTACGGTTAGCAGGCCATGTTTCCGTACCTAGACAACGTGACCATCTGCGGCCATGACCAGCAGGACCACGACGCTAACCTCGCTAAATTTCTCCGCACCGCCAATCTCCTCAACCTCACATATAACAAGGAGAAGTGTGTGTTCCGCACAAACCGCTTAGCCATCCTTGGCTACGTGGTCCAGAACGGAGTTCTGGGGCCCAATCCCGACTGCATGCGCCCCCTCATGGAGCTCCTCCTCCCCCACTGCTCCAAGGTCCTCAAACGTTGCCTGGGATTCTGCTCGTATTACGCGCAGTGGGTCCCAAACGATGCGTATAAGGCCCGCCCACTCATACAATCCACTCATTTCCCCCTGACGGCCAAGGCCCAGCAGGCTTTCGCCCGGATCAGAGCTGATATTGCCAAAGCTGGAATGCACGCTGTAGCACACAATGACTTACGAGAGACGAGAAGTGATGAAGTCGATCCAGGCTTTATGAAGCGATGCTTGTCCCCAGCAGATCAGCAACAGAATGAAGCTGCGGGGAGAAGCTCGGGTTCTTATATTCCGCCTTCAGGGCGGAGCCAGGAGTCGGCAGCCAACCAGGACCCGGGATCTGTCAGCCAATAGCATCTCGGCTTCACAGTCCCACATGACCCCTAATACATACCACCACATTCACCCCTTGTTAAAAAGGAACCCGGCGGGGTGGTGGTTCGCATGGTGGTAGGGGTTTACAAGGCTGGCCCTGGAAGGAAAATTTCGGACAGTGTTACTACAGGTTTAGCCCTACACTGGGCTATGTACAAGTTTGTGCAAACTATTTACAATATTAGCAAAAACATTTTTTTTTTGTTACAACAACATTCTTGGTGTCACGTGAATTCCACGAGTCGAGCGGGCGGTCTGGTCTTCCTCGTCGATCGCCTCAGCCCCGGTGGTGGTGCAGGTGCTTGCTCAGGCGTTGTCGTCTCCGGGAGCGTTTCGGTGTTTGTTCCTGTTTTACTCCTGGGCGGGCACAGGAGGAGGACCGATCCCCCCGGGAAGGGGGCGGTCGCGGGGTGAGCCGGTGGCAGGGAGGGGGTGCTCAGTGTCGTGGGTGTGTGTGTGTTGCCGGCGGGTGCCAGGTCCCGCAGGGAGACCGTGTCCTGTCGGTCGTCGGGGTACGCCACGTAGGCGTACTGCGGATTCGCGTGGAGAAGGTGAACCCTCTCGACCAACAGGTCCGATTTGTGCGCCCGCACATGTTTTCAGAGCAAGATGGGTCCTGGGGCCGCCAGCCAGGTCGGCAGCGACGTTCCGGAGGAGGACTTCCTGGGGAAGAGAAGGAGGCGCTCATGAGGCGTTTGGTTAGTGGTGGTACACAGCAGCGACCGGATGGAGTGGAGAGCGTCCGGGAGGACCTCCTGCCATCGGGAAACTGGGAGATCCCTGGACCGTAGGGCCAGTAGGACGGTCTTCCAGACCGTGCCGTTCTCCCTCTCTACTTGCCCGTTCCCCCGGGGGTTGTAGCTGGTCGTCCTGCTCGAGACTATGCCCTTGCTGAGCAGGAACTGGCGCAGCTCGTCACTCATGAATGAGGATCCCCTGTCGCTATGGATGTACGCGGGGCAACCGAACAGGGTGAATATGGTGCCAAGGGCTTTAATGACTGTGGCCGCTGTCATGTCGGGGCAGGGGATGGCGAAGGGGAAACGAGAGTACTCGTCCACCACGCTCAGGAAGTATGCGTTGCGGTCGGTGGAGGGGAGGGGCCCTTTGAAATCCAAACTGAGGCGTTCAAAGGGGCGGGAAGCCTTGATCAGGTGCGCTCATTCCGGCCTGAAAAAGTACGGTTTGCACTCTGCGCAGATGTGGCAGTTCCTGGTGACTGTACGGACCTCCTGCACAGAGTAGGGGAGGTTGCGGGACTTTACGAAATGGTAGAATCGAGTGACCCCCGGTGGCAGAGGTCCTCGTGGAGGGCTTGGAGGCGGTCTATTTGTGCGTTGGCACATGTGCTGCGGGGTAGGGCATCGGACGGCTCGTTCAGCTTTCCGGGACGATACAAGATCTCATAGTTGAAGGTGGAGAGCTCGATCCTCCACCTTAAGATCTTGTCATTTTAAATTTTGCCCCACTGTGCATTATCGAACATGAAGGCTACCGACCGTTGGTCGGTGAGGAGAGTGAATCTCCTGCTGGCCAGGTAATGCCTCCAATGTCGCACAGCTTCCACTATGGCTTGGGCTTCCTTTTCCACTGAGGAGTGGCGGATTTCTGAGGCGTGGAGGGTCCGGGAGAAAAAGGCCACGGGTCTGCCCGCTTGGTTAAGGGTGGCCGCCAGAGCTACGTCGGATGCGTCGCTCTCGACCTGGAAGGGGAGGGACTCGTCGATGGCACGCATCGTGGCCTTTGCGATATCCGCTTTGATGCGGCTGAAGGCCTGGCGAGCCTCTGTCGACAGGGGGATGGTAGTGGACTGTATTAACGGGCGGGCCTTGTCTGCATACTGGGGGACCCACTGGGCGCAATATAAAAAGAAACCCAGGCAACGTTTCAGGGCTGTGGAGCAGTGGGGGAGGGGGAATTCCATAAGGGGGCGCATGCGTTCGGGGTCGGGGCCTACTATCCCATTGCGCACTACGTATCCCAGGATGGCCAACCGGTTTGTGCTAAAAACGCACTTTTCCTCATTATATGTGAGGTTCAGGGCGTTAGCGGTCTGGAGGAACTTTTGGAGGTTGGCGTCGTGGTCCTGCTGATCGTGGCCGCAGATGGTTACGTTGTCGAGATACGGGAACGTTGCCTGTAACCCGTGCTGGTCAACCATTCAGTCCATCTCCCGTTGGAAGACCGAGACCCCGTTTGTGACACCAAATGGGACCCTTAGGAAGTGGTATAGATGCCCGTCTGCCTCGAAGGCGGTGTACTTGCGGTCACCTGGGCGGATGGGGAGCTGGTGGTAGGCGGACTTGAGGTCCACGGTGTAGAAGAATTTATACTGGGCAATCCGATTGACCATGTCGGATATGCGGGGGAGACGGTACGCATCTAGCTGCGTGTACCTGTTGATGGTCTGACTATAGTCTACGACAATCCTTTTCTTCTCCCCGGTCTTTACTACTACCACCTGGGCTCTCCAGGGACTATTGCTGGCCTGGATTATACCTTCCTTCAGCAACCGCTGGACTTCAGACTGAATAAATATCCGGTCCTGGGCGCTGTACCGTCTGCTCCTAGTGGCGACGGGTTTGCAATCCGGGGTGAGGTTTGCAAACAAGGACAGCGGTTCAACCTTGAGAGTTGCGAGGCCGCAGATAGTGAGTGGGGGTATTGGGCCGCCGAATTGGAATGTTAGGCTCTGCAGGTTACACTGGAAATCTAATCCCAGTAATGTGGGCTCGCAGAGTTGGGGAAGGACGTAGAGCCTGTAGTTCTTAAACTCCCTCCCTTGCACCGTTAGGTTCGCGATGCAGAACCCTTTAATCTCTACGGAGTGGGATCCTGCAGCTAGGGAAATCTTTTGCGTGCTTGGATGGATGGTCAGAAAACAGCGTCTTACCGTGTCTGGGTGAATAAAACTTTCCGTGCTCCCCGAGTCGATCAGGCATGGCGGCTCGTATCCGTTGACCAGCACCGTTGTTGTCGTCGTCTGGAGCGTCCGGGGCCGCGATTGATCCAGTGTCACCGAAGCCAGTCATGGTAGTAGTGTCGCTGCGTCTTCTTCGGACCCCGTGGAGCCGTCGATGCTGGGGTCCTTTGTTGTCAACCAAGATGGCGGTGTCCATGAATCGCACGCGGCCGGGGGTGGACAAAATGGCCACCCCCATGGATCGCACGTGGTCGGGGGTGGACAAAATGGCCACCCCCATGAATCGCACGTGGCTGGGGGGTCACAAGATGGCGGCGCCCATCCTCCCCTCGTAGTGCCCGGGACCCAAAATGGCGGCGCCCGCGGGTCGCACATGGGGCGCTCGGGGGGATGGGGAGCGTTTGGGATGTGCTGGGCTCGTTCTTCTCCAGGGATTGCGGCGACCCCCCGGGACCGGCACACTGCCGCGTAATGGCCCGTCTTGCCGCAGCTTTTACAAATAACTGCGCGGGCCGGGCAGCGCTGCCGGGGGTGTTTCGCTTGTCCGCAGAAATAGCAGCGGGCCCCCCCGGGATGGTTTGGCGCTTTAACCGCGCAAGCTTGCGAGGGGGGGGGGGAGTTTGTCGCGACGGGGGTCCACGGAGCCCAAGGGGCTGCCGCGCGGTCGGAGCCGTAGGCACGGGCGTTTTGCGATGCCACATCGAGGGAAGCTGCAAGGGCCTGTGCCTCTGAGAGTCCTAGCGACTCTCTTTCTAAAAGTCTTTGGCGGATTTGGGGAGAGTTCATACCTGCCACAAATGCATCGCGAATTAGCAGGTCCGTGTGTTCAATCGCGTTCACCGGCGGGCAGCTGCAGCCCCGTCCCAAAATTAGCAGCGCGGCGTAGAATTCCTCTAGCGATTCTCCAGGACTTTATCGTCTCGTCGCGAGTTGGTGGCGCGCGTAGACCTGGTTAACGGGGCGAACGTAGATGCCCTTCAGTAATGCGAGTGCCGTTGGGAAGTCCTTTGCGTCTTCTATGAGAGGGTAAATTTCCGGGCTTACCCTCGAATGCAGGACCTGCATTTTCTCGTCTTCTGTGATCCGGCCGGGGGCCTTCAAAGCATGCTTGCCAGTGTTTGAATACTGCTGCCGAGTTCGCTGTGTGGGGGCTGATCCGCAGGCATTCCGGGGCGATACGGAGCTCCATAGTCTTTTAAGCTTGCTTAATAAATTGTAGCGTACAATGACTTACGAGAGACGAGAAGTGATGAAGTCGATCTAGGCTTTATTAAGCGATGCATGTCCCCAGCAGCTCAGCAACAGAATGAAGCTGCGGGGAGAAGCTCGGGTTCTTATACTCTGCCTTCAGGGCGGAGCCAGGAGTCGGCAGCCAACCAGGACCAGGGATCTGTCAGCCAATAGCATATCGGCTTCACAGTCCCACATGACCCCTAATACATACCACCACACACGCTGTGGACGAAACACTTCCTTTCCAAGTAGAAAGCGATGCATTGGACGTCGCCCTTGCCGCCACCCTCAACCAGGCAGGCAGGCCCGTGGCATTCTTATCCCGCACCCTTCATGCCTCTGAAATTCGGCACACATCCGTCAAAAAAGTGGCCCAGGCTATCGTTGAGGCTGTGCGACATTGGAGGCATTCCCTGGCCGGCAGGAGATTCACTCTCCTCACTGACCAACGGTCGGTAGCCTTCATGTTCAACAACACACAGTGGCGCAAGATCAAAAATGATAAAATCTTGCGGTGGAGGATCGAGCTCTCCATCTATAATTACAATATGAAGTATCGCCCTGGCAAACTCAACGAGTCCCCAACCGCCCTATCCCGAGGTACATGTGCCAGCGCACAAGTAGACCGACTCCGGACCCTGCACGACAGCCTTTGTCACCCAGGGGTCACTCGGTTGTACCATTTCATTAAGGCACGAAATTTGCCCTACTCCATCGAGGAAGTAAGGACGATCACCAAGGACTGCCAGGTCTGTGCGGAGTGCAAGCCGCATTTCTACCAGCCGGACCGCGCGCGCCTGGTGAAGGCCTCCCGTCCTTTTGAACGCCTCAGCGTGGATTTCAAAGGCCCCCCTCCCCTCCTCCGATCGACACACATATTTCCTCAGTGTGATCGATTATTACTCCCAGTTTCCCTTCGCCATCCCATGCCTCGACATGACGTCTACCACCGTCATTAAAGCCCTTAATTCTATCTACGTGGCGCTCGCCGACGGCCCCCAGGATACTGTCTCCCTCAGGGACCTGGCACCAGCAGGTTCCACCCCCACACCACCCCTGTCGCCCCAGCGCCACCCTCCCCTCTCCCGCCACCCCCATCACCACCCTTAGGACCGTCCGTCCTCCCCCTGCCCACCCCCGTTGATGAAGAGGATTTTGGCACGCTCCCGGAGTAAACTTCGACCACGACAATGCCAACATCACCGTCACCGCTTCGTTGATCTCAAAGAACCATCAAGGCACCGGACCAGCTGAACCTCTGACCGGCCCGCCGGATGACCAGAGACATTTTTTACTGCTCTGTAAATACTAAAATTTCTAATTGTATATAGTTATCCACCACCCCCCGCCGGACTCAATTTTAACAGGGGGTGAATGTGGTAAACCACTGTGTTCTGATATTAGAGGTTGTACGGTAGAACCTGCATTACAGGTTCAACTGTGGCCCCTGCATGCTAGCTCCGCCCAGGAGGCGGTTTATAAATATGCGTGGCCTCCAGCTAGCAGCCATTTCACCAGCTGCTGTGGGTGCCCGAACATTTGATGCTAATAAAGCCTCAGTTTGGATTCAACTTCGTCTCCAGTCAAATTGATCATGCTTCAAGCACAGCGCAGGCACACATCGCTCTCAGTGCAGCACAGGCATACCTCAATCTCAGCACAGCGCAGGCAGACCTCGCTCTCAGTGCAGCGCAGGCACACCTCGCTCTCAGCACAGCGCAGGCACACCTCGCTCTCAGCGCAGCACAGGCACACCTCGCTCTCAGCACAGCGCAGGCACACCTCGCTCTCAGCGCAGCACAGGCACACCTCGCTCTCAGCACAGCCCAGGCACACCTATCTCTCAGCGCAGGCACACCTCGTTTCAGCACAGCGCAGGCACACCTCACTCTCAGCACAGCGCAGGCACACCTCGCTCTCAGCACAGCGCAGGCACACCTCACTCTCAGCGCAGCACAGGCACACCTCGCTCTCAGCGCAGCGCAGGCACACCTCGCTCTCAGCACAGCGCAGGCACACCTCGCTCTCAGCACTGCGCAGGCGCACCTCGCTCTCAGCGCAGCGCAGGCACACCTCGCTCTCAGCGCAGCGCAGGCACACCTCACTCTCAGCGCAGCACAGGCGCACCTCGCTCTCAGCGCTGCCCCGGCACACCTCGCTCTCAGCACAGGCACACCTCGCTCTCAGCACAGCGCAGGCACACCTCGCTCTCAGCAGCGCAGGCACACCTCGCTCTCAGCGCAGCGCAGGCACACCTCGCTCTCAGTGCAGCGCAGGCACACCTCGCTCTCAGTGCAGCGCAGGCACACCTCGCTCTCAGCACAGCGCAGGCACTCCTCACTCTCAGTGCAGGCACACCTCGCTGTCAGCGCAGGCACACCTCGCTCTCAGCACAGCGCAGGCACACCTCGCTCTCAGCGCAGCGCAGGCACACCTCGCTCTCAGTGCAGCGCAGGCACACCTCACTCTCAGCGCAGGCACACCTCGCTCTCAGCGCAGGCACACCTCGCTCTCAGCGCAGCGCAGGCACACCTCGCTCTCAGCACAGCGCAGGCACACCTCGCTCTCAGCGCAGGCACACCTCGCTCTCAGCACAGCGCAGGCACACCTCGCTCTCAGCACAGCGCAGGCACACCTCACTCTCAGTGCAGCGCAGGCACACCTCGCTCTCAGCGCAGGCACACCTCGCTCTCAGCGCAGCGCAGGCACACCTCACTCTCAGCGCAGGCACACCTCGCTCTCAGCACAGCACAGGCACACCTCGCTCGCAGCACAGCGCAGGCACACCTCGCTCTCAGCGCAGGCACACCTCACTCTCAGCCCAGGCACGCCTCGCTCTCAGCACAGCACAGGCACACCTCGCTCTCAGCACAGCACAGGCACACCTCGCTCTCAGCACAGCACAGGCACACCTCGCTCTCAGCACAGCACAGGCACTCCTCGCTCTCAGCACAGCGCAGGCAAACCTCGCTCTCAGCGCAGGCACACCTCGCTCTCAGCACAGCACAGGTACACCTCGCTCTCAGCACAGGCACACCTCGCTCTCAGCACAGCGCAGGCAAACCTCGCTCTCAGCACAGGCACACCTCACTCTCAGCACAGCGCAGGCAAACCTCGCTCTCAGCACAGGCACACCTCACTCTCAGCACAGCGCAGGTACACCTCGCTCTCAGCACAGCACAGGCACACCTCGCTCTCAGCACAGCACAGGCACACCTCGCTCTCAGCACAGCGCAGGCACACCTCACTCTCAGCGCAGTCCCGGCACACCTCGCTCTCAGCACAGCGCAGGCACACCTCGCTCTCAGCACAGCGCAGGCACACCTCGCTCTCAGTGCAGCGCAGGCACACCTCACTCTCTGCACAGCGCAGGCACACCTCGCTCTCAGTGCAGCGCAGGCACACCTCGCTCTCAGCACAGCGCAGGCACACCTCACTCTCAGCGCAGGCACACCTCGCTCTCAGCACAGCACAGGCACACCTCGCTCTCAGCACAGGCACACCTCACTCTCGCGCAGGCACACCTCGCTCTCAGCACAGCACAGGGACACCTCGCTCTCAGCACAGGCACACCTCGCTCTCAGCACAGCACAGGCACACCTCGCTCTCAGCACAGCGCAGGCACGCCTCACTCTCAGCACAGTGCAGGCACACCTCGCTCTCAGCACAGCGCAGGCACACCTCGCTCTCAGCACAGCGCAGGCACACCTCACTCTCAGCACAGCGAAGGCACGCCTCACTCTCAGCACAGCGCAGGTACACCTCGCTCTCAGCGCAGCGCAGGTACACCTCGCTCTCAGCATTGTGGTAAACCACTGTGTTCTGATATTAGGGGTTGTACGCTAGAACCTGCACTGCAAGTTCACCTCTGGCCTCTGCATGCTAGCTCCGCCCAGGAAGCGGGTTATAAATATGCGTGGCCTCCAGCTCGCAGCCATTTCGTCAGCTGCTGTGGGAGGCCACACATCTGATACTAATAAAGCCTCAGTTTGGATTCCACTTCGTCTCCAGTCAAATTGATCGTGCCTCAATTTATTTGTATCAGATTTAGAAGATGGACCTCCGGATTAAACCAGATCGCCTGCAGCTGGATCTGCACTCAAGCGACGCCAGAATGGACTTCCAGCACTGGCTAGCTTGTTTTGAAGCGAAAATGAATGCAGCGCCGACCTTTGTTCCAGAGGCTCCGAAGATCCAAATATTGTACTCCAGACTCAGCTCCAAAGTCTTCCCGCTGATCCAGGATGCGCCCAATTATGCTGATGCCATGACTCGACTCAAAGAAAATTATGAACAGAAGACGAACACACTCTTCGCCAGACACGCACTCGCAACTCGTACTCAACTACCTGGTGAGTCAATCGAGCACTTCTGGAGGGCCCTGATCCCACTAGTTCGGGACTGTGACTGCAGGACGTTACAGCTAAGGAGCACTCAGATCTCCTTATGCGGGATGCTTTTGTGACTGGGATTGGGTCTGATTTTATCAGGCAGCGGCTCCTAGAAGGGGCCACGCGCGACCTCGCAGAGACTAAAACACTAGAGCTTTCCATGACAGTCGCCCTGAGCAATGTCCAGTCCTACGTCCCCAACCGCGCGGCCCACTCCTCCTACGCTTCATGGACCCCACAGGCAGCTGCCCCAGCGGGGGCGCTACCCACCCAATACGCCTGCGCTATGCGCCAGTCAGTGATCTCCGGGGGGCCCCAATGCTATTTTTGCGGTCAGCAAAAACACCCCCGCCAACGCTGCCCGGTCCCCGCTGCCCTTTGTAACGCCTGCGGGAAGAAGGGCCACTTCGCTGCGGTGTGCCAGGCCCGCTCAGCGGCCCCGGTCGCCCCCACCCTCCCGGTCATGGACAATGGGCGCTGCCATCCTCCTCTCCTCCCCAGGCAATGTGCGACCAATGGGCGCCGCCATCTTCTCCCCCGCACAACACGTGCGTTTCACGGGCGCCGCCATCTTGCCCCACGCCCGCAACGTGCGTTCCGTGGGCGCCGCCATTTTGTAATCCCCAGGATCCCTGGGCGCCGCCATATTGTCCACTCCGCAGCGCATGGACACCATCAGCGTTCCAGGACCTCAACTCAATGGCTGCCTCACTACCCGACGATCAACCACGGCTCGCCTCCATGGCAATCGACCAGTCCCGACCACATAATCTGACCAACGCATCCACCAGCGTGAAAGTCAACGGCCATGTGACCTCCTGCCTACTGGACTCCGGGAGCACCGAGAGCTTTGTACACCCAATACGGTAAGGCGCTGCTCCCTTAAGGTACACCCTACCAATCAAAAAATCTCCCTGGCCTCTGGATCCCTTCGCGTAGCGATCCGGGGGTACTGCACAGTCACGCTCACAGTCCAAGGCGTAGAGTTCCACGGCTTTCGCCTCAACGTCCTCCCTAACCTCTGCGCTGCACTTATCCTCGGCCTGCACTTCCAGTGCAACCTCCAGAGCCTGACCCTTAAATTCGGCGGACCCGTACCACCCCTCACTGTGTACGGCCTCGCGACCCTAATGGTCGATCCTCCTTCCCTCTTTGCCAATCTAACTCCAGATTGCAAACCCGTCGCCACCAGGAGCAGACGGTACAGCTCCCAGGATAAGGCCTTCATCAGGTCCGAGGTCCAGCAGTTGCTTCGGGAAGGCGTCATCGAGGCCAGCAACAGCCCCTGGAGAGCCCAAGTGGTAGTGGTTAAGTCTGGGGAGAAAAACCGAATGGTCGTGGACTATAGCCAGACCATCAACAGGTACACGCAGCTCGACACGTACCCACTCCCACGCATATCTGACGTTACCCAGATTGCACAGTACCAGATCTTCTCAACGGTGGACCTGAAATCCGCTTACCACCAGCTCCCCATCCGCAAATCGGACTGGCCATACACCGCCTTCGAGGCAGACGGCCGTCTATATCACTTCCTTAGGGTCCCCTTTGGCGTCACCAATGGGGTTTCGGTCTTCCAAAGGGAGATGGACCGAATGGTCGACCGGTACGGTTAGCAGGCCATGTTTCCGTACCTAGACAACGTGACCATCTGCGGCCATGACCAGCAGGACCACGACGCTAACCTCGCTAAATTTCTCCGCACCGCCAATCTCCTCAACCTCACATATAACAAGGAGAAGTGTGTGTTCCGCACAAACCGCTTAGCCATCCTTGGCTACGTGGTCCAGAACGGAGTTCTGGGGCCCAATCCCGACTGCATGCGCCCCCTCATGGAGCTCCTCCTCCCCCACTGCTCCAAGGTCCTCAAACGTTGCCTGGAGTTCTGCTCATATTACGCGCAGTGGGTCCCAAACGATGCGTATAAGGCCCGCCCACTCATACAATCGACTCATTTCCCCCTGACGGCCAAGGCCCAGCAGGCTTTCGCCCGGATCAGAGCTGATATTGCCAAAGCTGGAATGCACGCTGTAGCACACAATGACTTACGAGAGACGAGAAGTGATGAAGTCGATCCAGGCTTTATGAAGCGATGCTTGTCCCCAGCAGATCAGCAACAGAATGAAGCTGCGGGGAGAAGCTCGGGTTCTTATATTCCGCCTTCAGGGCGGAGCCAGGAGTCGGCAGCCAACCAGGACCCGGGATCTGTCAGCCAATAGCATCTCGGCTTCACAGTCCCACATGACCCCTAATACATACCACCACATTCACCCCTTGTTAAAAAGGAACCCGGCGGGGTGGTGGTTCGCATGGTGGTAGGGGCTTACAAGGCTGGCCCTGGAAGGAAAATTTCGGACAGTGTTACTACAGTTTTAGCCCTACACTGGGCTATGTACAAGTTTGTGCAAACTATTTACAATATTAGCAAAAACATTTTTTTTTTTGTTACAACAACATTCTTGGTGTCACGTGAATTCCACGAGTCGAGCGGGCGGTCTGGTCTTCCTCGTCGATCGCCTCAGCCCCGGTGGTGGTGCAGGTGCTTGCTCAGGCGTTGTCGTCTCCGGGAGCGTTTCGGTGTTTGTTCCTGTTTTACTCCTGGGCGGGCACAGGAGGAGGACCGATCCCCCCGGGAAGGGGGCGGTCGCGGGGTGAGCCGGTGGCAGGGAGGGGGTGCTCAGTGTCGGAGGTGTGTGTGTGTTGCCGGCGGGTGCCAGGTCCCGCAGGGAGACCGTGTCCTGTCGGTCGTCGGGGTACGCCACGTAGGCGTACTGCGGATTCGCGTGGAGAAGGTGAACCCTCTCGATCAACGGGTCCGATTTGTGCGCCCGCACATGTTTTCAGAGCAAGATGGGTCCTGGGGCTGCCAGCCAGGTCGGCAGCGACGTTCCGGAGGAGGACTTCCTGGGGAAGACAAGGAGGCGCTCATGAGGCGTTTGGTTAGTGGTGGTACACAGCAGCGACCGGATGGAGTGGAGAGCGTCCGGGAGGACCTCCTGCCACCGGGAAACTGGGAGATCCCTGGACCGTAGGGCCAGTAGGACGGTCTTCCAGACGGTGCCGTTCTCCCTCTCTACTTGCCCGTTCCCCCAGGGGTTGTAGCTGGTCGTCCTGCTCGAGACTATGCCCTTGCTGAGCAGGAACTGGCGCAGCTCGTCACTCATGAATGAGGATCCCCTGTCGCTATGGATGTACGCGGGGCAACCGAACAGGGTGAATATGGTGCCAAGGGCTTTAATGACTGTGGCCGCTGTCATGCCGGGGCAGGGGATGGCGAAGGGGAAACGAGAGTACTCGTCCACCACGCTCAGGAAGTATGCGTTGCGGTCGGTGGAGGGGAGGGGCCCTTTGAAATCCAAACTGAGGCGTTCAAAGGGGCGGGAAGCCTTGATCAGGTGCGCTCTATCCGGCCTGAAAAAGTATGGTTTGCACTCTGCGCAGATGTGGCAGTTCCTGGTGACTGTACGGACCTCCTGCACAGAGTAGGGGAGGTTGCGGGACTTTACGAAATGGTAGAATCGAGTGACCCCCGGTGGCAGAGGTCCTCGTGGAGGGCTTGGAGGCGGTCTATTTGTGCGTTGGCACATGTGCTGCGGGGTAGGGCATCGGACGGCTCGTTCAGCTTTCCGGGACGATACAAGATCTCATAGTTGAAGGTGGAGAGCTCGATCCTCCACCTTAAGATCTTGTCATTTTTAATTTTGCCCCGCTGTGCATTATCGAACATGAAGGCTACCGACAGTTGGTCGGTGAGGAGAGTGAATCTCCTGCCGGCCAGGTAATGCCTCCAATGTCGCACAGCTTCCACTATGGCTTGGGCTTCCTTTTCCACTGAGGAGTGGCAGATTTCTGAGGCGTGGAGGGTCCGGGAGAAAAAGGCCACGGGTCTGCCCGCTTGGTTAAGGGTGGCCGCCAGAGCTACGTCGGATGCGTCGCTCTCGACCTGGAAGGGGAGGGACTCGTCGATGGCACGCATCGTGGCCTTTGCGATATCCGCTTTGATGCGGCTGAAGGCCTGGCGAGCCTCTGTCGACAGGGGGATGGTAGTGGACTGTATTAACGGGCGGGGCTTGTCTGCATACTGGGGGACCCACTGGGCGCAATATAAAAAGAAACCCAGGCAACGTTTCAGGGCTTTGGAGCAGTGGGGGAGGGGGAATTCCATACGACAATCCTTTTCTTCTCCCCGGTCTTTACTACTACCACCTGGGCTCTCCAGGGACTATTGCTGGCCTGGATTATACCTTCCTTCAGCAACCGCTGGACTTCAGACTGAATAAATATCCGGTCCTGGGCGCTGTACCGTCTGCTCCTAGTGGCGACGGGTTTGCAATCCGGGGTGAGGTTTGCAAACAAGGACGGTGGTTCAACCTTGAGAGTTGCGAGGCCGCAGATAGTGAGTGGGGGTATTGGGCCGCCGAATTGGAATGTTAGGCTCTGCAGGTTACACTGGAAATCTAATCCCAGTAATGTGGGCGCGCAGAGTTGGGGAAGGACGTAGAGCCTGTAGTTCTTAAACTCCCTCCCTTGCACCGTTAGGTTCGCGATGCAGAACCCTTTAATCTCTACGGAGTGGGATCCTGCAGCTAGGGAAATCTTTTGCGTGCTTGGATGGATGGTCAGAAAACAGCGTCTTACCGTGTCTGGGTGAATAAAACTTTCCGTGCTCCCCGAGTCGATCAGGCATGGCGGCTCGTATCCGTTGACCAGCACCGTTGTTGTCGTCGTCTGGAGCGTCCGGGGCCGCGATTGATCCAGTGTCACCGAAGCCAGTCATGGTAGTAGTGTCGCTGCGTCTTCTTCGGACCCCATGGCGCCGTCGATGCTGGGGTCCTTTGTTGTCAACCAAGATGGCGGTGTCCATGAATCGCACGCGGCCGGGGGTGGACAAAATGGCCACCCCCATGGATCGCACGTGGTCGGGGGTGGACAAAATGGCCACCCCCATGAATCGCACGTGGCTGGGGGGTCACAAGATGGCGGCGCCCATCCTCCCCTCGTGGTGCCCGGGACCCAAAATGGCGGCGCCCGCGGGTCGCACATGGGGCGCTGGGGGGGGGGTTGGGGAGCGTTTGGGATGTGCTGGGCTCGTTCTTCTCCAGGGATTGCGGCGACCCCCCGGGACCGGCACACTGCTGCGTAATGGCCCGTCTTGCCGCAGCGTTTACAAATAACTGCGCGGGCCGGGCAGCGCTGCCGGGGGTGTTTCGCTTGTCCGCAGAAATAGCAGCGGGCCCCCCCGGGATGGTCTGGCGCTTTAACCGCGCAAGCTTGCGGGGGGGGGGGGAGTTTGTCGCGACGGGGGTCCACGGAGCCCAAGGGGCTGCCGCGCGGTCGGAGCCGCAGGCACGGGCGTTTTGCGATGCCACATCGAGGGAAGCTGCAAGGGCCTGTGCCTCTGAGAGTCCTAGCGACTCTCTTTCTAAAAGTCTTTGGCGGATTTGGGGAGAGTTCATACCTGCCACAAATGCATCGCGAATTAGCAGGTCCGTGTGTTCAATCGCGTTCACCGGTGGGCAGCTGCAGTCCCGTCCCAAAATTAGCAGCGCGGCGTAGAATTCCTCTAGCGATTCTCCAGGACTTTGTCGTCTCGTCGCGAGTTGGTGGCGCGCGTAGACCTGGTTAACGGGGCGAACGTAGATGCCCTTCAGTAATGCGAGTGCCGTTGGGAAGTCCTTTGCGTCTTCTATGAGAGGGTAAATTTCCGGGCTTACCCTCGAATGCAGGACCTGCATTTTCTCGTCTTCTGTGATCCGGCCGGGGGCCTTCAAAGCATGCTTGCCAGTGTTTGAATACTGCTGCCGAGTTCGCTGCGTGGGGGCTGATCCGCAGGCATTCCGGGGCGATACGGAGCTCCATAGTCTTTTAAGCTTGCTTAATAAATTGTAGCGTACAATGACTTACGAGAGACGAGAAGTGATGAAGTCGATCCAGGCTTTATTAAGCGATGCATGTCCCCAGCAGCTCAGCAACAGAATGAAGCTGCGGGGAGAAGCTCGGGTTCTTCTACTCCGCCTTCATGGCGGAGCCAGGAGTCGGCAGCCAACCAGGACCAGGGATCTGTCAGCCAATAGCATCTCGGCTTCACAGTCCCACATGACCCCTAATACATACCACCACACACGCTGTGGACGAAACACTTCCTTTCCAAGTAGAAAGCGATGCATTGGACGTCGCCCTTGCCGCCACCCTCAACCAGGCAGGCAGGCCCGTGGCATTCTTATCCCGCACCCTTCATGCCTCTGAAATTCGGCACACATCCGTCAAAAAAGTGGCCCAGGCTATCGTTGAGGCTGTGCGACATTGGAGGCATTACCTGGCCGGCAGGAGATTCACTCTCCTCACTGACCAACGGTCGGTAGCCTTCATGTTCAACAACACACAGTGGCGCAAGATCAAAAATGATAAAATCTTGCGGTGGAGGATCGAGCTCTCCACCTATAATTACAATATGAAGTATCGCCCTGGCAAACTCAACGAGTCCCCAACCGCCCTATCCCGAGGTACATGTGCCAGCGCACAAGTAGACCGACTCCGGACCCTGCACGACAGCCTTTGTCACCCAGGGGTCACTCGGTTGTACCATTTCATTAAGGCACGAAATTTGCCCTACTCCATCGAGGAAGTAAGGACGATCACCAAGGACTGCCAGGTCTGTGCGGAGTGCAAGCCGCATTTCTACCAGCCGGACCGCGTGCGCCTGGTGAAGGCCTCCCGTCCTTTTGAACGCCTCAGCGTGGATTTCAAAGGCCCCCCTCCCCTCCTCCGATCGACACACATATTTCCTCAGTGTGATCGATTATTACTCCCAGTTTCCCTTCGCCATCCCATGCCCCGACATGACGTCTACGACCGTCATTAAAGCCCTTAATTCTATCTACGTGGCGCTCGCCGACGGCCCCCAGGATACTGTCTCCCTCAGGGACCTGGCACCAGCAGGTTCCACCCCCACACCACCCCTGTCGCCCCAGCGCCACCCTCCCCTCTCCCGCCACCCCCATCACCACCCTTAGGACCGTCCGTCCTCCCCCTGCCCACCCCCGTTGATGAAGAGGATTTCGGCACGCTCCCGGAGTAAACTTCGACCACGACAACGCCAACATCACCGTCACCGCTTTGTTGATCTCAAAGAACCATCAAGGCACCGGACCAGCTGAACCTCTGACCGGCCCGCCGGATGACCAGAGACATTTTTTACTGCTCTGTAAATACTAAAATTTCTAATTGTATATAGTTATCCACCACCCCCGCCGGACTCAATTTTAACAGGGGGTGAATGTGGTAAACCACTGTGTTCTGATATTAGAGGTTGTACGGTAGAACCTGCACTACAGGTTCAACTGTGGCCCCTGCATGCTAGGTCCGCCCAGGAGGCGGTTTATAAATATGCGTGGCCTCCAGCTTGCAGCCATTTCACCAGCTGCTGTGGGTGGCCGCACATCTGATGCTAATAAAGCCTCAGTTTGGATTCAACTTTGTCTCCAGTCAAATTGATCATGCTTCAAGCACAGCGCAGGCACACATCGCTCTCAGTGCAGCACAGGCATACCTCGCTCTCAGCACAGCGCAGGCACATCTCACTCTCAGTGCAGCACAAGCACACCTCACACTCAGCACAGCGTAGGCAGACCTCGCTCTCAGTGTAGCGCAGGCACACCTCGCTCTCAGCACAGCGCAGGCACACCTCGCTCTCAGCGCAGAGCAGACACACCTCGCTCTCAGCGCAGCGCAGGCACACCTCGCTCTCAGCACAGCGCAGGCGCACCTTACTCTCAACGCAGCGCAGGCACACCTCTCTCTCAGCGGAGGCACACCTCGCTCTCAGCACAGCGCAGGCACACCTCGCTCTCAGCGCAGCGGAGGCACACCTCGCTCTCAGCACAGCGCAGGCGCACCTTACTCTCAACGCAGCGCAGGCACACCTCTCTCTCAGCGCAGGCGCACCTCGCTCTCAGCGCTGCCCCGGCATACCTCACTCTCAGTGCAGGCACACCTCGCTCTCAGCACAGCGCAGGCACACCTCACTCTCAGCGCAGCGCAGGCACACCTCGCTCTCAGCACAGCGCAGGCACACCTCACTCTCAGCGCAGGCACACCTCGCTCTCAGCGCAGCGCAGGCACACCTCGCTCTCAGCACAGCACAGGCACACCTCGCTCTCAGCACAGCGCACGCACACCTCGCTCTCAGCACAGCGCAGGCAAACCTCGCTCTCAGCGCAGGCACACCTCGCTCTCAGCACAGCGCAGGCAAACCTCGCTCTCAGCGCAGGCACACCTCGCTCTCAGCGCAGCGCAGGCACACCTCGCTCTCAGCGCAGCGCAGGCACACCTCGCTCTCAGCGCAGCGCAGGCACACCTCGCACTCAGCACAGCGCAGGCACACCTCACTCTCAGCGCAGGCACACCTCGCTCTCAGCACAGCGCAGGCACACCTCGCTCTCAGCACAGCACAGGCACACCTCGCTCTCAGCACAGCGCAGGCACACCTCGCTCTCAGCACAGGCACACCTCGCTCTCAGCACAGCGCAAGCACACCTCGCTCTCAGCACAGCACAGGCACACCTCGCTCTCAGCACAGCGCAGCCACACCTCGCTCTCAGTGCAGTGCAGGCACACCTCACTCTCAGCGCAGGCACAAGTCGCTCTCAGCGCAGCGCAGGCACACCTCACTTTCATCGCAGCCCCGGCAAACCTTGCTCTCAGCACAGCACAGGCACGCCTCGCTCTCAGCACAGCACAGGCACACCTCGCTCTCAGCACAGCACAGGCACACCTCGCTCTCAGCACAGCACAGGCACACCTCGCTCTCAGCGCAGCGCAGGCACGCCTCGCTCTCAGCACAGCACAGGCACACCTCGCTCTCAGCGCAGGCACAGCTCACTCTCAGCGCAGCGCAGGCACACCTCGCTCTCAGCGCAGTGCAGGCACGAGTCGCTCTCAGCGCAGCGCAGGCACGCCTCGCTCTCAGCACAGCGCAGGCACACATTGCTCTCAGCGCAGCGCAGGCACACCTCACTCTCAGCACAGCACAGGCACACCTTGCTCTCAGCGCAGGCACACCTCGCTCTCAGCGCAGCGCAGGCACGCCTCGCTCTCAGCACAGCGCAGGCACGCCTCGCTCTCAGCACAGCGCAGGCACACCTCACTCTCAGCACAGCGCAGGCACGCCTCGCTCTCAGCACAGCGCAGGCACACCTCACTCTCAGCACAGCGCAGGCACACCTCACTCTCAGCACAGCACAGGCACACCTCGCTCTCAGCACAGCACAGTCACACCTCGCTCTTAGCACAGCACAGGCACACCTCGCTCTCAGCGCAGCGCAGGCACAACTCGCTCTCAGTGCAGCACAGGCACACCTCGCTCTCAGCGCAGCGCAGGCACACCTCACTCTCAGCAAAGCGCAGGCACACCTTGCTCTCCGCACAGCGCAGGCACACCTCGCTCTCAGTGCAGCGCAGGCACAACTCGCTCTCAGTGCAGCACAGGCACACCTCACTCTCAGCAAAGCGCAGGCACACCTTGCTCTCAGCACAGCGCAGGCACACCTCGCTCTCAGCACAGCGCAGGCACACCTCACTCTCAGCACAGCGCAGGCACACCTCACACTCAGCACAGCGCAGGCACACCTCGCTCTCAGCACAGCGCAGGCACACCTCGCTCTCAGCACAGCGCAGGCACACCTCGCTCTCAGCACAGCACAGTCACACCTCGCTCTCAGCACAGTGCAGGCACACCTCACTCTCAGCACAGCGCAGGCACACCTCACACTCAGCACAGCGCAGGCACACCTTACTCTCAGCACAGCGCAGGCACACCTCGCTCTCAGCGCAGCGCAGGCACACCTCACTCTCAGCACAGCGCAGGCACACCTTACTCTCAGCACAGCGCAGGCACACCTCGCTCTCAGCGCAGCGCAGGCACACCTCACTCTCAGCACAGCGCAGGCACACCTCGCTCTCAGCGCAGCGCAGGCACACCTCACTCTCAGCACAGCGCAGGCACACCTCGCTCTCAGCGCAGCGCAGGCACAACTCGCTCTCAGCACAGCACAGGCACACCTCGCTCTCAGCGCAGCGCAGGCACAACTCGCTCTCAGCACAGTGCAGGCACACCTCGCTCTCAGCACAGCACAGGCACACCTCACTCTCAGCACAGCACAGGCACACCTCGCTCTCAGCACAGCGCAGGCACACCTCACTCTCAGCACAGCACAGGCACACCTCACTCTCAGCACAGCGCAGGCACACCTCGCTCTCAGCGCAGCGCAGGCACACCTCACTCTCAGCACAGCACAGGCACACCTCACTCTCAGCACAGCGCAGGCACACCTCACTCTCAGCACAGCACAGGCACACCTCACTCTCAGCACAGCGCAGGCACACCTCGCTCTCAGCGCAGCGCAGGCACGCCTCGCTCTCAGCACAGCACAGGCACACCTCGCTCTCAGCACAGCACAGGCACACCTCGCTCTCAGCACAGCGCAGGCACACCTCGCTCTCAGCGCAGCGCAGGCACACCTCACTCTCAGCACAGCGCAGGCACACCTCGCTCTCAGCACAGCACAGGCACACCTCGCTCTCAGCGCAGCGCAGGCACAACTCGCTCTCAGCACAGTGCAGGCACACCTCACTCTCAGCACAGCACAGGCACACCTCACTCTCAGCACAGCACAGGCACACCTCACTCTCAGCACAGCACAGGCACACCTCGCTCTCAGCACAGCACAGGCACACGTCGCTCTCAGTGCAGCGCAGGCACACCTCGCTCTCAGCGCAGCGCAGGCACACCTCGCTCTCAGCGCAGCGCAGGCACACCTCGCTCTCAGCACAGCGCTGGCACACCTCACACTCAGCACAGCGCAGGCACACCTCGCTCTCAGCACAGCGCAGGCACACCTCACTCTCAGCACAGCGCAGGCACACCTCGCTCTCAGCACAGCGCAGGCACACCTCGCTCTCAGCACAGCGCAGGCACACCTCGCTCTCAGCACAGCGCTGGCACACCTCACACTCAGCACAGCGCAGGCACACCTCGCTCTCAGCACAGCACAGTCACACCTCGCTCTCAGCACAGCGCAGGCACACCTCACACTCAGCACAGCGCAGGCACACCGCACACTCAGCACAGCGCAGGCACACCTCGATCTCAGCACAGCACAGTCACACCTCGCTCTCAGCACAGCGCAGGCACACCTCACACTCAGCACAGCGCAGGCACACCTCGCTCTCAGCACAGCGCAGGCACACCTCACTCTCAGCACAGCGCAGGCACACCTCGCTCTCAGCACAGCGCAGGCACACCTCACTCTCAGCACAGCACAGGCACACCTCGCTCTCAGCACAGCGCAGGCACACCTCACTCTCAGCACAGCGCAGGCACACCTCGCTCTCAGCACAGCGCAGGCACACCTCACACTCAGCACAGCGCAGGCACACCTCACTCTCAGCACAGCGCAGGCACACCTCGCTCTCAGCACAGCGCAGGCACACCTCACTCTCAGCACAGCACAGGCACACCTCACTCTCAGCAAAGTGCAGGCACACCTCGCTCTCAGCACAGCACAGCGCAGGCACACCTCGCTCTCAGCACAGCGCAGGCACACCTCGCTCTCAGGGCAGCGCAGGCACACCTCACACTCAGCACAGCGCAGGCACACCTCACTCTCAGCACAGCGCAGGCACACCTCACTCTCAGCACAGCACAGGCACACCTCACTCTCAGCACAGCGCAGGCACACCTCACTCTCAGCGCAGGAACACCTCACTCTCAGCAGAGCACAGGCACACCTCACTCTCAGCAAAGCGCAGGCACACCTCACTCTCAGCACAGCACAGGCACACCTCGCTCTCAGCACAGCGCAGGCACACCTCACTCTCAGCACAGCACAGGCACACCTCGCTCTCAGCACAGCGCAGGCACACCTCGCTCTCAGCACAGTGCAGGTACACCTCGCTCTCAGCACAGCGCAGGCACACCTCGCTCACAGCACAGCACAGGCACACCTCGCTCTCAGCACAGCGCAGGCACACCTCGCTCTCAGCACAGCGCAGGCACACCTCGCTCTCAGTGCAGCGCAGGCACACCTCGCTCTCAGCACAGCACAGGCACACCTCGCTCTCAGTGCAGGCACACCTCGCTCTCAGCACAGCGCAGGCACACCTCGCTCTCAGCACAGCGCAGCCACACCTCGCTCTCAGTGCAGTGCAGGCACACCTCACTCTCAGTGCAGGCACACCTCACTTTCAGCGCAGCCCCGGCAAACCTTGCTCTCAGCACAGCACAGGCACGCCTCGCTCTCAGCACAGCACAGGCACACCTCGCTCTCAGCGCAGGCACAGCTCACTCTCAGCGCAGCGCAGGCACACCTCACTTTCAGCGCAGCCCCGGCAAACCTTGCTCTCAGCACAGCACAGGCACACCTCGCTCTCAGCGCAGCGCAGGCACGCCTCGCTCTCAGCACAGCACAGGCACAGCTCACTCTCAGCGCAGGCACACCTCGCTCTCAGCGCAGCGCAGGCACTCCTCGCTCTCAGCACAGCGCAGGCACACCTCGCTCTCAGCACAGCACAGGCACATCTCACTCTCAGCGCAGGCACACCTCGCTCTCAGCACAGCGCAGGCACACCTCGCTCTCAGCGCAGCGCAGGCACACCTCGCTCTCAGCACAGCACAGGCACACCTCGCTCTCAGCGCAGGCACACCTCGCTCTCAGCGCAGCGCAGGCACACCTCGCTCTCAACACAGCACAGGCACACCTCGCTCTCAGCGCAGGCACACATCGCTCTCAGCGCAGCGCAGGCACGCCTCGCTCTCAGCACAGCACAGGCACAGCTCACTCTCAGCGCAGGCACACCTCGCTCTCAGTGCAGCGCAGGCACACCTCGCTCTCAGCGCAGCGCAGGCACACCTCGCTCTCAGCACAGCACAGGCACACCTCGCTCTCAGCGCAGGCACACCTCGCTCTCAGCGCAGCGCAGGCACACCTCGCTCTCAACACAGCACAGGCACACCTCGCTCTCAGCGCAGGCACACATCGCTCTCAGCGCAGCGCAGGCACACCTCGCTCTCAGCACAGCGCAGGCACACCTCGCTCTCAGTACAGCGCAGGCACACCTCGCTCTCAGCACAGCGCAGGCACACCTCGCTCTCAGCACAGCGCAGGCACACCTCGCTCTCAGCGCAGCGCAGGCACACCTCGCTCTCAGCGCAGCGCAGGCACACCTCGCTCTCAGCGGAGTGCAGGCACACCTCGCTCTCAGCACAGCGCAGGCACACCTCGCTCTCAGCGCAGTGCAGACACACCTCGCTCTCAGCACAGGCACACCTCGCTCTCAGCGCAGCGCAGGCACACCTCGCTCTCAACACAGCACAGGCACACCTCGCTCTCAGCGCAGGCACACATCGCTCTCAGCGCAGCGCAGGCACACCTCGCTCTCAGCACAGCGCAGGCACACCTCGCTCTCAGTACAGCGCAGGCACACCTCGCTCTCAGCACAGCGCAGGCACACCTCGCTCTCAGCACAGCGCAGGCACACCTCGCTCTCAGCGCAGCGCAGGCACACCTCGCTCTCAGCGCAGCGCAGGCACACCTCGCTCTCAGCGGAGTGCAGGCACACCTCGCTCTCAGCACAGCACAGGCACACCTCGCTCTCAGCGCAGGCACAGCTCACTCTCAGCGCAGCGCAGGCACACCTCACTTTCAGCGCAGCCCCGGCAAACCTTGCTCTCAGCACAGCACAGGCACACCTCGCTCTCAGCGCAGCGCAGGCACGCCTCGCTCTCAGCACAGCACAGGCACAGCTCACTCTCAGCGCAGGCACACCTCGCTCTCAGCGCAGCGCAGGCACTCCTCGCTCTCAGCACAGCGCAGGCACACCTCGCTCTCAGCACAGCACAGGCACATCTCACTCTCAGCGCAGGCACACCTCGCTCTCAGCACAGCGCAGGCACACCTCGCTCTCAGCGCAGCGCAGGCACACCTCGCTCTCAGCACAGCACAGGCACACCTCGCTCTCAGCGCAGGCACACCTCGCTCTCAGCGCAGCGCAGGCACACCTCGCTCTCAACACAGCACAGGCACACCTCGCTCTCAGCGCAGGCACACATCGCTCTCAGCGCAGCGCAGGCACACCTCGCTCTCAGCACAGCGCAGGCACACCTCGCTCTCAGCACAGCGCAGGCACACCTCGCTCTCAGCACAGCGCAGGCACACCTCGCTCTCAGCGCAGCGCAGGCACACCTCGCTCTCAGCGCAGCGCAGGCACACCTCGCTCTCAGCGGAGTGCAGGCATACCTCGCTCTCAGCACAGCGCAGGCACACCTCGCTCTCAGCGCAGTGCAGACACACCTCGCTCTCAGCACAGCGCAGGCACACCTCGCTCTCAGCACAGCGCAGGCACACCTCGCTCTCAGCGCAGCGCAGGCACACCTCGCTCTCAGCACAGCGCAGGCACACCTCGCTCTCAGCACAGCGCAGGCACACCTCGCTCTCAGCACAGCATAGGCACACCTCGCTCTCAGCGCAGCGTAGGCACACCTCGCTCTCAGCACAGCGCAGGCACACCTCGCTCTCAGCACAGCGCAGGCACACCTCGCTCACAGCACAGCACAGGCACACCTCGCTCTCAGCACAGCGCAGGCACACCTCGCTCTCAGCACAGCGCAGGCACACCTCGCTCTCAGCACAGCGCAGGCACACCTCGCTCTCAGTGCAGCGCAGGCACACCTCGCTCTCAGCACAGCACAGGCACAACTCGCTCTCAGTGCAGGCACACCTCGCTCTCAGCACAGCGCAGGCACACCTCGCTCTCAGCACAGCGCAGCCACACCTCGCTCTCAGTGCAGTGCAGGCACACCTCACTCTCAGCGCAGGCACAAGTCGCTCTCAGCGCAGCGCAGGCACACCTCACTTTCAGCGCAGCCCCGGCAAACCTTGCTCTCAGCACAGCACAGGCACGCCTCGCTCTCAGCACAGCACAGGCACACCTCGCTCTCAGCGCAGGCACAGCTCACTCTCACCGCAGCGCAGGCACACCTCACTTTCAGCGCAGCCCCGGCAAACCTTGCTCTCAGCACAGCACAGGCACACCTCGCTCTCAGCGCAGCGCAGGCACGCCTCGCTCTCAGCACAGCACAGGCACAGCTCACTCTCAGCGCAGGCACACCTCGCTCTCAGTGCAGCGCAGGCACACCTCGCTCTCAGCGCAGCGCAGGCACACCTCGCTCTCAGCACAGCACAGGCACACCTCGCTCTCAGCGCAGGCACACCTCGCTCTCAGCGCAGCGCAGGCACACCTCGCTCTCAACACAGCACAGGCACACCTCGCTCTCAGCGCAGGCACACATCGCTCTCAGCGCAGCGCAGGCACACCTCGCTCTCAGCACAGCGCAGGCACACCTCGCTCTCAGTACAGCGCAGGCACACCTCGCTCTCAGCACAGCGCAGGCACACCTCGCTCTCAGCACAGCGCAGGCACACCTCGCTCTCAGCGCAGCGCAGGCACACCTCGCTCTCAGCGCAGCGCAGGCACACCTCGCTCTCAGCGGAGTGCAGGCACACCTCGCTCTCAGCACAGCGCAGGCACACCTCGCTCTCAGCGCAGTGCAGACACACCTCGCTCTCAGCACAGGCACACCTCGCTCTCAGCGCAGCGCAGGCACACCTCGCTCTCAACACAGCACAGGCACACCTCGCTCTCAGCGCAGGCACACATCGCTCTCAGCGCAGCGCAGGCACACCTCGCTCTCAGCACAGCGCAGGCACACCTCGCTCTCAGTACAGCGCAGGCACACCTCGCTCTCAGCACAGCGCAGGCACACCTCGCTCTCAGCACAGCGCAGGCACACCTCGCTCTCAGCGCAGCGCAGGCACACCTCGCTCTCAGCGCAGCGCAGGCACACCTCGCTCTCAGCGGAGTGCAGGCACACCTCGCTCTCAGCACAGCACAGGCACACCTCGCTCTCAGCGCAGGCACAGCTCACTCTCAGCGCAGCGCAGGCACACCTCACTTTCAGCGCAGCCCCGGCAAACCTTGCTCTCAGCACAGCACAGGCACACATCGCTCTCAGCGCAGCGCAGGCACGCCTCGCTCTCAGCACAGCACAGGCACAGCTCACTCTCAGCGCAGGCACACCTCGCTCTCAGCGCAGCGCAGGCACTCCTCGCTCTCAGCACAGCGCAGGCACACCTCGCTCTCAGCACAGCACAGGCACATCTCACTCTCAGCGCAGGCACACCTCGCTCTCAGCACAGCGCAGGCACACCTCGCTCTCAGCGCAGCGCAGGCACACCTCGCTCTCAGCACAGCACAGGCACACCTCGCTCTCAGCGCAGGCACACCTCGCTCTCAGCGCAGCGCAGGCACACCTCGCTCTCAACACAGCACAGGCACACCTCGCTCTCAGCGCAGGCACACATCGCTCTCAGCGCAGCGCAGGCACACCTCGCTCTCAGCACAGCGCAGGCACACCTCGCTCTCAGCACAGCGCAGGCACACCTCGCTCTCAGCACAGCGCAGGCACACCTCGCTCTCAGCGCAGCGCAGGCACACCTCGCTCTCAGCGCAGCGCAGGCACACCTCGCTCTCAGCGGAGTGCAGGCATACCTCGCTCTCAGCACAGCGCAGGCACACCTCGCTCTCAGCGCAGTGCAGACACACCTCGCTCTCAGCACAGCGCAGGCACACCTCGCTCTCAGCACAGCGCAGGCACACCTCGCTCTCAGCGCAGCGCAGGCACACCTCGCTCTCAGCACAGCGCAGGCACACCTCGCTCTCAGCACAGCGCAGGCACACCTCGCTCTCAGCACAGCATAGGCACACCTCGCTCTCAGCGCAGCGTAGGCACACCTCGCTCTCAGCACAGCGCAGGCACACCTCGCTCTCAGCACAGCGCAGGCACACCTCGCTCACAGCACAGCACAGGCACACCTCGCTCTCAGCACAGCGCAGGCACACCTCGCTCTCAGCGCAGCGCAGGCACACCTCGCTCTCAACACAGCACAGGCACACCTCGCTCTCAGCGCAGGCACACATCGCTCTCAGCGCAGCGCAGGCACACCTCGCTCTCAGCACAGCGCAGGCACACCTCGCTCTCAGTACAGCGCAGGCACACCTCGCTCTCAGCACAGCGCAGGCACACCTCGCTCTCAGCACAGCGCAGGCACACCTCGCTCTCAGCGCAGCGCAGGCACACCTCGCTCTCAGCGCAGCGCAGGCACACCTCGCTCTCAGCGGAGTGCAGGCACACCTCGCTCTCAGCACAGCACAGGCACACCTCGCTCTCAGCGCAGGCACAGCTCACTCTCAGCGCAGCGCAGGCACACCTCACTTTCAGCGCAGCCCCGGCAAACCTTGCTCTCAGCACAGCACAGGCACACATCGCTCTCAGCGCAGCGCAGGCACGCCTCGCTCTCAGCACAGCACAGGCACAGCTCACTCTCAGCGCAGGCACACCTCGCTCTCAGCGCAGCGCAGGCACTCCTCGCTCTCAGCACAGCGCAGGCACACCTCGCTCTCAGCACAGCACAGGCACATCTCACTCTCAGCGCAGGCACACCTCGCTCTCAGCACAGCGCAGGCACACCTCGCTCTCAGCGCAGCGCAGGCACACCTCGCTCTCAGCACAGCACAGGCACACCTCGCTCTCAGCGCAGGCACACCTCGCTCTCAGCGCAGCGCAGGCACACCTCGCTCTCAACACAGCACAGGCACACCTCGCTCTCAGCGCAGGCACACATCGCTCTCAGCGCAGCGCAGGCACACCTCGCTCTCAGCACAGCGCAGGCACACCTCGCTCTCAGCACAGCGCAGGCACACCTCGCTCTCAGCACAGCGCAGGCACACCTCGCTCTCAGCGCAGCGCAGGCACACCTCGCTCTCAGCGCAGCGCAGGCACACCTCGCTCTCAGCGGAGTGCAGGCATACCTCGCTCTCAGCACAGCGCAGGCACACCTCGCTCTCAGCGCAGTGCAGACACACCTCGCTCTCAGCACAGCGCAGGCACACCTCGCTCTCAGCACAGCGCAGGCACACCTCGCTCTCAGCGCAGCGCAGGCACACCTCGCTCTCAGCACAGCGCAGGCACACCTCGCTCTCAGCACAGCGCAGGCACACCTCGCTCTCAGCACAGCATAGGCACACCTCGCTCTCAGCGCAGCGTAGGCACACCTCGCTCTCAGCACAGCGCAGGCACACCTCGCTCTCAGCACAGCGCAGGCACACCTCGCTCACAGCACAGCACAGGCACACCTCGCTCTCAGCACAGCGCAGGCACACCTCGCTCTCAGCACAGCGCAGGCACACCTCGCTCTCAGCACAGCGCAGGCACACCTCGCTCTCAGTGCAGCGCAGGCACACCTCGCTCTCAGCACAGCACAGGCACACCTCGCTCTCAGTGCAGGCACACCTCGCTCTCAGCACAGCGCAGGCACACCTCGCTCTCAGCACAGCGCAGCCACACCTCGCTCTCAGTGCAGTGCAGGCACACCTCACTCTCAGCGCAGGCACAAGTCGCTCTCAGCGCAGCGCAGGCACACCTCACTTTCAGCGCAGCCCCGGCAAACCTTGCTCTCAGCACAGCACAGGCACGCCTCGCTCTCAGCACAGCACAGGCACACCTCGCTCTCAGCGCAGGCACAGCTCACTCTCACCGCAGCGCAGGCACACCTCACTTTCAGCGCAGCCCCGGCAAACCTTGCTCTCAGCACAGCACAGGCACACCTCGCTCTCAGCGCAGCGCAGGCACGCCTCGCTCTCAGCACAGCACAGGCACAGCTCACTCTCAGCGCAGGCACACCTCGCTCTCAGTGCAGCGCAGGCACACCTCGCTCTCAGCGCAGCGCAGGCACACCTCGCTCTCAGCACAGCACAGGCACACCTCGCTCTCAGCGCAGGCACACCTCGCTCTCAGCGCAGCGCAGGCACACCTCGCTCTCAACACAGCACAGGCACACCTCGCTCTCAGCGCAGGCACACATCGCTCTCAGCGCAGCGCAGGCACACCTCGCTCTCAGCACAGCGCAGGCACACCTCGCTCTCAGTACAGCGCAGGCACACCTCGCTCTCAGCACAGCGCAGGCACACCTCGCTCTCAGCACAGCGCAGGCACACCTCGCTCTCAGCGCAGCGCAGGCACACCTCGCTCTCAGCGCAGCGCAGGCACACCTCGCTCTCAGCGGAGTGCAGGCACACCTCGCTCTCAGCACAGCGCAGGCACACCTCGCTCTCAGCGCAGTGCAGACACACCTCGCTCTCAGCACAGCGCAGGCACACCTCGCTCTCAGCACAGCGCAGGCACACCTCGCTCTCAGCGCAGCGCAGGCACACCTCACTCTCAGCACAGCGCAGGCACACCTCGCTCTCAGCACAGCGCAGGCACACCTCGCTCTCAGCACAGCATAGGCACACCTCGCTCTCAGCGCAGCGCAGGCACACCTCGCTCTCAGCACAGCGCAGGCACACCTCGCTCTCAGCGCAGCGTAGGCACACCTCGCTCTCAGCACAGCGCAGGCACACCTTGCTCTCAGCACAGCGCAGGCACACCTCGCTCTCAGCGCAGCGCAGGCACCCCTCTCTCTCAGCACAGCGCAGTCACACCTCGCTCTCAGCGCAGCGCAGGCACACCTCGCTCTCAGCACAGGCCAGGCACACCTCGCTCTCAGCGCAGCGCAGTCACACCTCGCTCTCAGCACACCGCAGGCACACCTCGCTCTCAGCACAGTGCAGGCACACCTCACTCTCAGCGCAGCGCAGGCACGCCTCACTCTCATCACAGCGCAGGCACACCTCACTCTCAGCGCAGCGCAGGCACACCTCGCTCTCAGTACAGCGCAGGCACACCTCGCTCTCAGCACAGGCACACCTCGCTCTCAGCGCAGCGCAGGCACACTTCGCTCTCATTGCAGCGCAGGCACACCTCACTCTCAGCGCAGGCACACCTCACTCTCAGCGCAGGCACACCTCACTCTCAGCGCAGCGCAGGCACACCTCACTCTCAACGCAGGCACACCTCACTCTCAGCGCCGGCACACCTCACTCTCAGCGCAGCGCAGGCACACTTCGCTCTCAGTGCAGCGCAGGCACACCTCGCTCTCAGCGAGGTTGTGGGCAAGCTCCTCCTGCAAGAACAGAAATGGGGATTGTGTGGGCTTGCCGTTTGGCGGGTTAAATGTTGATAGTACCTGGCATGTGTGGGCACTGCACTTAAACAGGAAGGGGTTCCAATGAGGAGTGCCAGGGGTTTGATGAAGCTTATGGGAGGTCGGGTACTGTAGCCCTGCGAGAAGGCAGCATGTGGGATTGAGGTGACATTCCGAGGGGTGACGGCAAGGTGGTGTGCAGACAGGATACAGGGAGACCTTATCCTGGCAGACCGGAGTAGGTCATTCATCGTATTGCTGTACCCCCCCCCCCCCTCCCCCATTCTCTTGGTCAGGCTGCTGGTACTGGCCAGTGCTGCGGCCGTCTCTCAAGTGGGATTTGTTATCCTACTGGACAGTCTCCTGCCAACATGAGAGTACTTTGTTGCCCGTCACTCCTCCCAGCATCCAGTATATGGGGAGTGGGCGCCCTCCATGAATCAAGGAGCAGATTTCCTCATTGCAATCCTCCTTGTTTGAATCAGATCAAGTGTTGTGGAGCAATTCAAATGTAGTGCCCCCTTCGTTGAAGTGCCCAGATGACCTATAGGGCGGGTGAATCAAACGCTTTGTGCCTTAGGTGCGGCTTTTTTCACGGGGGGGGGGGCGGCATTTGTTTTTCCACAGGCCTCAAAATTGTAGTCCGAATCACGCCGGCGGAAATCGCCCTGGTTTTTGTGCCGCTATTGACACTTTGCCGTTTGCTCAGACAATTCTGCCCTGGGTTTTTCGATAGTGAACCAAAAAAAAAATCAATTACAAACATTTTTGAATATGCCATCTGGGGAAGCTGATTCTGAACTATCCGAGAAAGATACTTGTAAAACAAATGCGGCCATTCACATGAGCAGTATTGTGCGCATCATGCTGTCACAGGCTAAAACATGCAGAGAGCAAACTGGTCAGCCAAAAGTCCCCAAGAGATTGTTTCAGGCACTGTGAAAGTATTCCTAGAACAGGGTCTGAGTATTTCTGAATGGATTTTCAAGACAATAATTGTGTTTTCACCATTGTTTGACCCTTTTTCCCACTCGAAGTGATGGAACAATCAAGCACTCAGTGAACGAGTAGATCTGAATTCAGGACTCTACCAGAAGCATTTGTGTAAACAATTGCTGCTGAGAACAATCAGAGCATGACAAAAAAATGATAGAGCTGATGATAGGTTCTGGAGTGAACAAGATAACTATAAATATATTTCACTTCGTAGCACTGAGGCAGATGTGGACAGTAATCTTTCTGCAAGCCTACTTATTCAGAGTCTGCATGATTAAGAATGGTAGTCAACTATGTGGACTATTTTCCCATTTAAGAGAACGATGATAATACTATCAATATGTCACATCATTACTTGATGGAACCAAAAACTAACAGAAGATTAGCTTTCCTCAAAGTTAATTTTGTCATATGCCAATTTTGACTTTGTGATTATAATCTGGATGGATCGTAAATTGTATGACACAGCAGGCTAGCAATGGGAAAACAATCTTGATTTTAGGCTACCACAATTTTAGCATGCAAATAAATTTATCAAGCTACTGTAGCCTACCAAAGGCTTAAATTGTGAATATAGTTAGACTGCTTCACCAAGATAAAAGCTGTAGTGAATTAGCTCCAATATGTGCAATAATTTGACACACATTATTATTTTGTGATTTCCAACGCTGGTCGAACGATCATTATGTTCAGCATGGGAAATACTGGCAAAATTCTGTGTATTTTTGATTGACTGTCAGATGTAGCAACCATGTGTATTTTGTGCTGGCAGTTAGTGTTTCAGCCCAGTGTCCATTGTTCGCATTTCATGACAAAATTCTATCCCATTCAAGCAGCTCACATTTTTCTATTTAGATCTCTCTTATCAGGCCTCATTATGGTTTGGATTATAAGAACATAAGAACTAGGAACAGGAGTAGGCCATGTGGCCCCTCGAGCCTGCTCTACCATTCAATGAGATCATGGCTGATCTTTTGTGGACTCAGCTCCACTTTCCGGCCCGAACACCATAACCCTTAATCCCTTTATTCTTCAAAAAACTATCTATCTTTATCTTAAAAACATTTAATGAAGGAGCCTCAACATCTTCGCTGGGCAAGGAATTCCATAGATTCACAACCTTTTGGGTGAAGAAGTTCCTCCTGAACTCAGTCCTAAATCTACTTCTCCTTATTTTGAGGCTATGCCCCCTAGTTCTGCTTTCACCCGCCAGTGCAAACAACCTGCCCGCATCCTTCTAAATTCCAATGATTACAGTCCCAGTCTACTCAACCTCTCCTCGTAATCCAACCCCTTCAGCTCTGGGATTAATCTAGTGAATCTCCTCTGCACACCCTCCAGCGCCAGTACGTCCTTTCTCAGGTAAGGAGACCAAAACTGAACACAATACTCCAGGTGTGGCCTCACCAACACCTTATACAATTGCAGCATAACCTCCCTAGTCTTAAACTCCATCCCTCTAGCAATGAAGGACACAATTCCATTTGCCTTCTTAATCACCTGTTGCACCTGTAAACCAACATTTTGCAACTCATGCACCAGCACACCCAGGTCTCTCTGCACAGCAGCATGTTTTAATATTTTATCATTTAAATAATAATCCCTTTTGCTGTTATTCCTACCAAAATGGATAACCTCACATTTGTCAACATTGTATTCCATCTGCCAGACCCTAGCCCATTCACTTAACCTATCCAAATCCCTCTGCAGACTTCTGGTATCCTCTGCACGTTTTGCTTTACCACTCATCTTAGTGTCATCTGCAAACGTGGACACGTTGCACTTGGTCCCCAATGCCAAATCATCTATGTAAATTGTGAACAATTGTGGGCCCAAAACTGATGCCTGAGGGACACCACTAGCTACTGATTGCCAACCAGAGAAACACCCATTAATCCCTACTCTTTGCTTTCTATTAATTAACCAATCCTCTATCCATGCTACTACTTTCCCCTTAATGCCATGCATCTTTATCTTATGCAGCAACCTTTTGTGTGGCACCTTTTCAAAAGCTTTCTAGAAATCCAGATAT